>NC_068291.1:5925560-6235143 GCF_025860055.1 Xyrauchen texanus | reverse complement strand
ACCCACTACGAGCCACAAGTGTTCTGTACTGGGGTAGGGCTCCACAGGCTTAATTCCCTCTTCAGGCAACTCCCTGTGATGTATATTCCATGGAACGGTCCCCCTGTCGGCAGACCCATGTCTCCCCTGGACAGTCTCACTGCCCCCGGTCACATCAGGCAGGAGCTACTACCGCGCCGTTCCCATGTGCGGCCTCACATCCCACATGGTGTATTTGCCACATGTCACCTCCCCCTAGTCTGTGCAGGATATGGCCTCCGCAGGGTCTTTTCCCCCCCTGAAAGAATAAGATCGGAAAAGACCGCCTTCCCCGATGCATTTCATAGCATTAAGATAGCCCCAGCCGCTTCACACTCTATGCAAGAGTCGGGCTGCCGGGCTTGCTCCCATACTAGTCATGTAGCACCTCAGGGGTGCTGGGAACCTAAGGTCTGTATATGACACCTTTTCTGGGGGCATTGGGGAGGGATACGTGCAGCCGATACGGTGCTTCTAGCATGCAGCAGCCTGCTTGCACCTGTGTCAGCAGTTCACATAACACGGTCTAGTGCATGGTGCTTTTGAATGGGACCCTTTGTCTTCACTTCATTCGACACAACGTCGAGTGAGTGACAGTAGGGGAACATCATGGTTACTGTTGTAACCTCCGTTCCCTGAGGGAGGGAACAAGACTTTGTGTCCCTTCTGCCACGACACTAGACCTACCATTGTAAATGGCCGTACCTTATTTTCGGCTCCTCAGTGCAAAAACCTGACTGACAGAAACATGCCCGCTTCCCTATATACCCGTATGTCTGGGGGCAGGACATGTAATTTCTCATTGGCCTTTTCTCAAGTTCAGAGATACGTTCGACACAACGTCTCATTCCCTCCCTCAGGGAATGGAGGTTACAACAGTAACTTTGACGTTATTTAATTATTATATATCGAAATCTTTTTTTTAGGGGGTTTATCTGTATATATTGATATGTTTTCGATTATTAATCGATTAAATTCATGTATTTAATTCGATAAAAAATTGTAATTAATTGACAGCCCTAGTTTTTTTTCTTGCTCCCCAGCTCCTGTCTTCTTCTCTTTGCCATACTTTCAAATAGGTTCATTATGATAAATGTAAAGAAATTTAAGTAAGTGTGTTGTCTTTATTTAATTGTTAGATTAAGGTTTACAATGTACTTTCACAAAGACCGCAGGTTATGAATTAATACTGTTAACATAATAACTTTCGTTTTAAAGCTGAATGTCACTATGATGAGGAGGAGGGTGTGGCCGGGCCGTGAGAGTGAATGGTCGGCATTGAGTAAACTAATCAGTGGGAGAGCGAGATAAAGGGAAGCCAGTGACACCAGTTTGAGAGAGAGAGAGAGAGAGAGAGCGAGAAAGAGACACACCGCTATGTGTGTGTCTTATGTTTTCTGTTGTTTTAAGTTGAGTCTGTCATTAACGTTATGTTGACAGTTCTTTCGGTTCTTTGCCCATCCTTTTTACCCATTACATTGGTGCCGAAACAACGGAAGGAGGAGGGATGCGCTATCGTGGAGTCCTCGTCGCTGCCTTCTGCCAGGGGAGGAGCCGCGGCCATTCGCTGGGAAGGGAAGGAGATTTTCCGTCCGCCAGGGGTCGGACGACTCGCTGCCATCTGCCCAGGGAGGATCAGCTGTCACCTGCCAGAGGGTGGAGGAGTGGTCGAGGACCAGGCGACGGCGAATCCGGGGACCGGTGAGCAAGTTTTTCTCTCTCTCTCCTCTCTCTCTCTCTGTGTGTCTCCTGCTCGACCTTTCCCTCTCCCCTCGTCGGAAGGGCAGCATCTCCCCTCCAAAGATGGGGGGAGTAAGTCAGTCCGGAAGGTGCCCTGGCCTGAATTGGGCAGTGGAGGAGTGTGACAAGGGTGAGGCTGTGGCCAGGCCGTGAGGGTGCACGGCCAGCACTGAGTCAACTGATCAGCCAGAGAGATAAAGGGGAGCCGGTGACGCCAGTTAGAGAGACAGAGACACAAGTGGCCACTGTGTGTGTGTCTTAAATTGTTTTAAGTTGAGTCTGTCATGTAAGTTGAGTCTGTCAAGTTATGTTGACTGTTATGCCGGTTCCTGCCTCCTTGCCCATCCCTTACCCGTTACAGTCATCAAATGGAATTTCAAAAATAAACATTGTTTTCAAACAGATTTCCGAATACACCCTCCATCTACCTTTGGCAAACAAACAGTTTCTACCACCTCAAACTGACACCATTGTTTGAATCAATGTTGTTGTGTCCTAAGAAAAACTAAGAATGTTTTACTTATAGTTGTCTCTGCATATTAAGATGGGATATGAAATTATCAGCTTTAAATAAATGCCATTCCAACAAGAATTCTGTCAAAATGAAGTCACCAAGGACATTTAAATGTCTATATTTTTGTCATGTTTGCCAGTAGGGTGATAATTGAATAGGGCAAATTTGTAGAAATATAGTTTCTAATGAACGCCTTGTCAAGTTATGACCTTCAATACCATTGCCAAGAAAGGGTGTACCTGGTCTTTAATGATGTTTATGTAGGTGGCAGATGTCAAATTGATGTCCACATGAATGGCTAGACCAAGGGTTTCACAGCAGAACATTGCCCAGAGCATTACACTCCCTCCACCTGGCTTGACGTCATCCCACAGTGCATCCTGGTGCCATCACTTCCCCAGGTAAATGGCGCACATTTACACAGTCGTCCATGTGATGCAAAAGAAAACAAGAGTCATCGGACCAGGCGACCTTCTTCCACTGCTCCAAGGTCTAAGATAAGGTTTAGCATCATGTTTGTTTGCTGAATACATTTTATATCACATGCTGTGTGAGTTAATAAGGCTCCAATAGGCTACAGGTTAATCAGATTAGAGAGATCGTTTCGCAATTTAGCATAACAATCCTTACAATTACATCTGCGCTAGTAATACATGCATATATCGTGCAGTATGGTAGTTACAGTATACAAATGTTTAGCTAATGTGGGGAAGTAGGATACAGCTTAAGCGAATAAACATTTAGCAGTTTGAAATCGATTAGCTAGTTCAGTTACTTCAGTTCAGAGGAGGGCTAGCAATGATCAAACTGGTAACTTAAACTGGTAGTTGATTTTAATGTACAGTTATGAAAACGAGGATTTGTAATTAAGATAAAAATGTTGGTAATTGGATGAGATGTAACCATAGGCTGTCATATTTTTGCACAGGATCAATTAAACATGACAAGAAAGGGAGAGATATATTTTTAAAGGGAGAGTTCTTTTTAAAGAAGCACAAACAGGCAGATCAGGTACAAACAGACCCCAGCACTTGCATCACCACTGGACCCCAGAGAAGCTCCCTAGCTGAGGCTAGTCAGAGTCAGAGACTTCAGGACCACCAACAGGTCAGAGCATCTACCAGACACAGGCAGTCAGTCACATGCCAGGTTCAGGAATTTATGTTGAGATGATTTTGTCAGATTAAAAGGATAGTTCACCCAAAAATAATATAATAATCATTTACTCACCCTCAAGCCATTCCAAACCTGTATGACCTTCTTCTGCTGAACACAAAAGAAGATATTTTGAAGCATGTTGGTAACCAAATAGTTTTGGGTCCCGTCGACTTCCATTGTATTTTTTTTTCTATACTATGTAAGTGATTGGGAACCAAAACTGTTTGGTTACCAGCATGCTTCAAAATATAACATTTTGTGTTCAGCAGAAGAACGTCAGTCATACAGGTTTGGACAATTTAAAATGTTGTTTCATGTGTGTTCTTGTTGTTGGTGGCATTTATATTGTGATTATACACAAATTGTTATTGTGTTATAAAAAGATGTATCAAGGGATGACACATAGACCTCTTGTTCTGAGAAAGACAGTGAGCCAGAGCTGCCAGGAGATGTTCAACACTTATAAACACTTGTAAATTCTTTCCTCTCTGTAAGTACTGTGTGAAATTCTTTTATGTATTTTTTTGTAAATGTGAGGTTTTTTGTAACTAAATTCAGCATTTAATGTAACAGACACATGGTACTGTATCTTGACTCCTTGGTACTTAAGTATCAATAATAGAAAAACAGCTTGTAAATCACACATACCACATTTGTTTACATTTATATATTTAAGTGATATATAGGTTTAGGGGATAGAAAATACAGTTTGTACAGTATAAAAATCATTATGGAAATTCCCCATAAAACATGGAAAACCAACATTGTGTGTGTGTGCGTGTGCGCGCGTGTTTGTGTGGACCCCCAAAAGTAGCAGTGGCCACCCCCTGGCCACCCCAAATATAAAACTCTAGTTCCGCCACTGCTTTGGGCAGAGGTCATCATGGGCACTCTGACCAGTCTGTGGCTACCCAGCCCCATATGCAGCAGGGTGCGATGCACTATGTGTAGTGACACATTCCCCCCTTATCCATCATTAACATTTTCTGTGACTTGTGCCACAGTAGACATTCTGTCTGTTCGGATCAGACGGGATAGCCTTCATTGCCCCTTCTCGGACCACTATTGGTAGGTGCTCGCCACTGCTGACTGGGAGCACCCCACAAGCCTTGCAGTTTCAGAGATGCTCAGACCAATAATAACAATTTGGCCCTTGTCATGGTTATTCAGGTCTTTAATCCTGCCTACTTCTCCTGCATTCAACATGTTGACTACAAGAACTAATAGAGCTTACCATCTATTCTACCCAGACCTTGACATGTAGCCTTGTTTGGAGATGATCAATGTTATTCGCTTCACCTCTGACTGGTCATAATGTTTTGGCTCATCAGTGTAAATAGGGCTACCTGTTGCATAATAGTCTGTCTTTTCAAACATATTTCTAAACACAACTTTGGTAATGCTTGAGGGGCAGGGTAAATTAAAGGGGTCGCACACTGGATGTGTGTGATGGATGACATGGCATGTTCTAAAATTCAAAACAATTATTATCTATGAAGGTACATACACAGCGTGGGGTCGGAATCTCTTGAGGCTATTCAAAATCTGCAGTGCCACGGAGTGATTCATCCATGCAAATTTGTTTTTTCCTATAAAAAAATGTAGTCCTCATATTCTTAAATGAAAATGTAATAACTTGCTCTTCTGCTAATATGACTTGGTATGCAAGGCCATGCAGCAGTTATGCCAGTAGTCAAAATTTTTTAGACTGTTGTAACCCTGCCCCTTCAACCATCTATCATTTAAGTACCACAAACCAAACTGGTGATGGTGAAGAGGTGTTTCCCTCCTAAAACCCTGTTCCATATTTACAAACTGCCTTGATTACATGCCCGCTGGCTTAAATATAAATTTTGAAGAAGGACGAATAATGCAGATTTTTTGGTTGTTTGAGAGGGATTTCACACCTGAACGCTTCCAGGGATGACCCGAATGGAATTAGATTGGGAAAAAGTAACTTCATATTCTTCATTTTTTTTTACCCAGGTATTTTTTGGAGGTACAATTGTACAGCACAAGTGTTCTTTATTTTTGTTTAGTTGACTTGTACAATGCCTCAAGCCCTTTTTTTCCCCATTTGTCTAAAATAAAAAACAAATTATATATATATATAATTTGGCCGGGGGTTATATAATTTCATATCATTTTCAAAAATTATATGAAAAATTATAATTTCGTTATTTTACTAACCCAACTAATGACTCGTCGGCGCTTTATCAGTAGGTTGCACGACACGTGAAGCATTTTTTTTTTAGCTTTCACTTAAGAAGAGTTGTGCACTTTTTATTTTAATATATCTCTTTACATAAATACTATTTTCCACTTAAAAACTATAATTTCGTTATTTTACTCACTGATGAGCAAAAGGTCGAGGCAGAAATGACCATGTACCTGCAGGAAATGGCCATTGATGGGAAAGAGGACCCGCTGACTTTGTGGAAAACGAACGACAAAAGGTTACCGTTCATGGCAAGATTAGCACGGAAATATCTGTGCATATGTGCTACCAGTACTCCATCAGAGCGGGTCTTCAGCACAGCGGGTAGTGTAGTTACTCCAATCCGCAGCTTATTAAAACCAGATAAAGTGAATATGTTGGTATTTCTGGCCAGAAACATCGAAATTTAAACATGGTCTATGGTGAAAGATATTAGACTTCTTTACGCATTTTTCGCCATCCGTTGCGGAGCTATTCGATTTTGCATATTATTTTTTAAACGTTCATTTGTGTAGTTCATATGACCACTTTACAATATTTCAATAACATAATTTATTTTGTAGCCTGTGCTGAAGTTATTGTGCTGCTAATTATAAGTGAAATGTTAATGCCGAGTTTCGGTCTGAGCATTGTTCCCGTTTTCTTGTTTTATTTGTTGTTCTTCTTCTATGTTTTAATAAATGTGTGTTATTCATATTCACCTTGTTTCTTTCATTTGATTTGACATTATGGATTTATGGCCAAGGAAATTTTTCTTTAAAAGTATTAACCAGACAAAAGTTATTTGACGTTCGCTGGTCTGGGTTTATCTTAAACTGCCGCTTCAGTGTATACAAGAGCTATGTGACAATAAGCAAGATTTTCTGAGACACTACAACTACTAATAATTAATTAATAAAGGCTATTTTCTTGTAGCCTACAACATAAAATATTTTAATCTAAATGTACAGTGTAAGACATGTAAAAAAAAAGACAAGAAGCTAAAAATGTCAAGATCAATATTTGTGTAGCCTGCCTGACACGGTATTTCACAGACTAACACGTCACGTCTCTGGCATATACTACAGTATTTAAAATAGCATATATGCATTAGTTATATTCTCAATTTAATTTACAGAGCAATCCCTGCAAAGTTTTTAGGTTAACTATAGAAGAGACTAGGATTAGTGAGTCACACTAGCAAGACTCGCAAAAGGGGGCGTGGCATCACGATGGTGGCTCTACATCGTAATGTTGGTCAGCCATCACGATGGACGATGATATCGTCCATCGGCACAACCCTAATACCACATATATGAATTGATTGATAAGAATAGTTGTTGTTGTTGTAATGTTTGACTATTGCATCAGAAACAGGTCGTGAAATCCATAAAGCAGATATTAAGCTATGTTTTAAGTCTAGTACACAAAGAATGCATGTTTGTTTATGTGCTGGTTATGTATTACTGATGTAAGAAACATCAGCGATCGGTTCTCAATTTAGTGGAAAAGATAGATAAAATTAGATGGGAGATTAATTCTTTAGATTCCTTTTAATGCTTCAGACATTTAACATGGTTGTTTAGGCCTATGCGCCCTGGAGGCCAATGTTTTTCTGACATTCAGTACAATAACAAGGATTTCTTGCTTGATGTGTCTCAAAAAAAAAAAAATTCTATGAGGCCATTGGTCACAGAGAAATATATTTCTGCAAAGCAACATTCTGACTCATACAAACATACCCAGCCACGTTGTGGTGCAGATCAGCCTGCACAACAGTGAATTTGCTCAAGACACACGCTGCCAAGGCAAAAGCATGCCACGGCAAAAGCATGCCACGGCTCCTGTGAAAAACCTGTCAGAATTTGAACCGACTGTTAGGCCTAAGTGCCCCCTGGACAGGCTGAGCAGAACTGACCGGCTATGTGTAGCACACGGCTCAGTTACTAGATCCTATAAAATCAAAACTATGGACCAGAAACAGAAGAGTTAGATCGACTTGCTGAAGCAAAAATTTGCAAAGATGATATTAAGAAAGAATAAAACAAATGAACCACTCGGACAACTGGAATGCAGCTAATTAATGAAAAGGTAAGTGTATTTTTTCTCTTTGTTTGGTATTTCGCACGAGTTGTATCCTTTTTTTTTAAAAAAAAAGGAAGAATTGAGAGAATGAAAGAAAAACAAAATAAAAAGACAAATAGATGACAGTAACAAGCAGTCAAAAATTACCAATGTCAATTTCTGAAATTCAACCACAGTGTCTCAATTTCAAGTTCAATGTCTTTTTCTTTCAAATTCCCCCCAAAAAATTGCTGAGTAGGAATGTTCACGGAAAATGATCACAGAAGAAGAAGAATGAAGAAGAAAAAAAACTTAATTTTGTCTTCAGGGAAATCCAGGAAAACGAAATGTATGCAGTTCTTTCCTACCCAATCAGAAAATTCTTTTCTCACAACTTTCACAACTCTTTTTACTTCGTTTCCAGGTACGAGAAGATGGGATGGCTCGCCATTCCAACCAGGGATAGGAACTCCACAGCAGGCCAGAAATCGGAATCTCAGCAGCAATTTTTTCAGACCCTCACCAAAGAGAAAATTAAAACACAATAATAAAAAAAAAACGGCCTTGCAAAAACAAAGCCAAAACAATCATCAGTAACTCATTCCAATAAACAGTTTCAAATTACCAAAATGTGTTTCAATTATTTAGATATAGGCACACATACATGCTAGTCACCATGTGCTTGATTGACACACTTGAGTCTAAGTACAGAGCTAGCAAAGCTAGCACCGCATGGCACACACTTCACAATAGAAAAAAATTTATAATCTCAACAAATACTACGTCTTTCAAACATTTAAACATAACTATATGCACTCACAGATTGTATTAGAAAAAACGTAAAGCATTTTCAAACATTTTATACATCACTTATCACTTTTTCAAATGTATTTTTCACATTAATATTCCAAAAACAGTATGCACATTACTTAAAAACATTTCTTATAAAGAAATTGGTACTCACCAAGGAGAAATATAAATCAGAGAACCAAAAAACAAAAAAATAGTTTCTCAAGGAAAAATATTTGAAGATTGATCCTATCATGTCAGTGTGTTTTCTTCTCGTCGCGTTCAGATTCACAACGCACTCATAAAGCGTGAGCTTTCTAAAGAATTAATACCTCATAAATCTATTTCTCGCTTGTTAATAATCTATTGCTGGATTATTAAACAGTTTGTTTTCACTCAAATCACTCAATCGCATCTGCTCTCACTCGTGTTGTTCGTAATCTCTCGTGTCTCTCATTAATTTCTGCTTGTACGCGATCTTCTGAAAACTTTACAAGAGAGGCAGAGCTAACCTTTCACCTCACCAATCAGAAATCAGTTTAGGAACTTTTCCTTTCTTTGGGATTATTTATAATAGAATAAATAAATTTTACTTCATGTTCTTTTCTTACTATTAGTTTTATATCGATATAAATAAAATAATACTAATTTTTAATATCAGTGACCCGAGTTAATGACGTGGGTTACACTCTCCCCTCCTGAATGTACAGTATGCAGATCCCTCTGCATGCTCATACTAAGATAATTTCTATCAGAGTCACTTCAAAGGGTCTTCCAAAGAGGTAGTTATCACAGTACTCAGACTTGATAGCAAAGATTGGATAACTAAACTAAGGGAATTACCCAATTGCGGGTACTGAAGTCTTTTGGGGCGTTCACATTGTCTCTTTGAACGTCGAAGAGCTCCTCCAGTTTCAGTTAATTCACTCTGATTATCTTGAGAGTCACAAGGAGTGGCAGTTTCTCTTTGAGGGGAAAGGATACTTACTTCTTTGTGCGAATTTCCAGATGACTGTCCACCCTCAGCATCTAATTTCTCACAATTCCTCACCGGTTCAATTTCTTTTCCAGATTCGTCAACTGAACTTTCGTCAAGAACTTCAGGCAGATCTGTTGGGCTCCCTTCTACTGATTCCTCTGAAGTAGGATGATCAGCCTTCTGCACATTGGAGGATTCCACATCAGGCAAGTTCCCATTTTTTTCAGCGGGTTCTTTCGGGATAAAACATCCTTCCTCCTTTTCAGCCACAGCTTCGGCTCTAGGTAAGTGGACTGTTCTCCTATCTCCAGTGAAAGATACGAATCCTGGATTTGGGAGAATCCTGGTTTCAACCTCAAAAAAGGTTGAATTATGTTCCTTTCGGGAACATAATGGTCTACTGGGTCATAATCTGACTCTGAACACTCATTTACACTCTCAATCTCTTCAGATTCTTCAGCACATCTGGCTCTGGTTCTGGGTTTGCAAATTACTTTCCTCTCAACAGGCTCATCAGGTGTCAACAGGAATCCACAGGGCAACAGCAGATCCCTGTGCAGAGTCCTCAGAGGTCCATTTTTTCTTTCTGGAGTCACCGTGTAAACAGGTGAGTCTCCTGCCTTCTTGATCACAAGGTAAACATCAGATTCCCACTTATCCGCTAACTTATGTTTTCCTTTCAGGTGAACATTTTTCACCAATACTCGGTCACCAACTTCCAGGGTAGAGGCAGTAACACGCTTGTCATACCTCCTCTTGTTTCGTCCTGCTACCTTTTCAGCATTTGTCATTGCAAACTTGTAGCTTTCTTCAAGTCGCTTCTTGAGACCTTGTATGTACTGAGAATGGGATTCAGATGGGCCATCAACTGGCAACCCAAAAGCCAGGTCAACCGGTAGTCGAGGTTGTCTCCCAAACATTAGTTTGTATGGGGAGAATCCAGTCACATCACTCTTAGTGCAATTATAGGCATGGACAACTGGTTTGACATAATCTTTCCATTTTGCCTTTTCTTTGTTGCTCAAAGTTCCCAACATTTGTAGCAGCGTTTGATTGAAACGTTCAACTGGATTACCTCTCGGGTGATATGGGGTAGTTCTAGTCTTGGATATCCCAGCACATTTACATAGTTCCTTAATTGTGCGAGACTCAAAATCAGTGCCTTGATCACTGTGAAGCCTTTCTGGGAACCCGTAATGCACCAGAAAATTGTCCCATAGACACTTGGCCACTGTGAGCTTTCTAGTTCCGCGTTGGCACAGCGACAGCATATTTAGTGAAATGGTCAGTGATCACCAGGATATCTTTTGTGTTACTCAGGTCAGGTTCTACTGACAGAAAATCCATGCAGACTATCTCTAACAGTCTACTAGTCTTGATGTTCACCAATGGAGCAGCTTTTTCTGGCAGAGTCTTCCATGGAACACAACGCTCACAGGTTTTGACCTAATTTTGTACTGCTGTGGCCATTTTAGGCAAGAAGAACCTTGATCGTACAAGATCGAGAGTCCGTTCGATTTCCATATGACCCATGTCATCGTGGAGCTCCCTTAAGACAGTAGAACGAAAATAAGCAGGTAATGCTAGCTGGTACGACGGAACTCCTTGCTTTTGAATTCTCCTGAAAAGTACTCCATTTCTCAACTCCAACCGGCTCCACTCTTTGAACCATGGAATTAATTCAGGTGGACTGGTCTTGAGACAGGGCTTGTCATTTAATTCAAACTGTTTGATAACTACTCCAATTTCCGAAACCATTCTCTGTCTTCTTCTCAGTTCTTCAGACAAATGGGAAATCTCTGTACGTTGGTAAGTATCCTCTTGTTTGAAAGCTTGTGGTAAAGCGTCCACATCTATAGCAAGGGATTCTACTAAAGTCACTGGAAGATGAAAGGATTCAAGCTGCCCATTCAATTTACCAAGATGATGACGTTCACAGATAGCGTCTATGGCTTCGGCAGAAACGACCTACAATGTGTCTTCGGTTAGGTGTTGGTGAGTAAATTGTCTAATCCTTTCCATTTCTTTTTGTGTTTCCAGGTCATCTGGAACTTCCTCCTGTGGTCTTCGGGATAACCCGTCTGCATCCTGGTTTCTACTCCCAGCTCGGTACTTTATCTTAAATGTGAATGTTGACAGACTCGACAACCACCTATAAATGGTGGCATCTCACTTGGAAGAAGACAAGATGTAAGTCAATGGGTTGCTGTCTGTTATCACAGTAAAAGTAGCCCCATACAAATAATCATTGAATTTAGCGGTCACAGCCCATTTCAATGCTAAAAACTCCAATTTGTGGGCGGGGTACCTTACTTCACTCCTGGTAAGTCCTCGACTTGCATATGCGATGACTCTCATCTGTCCGTCTTGCCCTTGGTATAATGCTGCACCAAGCCCGGTGGTACTGGCGTCCGTGTGCAACACATATGGGAGTTTGGGATCAGCAAATCCCAATACTGGAGCAGAAGTGAGTTTCGTAATGACATCATCAAAGGCCCTTTGACATTCTGGCGTCCATCTTTCACCAAACTCTTCCTTCGGACTGAAATACTGTTTTGCTTCGTCTGTTTTTTTCTTGCGACCTTTCTGTAACGGAGGATACCCAGCAGTGAGATCATTAAGAGGCTTCACTATTTTCGAATAATCTTGCACAAACCTTCGGTAGTAACCAGAGAATCCGAGAAAAGCTCTGAGCTCCTTAAGCGTTTTCAGCCTTGGCCAGGTTTTGAGGGCTTCCACTTTCGCTGGATCAGTTTCAACTCCACTCTGCAAAACCATGTGGCCTAAATACTTGACAGAGGTTTGGCAGAACTTGCACTTCTCAGGTGAAAGCTTTAGCTTGAACTCACACAACCTTTTGAGAACTTCTTTCAGACAAGCTTCATGTTCCTCCAAAGTTCTCGAAAAGACTAATAAATCGTCAATGAACACCAGCACTTCTTTCCGACTGAGATCTCCCATACAACGTTCCATCAACCTTTGAAACGTACTAGGTGCATTTGTTATCCCTTGTGGCATCTTGTTAAATTCCCAGAATCCTAATGGGCATACAAAAGCGGTCTTATGTTTATCAGACTGTTCCATTTCAATTTGATAATAGCCCGACTTTAGGTCGAGGACTCAAAACCATCTTGAGCCGGTCAAGACTGAGAAAGCTTCTTCCAGGTTAGGAAGGGCGTATGCATCCTTGATTGTCTGAGAGTTTAATTTCCTGAAATCTATACATAATCGCACAGAGTTGTTTTTTTCTGTACCACAACTATGGGAGACGAGAATGGGGATTCTGATTCTCTGATAACGCCAGCTTCAAGAAGTTCTTGCAGGTGTTTCCTGACCGCATCCACATCTTGAGGGTGAATTGGTCTGGCTCGGTGCTTGAATGGTGTCTAATCACTGAGCTTTATTCGTTGTTTCACATGGTCGGTATGTCCGTAGTCCAGATCGTGTAATGCAAACACATCAGGCATCGAATTCAGCAGTGATGTTATTCTCGCTTGCCACTCTGGTGTTAATGGAGACTCTCCAAAGTCAATTGGAATCTTTGACAGAGGTGGCTCTGTCTTCTCACGTCCAGTATCCGCTTTAGAAGAATCTTTTCCTATCACTCGCTGGACTGCATGGATTTCAGCTATCACAGCCTTCGAGGGAATTACTAGATCAGTTTGGGTGTCATTCTTCACTACTACTGGCAACTGAGTAAAGCGTTGCCTTGAAGGTAGGCTGTGCAGACAACTTGCCACCATAAGACCACCAGGTAAGGAAACCGTGGTAGGCGGCTCCACTACGACCCATTTTTCAAAAAGTGGACCTCTCACCTGGACTAATTCATCCAGAACTACAGTGCACCCTGCCGGTACAACTTCTTGTTGATTCCCTTTCAACTTCACACATCCCACAGTTCCACTGGAAGCGTGCAATTTCCTCTTCTGCAGCACATTTATCACAGCTTGATAGCCATAAGAAAGTGACTTGATAGCACCCGTGCCCCCTTGAGTGCAATTGGCATATAACACATCAAGAGAGTTGGTACCAATTAGAATCTGTTGTATGTTTGTCAGGTCTGGGACTATCAGAGCTAGCGTTGGGACCTCGGCTTCCACCCCCAGGAAACTTTCGGGAAAATTTAAGTTGAGCTCGACATAACCCAAATAGGGTACAGCTTGTCCGTTGGCTCCCTCTACTTCAAGAAGGTGCTCTAAGGATTACATAGAGATTCATGTGCATTCTGCTGTAACAGATATTCATTCTTCTTAGGGCATTGTTCTCGTCTTCCCGTCTCTGTTCGCCCCGCAGCTGAGACAGATTTTAGTTTAACTGCACAGGATCAGAGAGGTTCTGCAGATCCCATTTGATTTGTCGCTCTCTTAACTCACGGCACTTCTCTTCAACCTTGCGAGTGTTTGGGTCATTTCCGCAGTTAACGACAAGATGTCCATCCTCTCCACAATGGAAGCAATAACCAGGACGTGGTCTGCTGTGCGGTTGCCATGTGTGTCTTGAATTTCTATCCATCTCAGGTTCCATCGGCTTGGCTCGATACTTTTCAGGAAAAGTGCTCAAAACTGGAGACTCTCGATATTCCCTCTGCACTTTTGAGACAAGATGAGCTTGAAGTTCAGCTATCTTCTGCCTCAATTCAGAGAATTCCTCAACAGTAGGACTGATCTTTTCTTTACGAACTGGCTGTGGTTTCATTGCAGAGATCTGGGCTTGGAGTTTTGCAACATCCTTCTTCATGGTTTCGACTTCAGACTTTTCAGCTTTGCTTTTGGGCTTGGCTGACTTCGGCTTTTCACTTGACTGGCCTGGCACCTCGTCAGTGGAATCTTCAGATACATCACTGCAGCACACAACCTGTTGATGGGTTGCTGTTCGTACTTTAATTGGAACAGTAGAATGTCTGGTTAGTCCGAGATGCTTCCTCATCCTTTCTTCTTTTAAAGTCTGTTTGTCTTCTGCAGTACGAATGAGAACTACCAGCTCAGCGAAAGAAGGGGATGTGACTCTTTTTCCTTCCAACTGCAGCTCAGCGATTAGGTTGTTGTCCCAGCAACCTCTGCAAAATTTATTGAGAAGGCAACGGTTCCGTTCAGCTTCAGCAACACCACCTCGTCTAATTGCAATACTGAGCATTTCATGAAGACGGTGAAGGTAGGTGGAGGATTTTTCCCCTTGATTTTGCAAGGTGCCAATGAACTTCGCAAACAATTCATCTCCATCTTCCTCTGAGCCATATACAGACTCCAACAGTTCCAAACACTCTAATGGCATGGCATATGGACCGATGTGCTTGACGACATCCGAGGCTGGATGCAGTAGGCTGTCGAGAATCTTCCCAGTCTTGTGTAGATCAGAGACAGACTTGTCATTCAGTAGGAAATTCACACTCGCACGCCAGGTGTTGAAGTCTGGTTCATGGCTTGGGCGAGGGATTCTTCCTAAAAAGGATTTCAGTCGGAAAGTAGCATGCAAAGAGGACAAGGATTCACTGGTCTTTACCACATGCTCCATCACTACTCGTTGGATTCCTGGTGGACTCAAAGCACTAACAGGTAGGTTCAAGGACATAGTCTCTGCAACACTGGCGTCAGAACTCCGTATGTTATGAGAGGACTGTGCCAGGGTGCTCCCCTTGGCTGAGTTTTCAGGTTCTTGGGTTGGAACACTCAGTAGTGGTGAGATCCCTGGTGAGGACATTACTGTTGTTTCTGCTTGCCCCTGTTGCAGATTAGCAGATGGTTGGTATTCTTGATTCAAGTGTGGAGGAGTACTCACATGCATACCGCTGTCATTTGCAGGCTGCTCAATTTCTTGCTCAGGTCTCGTGGATTAATTTTCTGGAAACATCAGTGCGGAGATCTTTTGCAGCTCACATTGAAGCACTTCCTGCACGGTTATTCCGCTGTCTCGGGCGATGGCCTTCAGTTCTTCAAAATACCCTTCAGTAATGTTGTCACTTGTTGCAGAAGTATATACACTCCTGAAGCTGCGTACATGGAATACAACATTAGCATCTAGTGTGCTTCTGATAGTCAAGGGCAGTGAGGCTTCCAAATTGTGCATGGCAGACTCATGTGAGAATTAAACAATAGCACTGTGGTGATACTCTGACTTGGGATCGTCAATGATTACGTTACATT
Source organism: Xyrauchen texanus (assembly GCF_025860055.1). Taxonomy (NCBI): domain Eukaryota; kingdom Metazoa; phylum Chordata; class Actinopteri; order Cypriniformes; family Catostomidae; genus Xyrauchen; species Xyrauchen texanus. The sequence goes on along the minus strand of NC_068291.1, from coordinate 6,219,544 downwards.
TGATGGACCCACGTTTTAGCAGGCAGTCTTCTATCTCTAAATCTGAGTCAGAAAGGGTTAACCCGCTTACAGTGACTGCTCTCCGGACGTTAATGTCTTCACGTTTCACTACTTCCATTTCTGTCTGTTTTAACTGTTATTCTACTGAGCAAGCAGGCTTACATTTTTTCTTCTTTTCTCTTAAACTCTTTATTGTCTATCTGTGATTATCAAGTTGTTTTATATATACAATTTGCTGTAATTTTGCTCCTGGCTGGCTGAGCCAAGTTTTATTTAGCACACGGCTCAGTTACTACATCCTATAAAATCAAAACTATGGACCAGAAACAGAAGAGTTAGATCAACTCGCTGAAGCAAAAATTTGCAAAGATGATAATAAGAATGAATAAAACAAATGAACCACTCAGACCACTGGAATGCAGCTAATTAATGAAAATGTAAGTGTATTTTTTCTCTTTGTTTGGTATTTCGCATGAGTTGTATCCTTTTTTTTTTTTTAAAAAAGGAAGGATTGAGAGAAACAAAGAAAAACAAAATAAAAAGACAAATAGATGACAGTAACACAGAGTCAAAAATTACCAATGTCAATTTCTGAAATTCAACCACAGTGTCTCAATTTCAAGTTCAATGTCTTTTTCTTTCAAATTCCCCCCAAAAAATTACTGAGTAGGAATGTTCACGGGAAATGATCACAGTTCAGTCCATGAAGAAGAAAAAAAACGTAATTTTGTCTTCAGGGAAATCCAGGAAAACTTGAGAAAAACGTCTAGGTTACGTATGTAACCTCCGTTCCCTGATGGAGGGAACGAGACGTTGTGTCAGAGAAGCGACACTAGGGGTCTCTCTTGAGCGCCGATAGTCACCTCTGGACTATGAAAAAAGGCCAATGAGAGTTGGCAACCAGTATTTGCATGTCCCGCCCCCGGACATACGGGTATTTAAGCGGCGCAAATATGGGAGTTCATTTAGGATTTTTCTGAGGAGCCGGAAATGGTCCGGCCACAACAGTGGCTCGGCTCAGCGACGTGGCAGGGGAGACACAACGTCTCATTCCCTCCATCAGGGAACAGAGGTTACATATGTAACCTAGACGTTCCCCTTCTGTCGCTCTCTCCACGTTGTGTCAGAGAAGCGACACTAGGGGTCCACTTATAAAAGTGCCATGCACTGAGCCGTGTACGTGAACTGCTGATACAGGAGCGAGCAGGTATTCTTACGTGCAGGACGACCAACTGTATCAGGCTGCACGTACCCTTCCCCAATGCCCCATTTAAGCCATCAGGATTCCTTATCATTCCTGGAGGGAAACAAGGTGCTGGCCGCCAACCTGGGAACGGGCCAAGCCTGGCTGGGCCTCTTTTCTCTCTATGTTTCTCGAATAGAGCAACTAAGGCCGGGGCCCTTACACGCATTGAGGGAAGGGGGTCTTAGCCCTTATTCAGGGCAGAGAAGACCCTGCGGAGGCCACGCCTACCCGAGAGGGGAGGCAAGTTTAAGTGGAAAAACCATCAGAGGCCTGCTTAGGGCCTATGTGGAAAAGTCGGTGCGGTGGTGGATCCAGCCTCATAGAAGGGGGAACATACAACACGGCAGCCGAGGCAGCCATGACTGCCTAAGGGAAACACGGGAGTCAGCTCGCCAGAGGGGACAGAACTGTGGTGTTACACACAGGGGAGTCCGAAGGAGGCCTTACCTGTGGAGCACCTATACCAGTACAGGGTAGCTTGCGGTACCGCGAGTGGCTTGGGTCAGCAAGTTCCTCCACTGAACTGCGACCCACGAGGGCTAGGGAGGAATCGACCAGTGTCCCAAACCTGAGATCTCCTGGGAATGAAGGCACTGTTTCCCTGGTTAGGGAAAGGAGCTAGGTGCAAGCAATTCACCCAGTCAGATGCGTGGGCGTGCCACCGAGTTCTCACGGGCTCGGTACCTGAGAAAACACGGGACGATACTGACTCAACTCGGAGATTGTAGAATCTCACAAAAGTGTTAGGTGTTGCCCAGCCCGCTGCTCTACAAATGTCTGCTAGGGCAGTGCCCCTAGCCAGTGCCCATGAGGGCCTAACACTCCTGGTGGAGTGAGCTCGGACCCGCAAGGGGGGCACGGCCTGGGTGTGATAAGCCAGGGAAATGGCGTCGACAACCCAGTGGGCGAGTCTCTGCTTGGAGACAGCATTCCCTTTCTGCTGTCCCCAAAGCAGGCGAAGAGCTGCTCAGAGCGTCTGGTGCTCTGTGTGCAGTCCAGATAAATACGTAAAGCACGTACTGGACACAGCAGTGAAAGGGCTGGGTCTGCCTCCTCCGGGGCAGCTTGCAGGTTCACTACTTGATCCCTGAAGGGCGTGGTAGGAACCTTGGGCACATAGCCCGGTCGCGGTCTTAGGATCACGAAAGTATCTGCCGGACCGAACTCCAGGCAAGCGTCGCTAACAGAGAACGCATGCAGGTCCCCGACCCTCTTGATGGAAGCGGCGCCAATCAGCAGGGCAGTCTTGAGAGAGGGGCCCTGAGTCCAGCTGAGTCAAGCGGCTCGAAGGGGGTCTCTGGAGTCCCGTAAGGACGACCGAGAGATCCCAGGAGGGGAACAGGTTAGGCCGGGAGGGAGTTATCCTCCAGGCACCTTTTAGGAACCTGACGATTAAGTCATGCTTACCAAGAGACTTGCCGTCTACCGTGTCATGGTGGGCCGCAATAGCGGCGACATACACCTTAAGGGTGGAGGGGGACAGCCTCCTCTCCAGCCTCTCCTGAAGAAACACGAGCACTGACCTAACTGCGCACTTCTGCGGGTCTTCGGCTCGGGAAGAACACCAGTCAGACGCCACTTTAGAGCATAGAGATGCCTGGTAGAGGGGGCTCTGGCTTGACTGTATCTATGACGGTCGGTGGTAGGCCGGCTAGATCTTCCGCATCCCGTCCAAGGGCCAGACGTGGAGGTTCCAGAGGTCTGGGTGTGGGTGCCAGAGCGTGCCCGTCCCTGAGAAAGAAGGTCCTTTCCTCTGGGGAATTCGCCAGGGAGGGGCTGTCGTGAGGAGCGTGAGGTCCGAAAACCAAGTCCGGGTAGGCCAGTAAGGGGCTACCAGAATGACTTGCTCCTCGTCCTCCCTGACCTTGCATAGCACCTGTGCAAGAAGGCTCACTGGGGGAATGCATACTTGCGCAGCCCCCGCAGGCCAGCTGTGTGCCAACTCGTCTGCCCCGAGGGGAGCCTCTGTCCGGGCATACCAGAGCGGGCAGTGGGAGGTTTCTTGGGAGGCAAACAGGTCTACCTGAGCCTTGCCGAACCGGTCCCAAATCAGCTGGACTGACTGGGGGTGGAGCCTCCACTCTCCGCCAGGCAAGCTTTGTCTTGACAGCGCGTCCGCTATCACATTGAGGTTGCCGGGGATGTGAGTGACACGCAGTGACTCCAGTCGCTGCTGACTCCAAAGGAGGAGATGACGGGCGAGCTGTGACATGTGGAGGGAGCGTACTCCACCTTGGCGTTTTATGTAGGCTATGACCGTGGTACTGTCTGTCCTGACTAGGACGTGTTTGTTCCGAATTAACAGAAGAAACTTCTGCAGGGCCAGAAAAACAGCCAGCAGCTCTAGGCAGTTGATGTGCCAGTGCAGCGGGCCTCGGTGCCACCGGCCTGCGGCTGCACGCCCGTTGCATACGGCACCCCAACCCAATTTGGAGGCGTCGGTTGTGACCAGAACGCGTCGGGACACCTGCTGCAAGTGTACTCCTGCCCTTAGGAAGCAGAGGTCTGTCCAGGGTTTGAAGGTTTGGCGGCAGGCAGAGGTAACTTTTATGTTGTGCGTGCCATGGCGTCCGGAGCCAGTGCTGAAGTGGTCTCATATGCATCAACCCCGAACTGGGAGACAGGGGCATTGAGGAAGCGAGTCTTGTCGGCTTCACGCATCTCGACCATGTTCAGCCACAGTTGATGTTCCTGGACCACTAGCGTGGCCATCGCCTGCCCGAGCGCTTGCGCTGTGACCTTTGTCGCTCTCAGGGCGAGGTCGGTCGCTGAGCGCAGTTCCTGCAGCGTGTCGGGATCAGGGCCACCCCCGTGCATGTCGTGTAGTGCCTTGGCTTGGTTGACCTGCAGGAGAGCCATGGCATGCAGGGCGGAAGCGGCGCGTCCGGTGGCGCTGTAGGCCTTCGCTGTCAGCGAGGAGGTTGCTCTACAGGTCCGGGAAGGGAGTACGGGGTGACCTCGCCAGGTGGTAGGGGTACCGGGGCATAGATGGATCGCAACCAACCTATCCACCTGGGGAATCGCCTCGTACCCATGGCGTGGGCGGATGAGCCTGTGGCGATGTGACGAGTGGAGAGGGGTGCTCTCCAGGAAGACGTCAGCTCGTCATGCACTTCCGGGAAAAATGTGACCGGGGGGGCGAGGCTGTGAGTGGCGCCCAGACCCCAGGAACCAGTCGTCCAGCCATGATGGTTGTGGGGAGGATGGAGGGTTCCAATCCAAGCCCACGCTGTCGGCTGCCCGGGAAAGCATGTCCGTCATCTGTGCGTCAGCCTCAGCCTGGCGTGCAGGCCCGAAAGCGGTAGCCCAGGGGAGTCCTCAGCATCAGATAACCCGCCCTCCGATGCCGCGGCGAGCTCATCTGCTTCCATCGCAAGAGGGTCGGCAGACTGGCTGTGAGGCGAGTCACCGCTGCCTCGAGCACGGACGGGAATCAACGAGCGTGTCGGGGTGCGGGTGGTCCAAGGGGGCGTACCCGGCAGAGCTGCACCCGCTGCCATCCCCAAATCGCCTCCATCGCCAGCCACATCGTCCTCAATCCCGTGGGAAGAAGGAGCGACACGGGGGGCGGCTGGAGTGGCTTGCTCACGGTTGTAAGCAAGCCGCAACCGCAACGTTGTCATGGTCATGTTCTCGCAGTGAGAACATGAACCATCCACAAACGCAGCCTCGGTGTGATCGCTACCCAGACACACGAGACAGCGCCTGTGGCCGTCGGAAGCGGAGAGCACTCTACCGCATCCAGAAACAACACAGGGGTGGAAAGGCATCTTTATAAAGACGCGTCCTTAAAAGGACGTTCAACGCCGCTGTGTTTTGCTCTTTTAGAGGAAATTACTCTTTTAAATAAAATCACTCTTTTAGGGAAAAAACTCGTGAGAGTTTTTAAATCTGCACTGTCGATGCGCCCAGGGGCAGGAATGCACAGCCGTGCAAACAGGAGAAAGCCGCTGTTGTGCGCCGTAGAATCCAACAGCATGCAGCAGAGGGATAACAGGAACTCGGTGTGTACACACAGCAGTTGCAGACACGACCATCGGCTCCGAAGAAATTTTCTGAACGAACTCCCGTATTTGCACCGCTTAAATACCCGTATGTCCGGGGGCGGGACATGCAAATACTGGTTGCCAACTCTCATTGGCCTTTTTTCATAGTCCAGAGGTGAATATCGGCGCTCAAGAGAGACCCCTAGTGTTGCTTCTCTGACACAACGTGGAGAGAGCGACAGAAGGGGAACTAAATGTATGCAGTTCTTTCCTACCCAATCAGAAAACTCTTTTCTCACAACTTTCACAACTCTTTTTACTTCGTTTCCAGGTACGAGAAGATGGGATGGCTCGCCAGTCCAACCAGGGATAGGAACTCCACAGCAGGACAGAAATCGGAATCTCAGCAGCAATTTTTTCAGACCCTCACTAAAGAGAAAAATAAAACACAAGAAAAAAAAAAAACGGCCTTGCAAAAACAAAGCCAAAACAATCATCAGTAACTCATTCCAATAAACAGTTTCAAATTACCAAAATGTGTTTCAATTATTTAGATATAGGCACACATACATGCTAGTCACAATGTGCTTGATTGATACACTTGAGTCTATGCACAGAGCTAGCAAAGCTAGCACCACATGGCACACACTTCACAATAGAAAAAAATATATAATTTCAACAAATACTACGTCTTTCAAACATTTAAACATAACTATATGCACTCACAGATTGTATTAGAAAACACGTAAAGCATTTTCAAACATTTTATACATCACTTATCACTTTTTCAAATGTATTTTTCACATTAATATTCCAAAAACAGTATGCACATTACTTAAAAACATTTCTTATAAAGAAATTGGTACTCACCAAGGAGAAATATAAATCAGAGAACCAAAAAACAAAAAAATAGTTTCTCAAGGAAAAATATTTGAAGATTGATCCTATCACGTCAGTGTGTTTTCTTCTCGTCGCGTTCAAATTCACAACGTACTCTTAAAGCATGAGCTTTCTAAAGAATTAATACCTCATAAATCTATTTCTCGCTTGTTAATAATCTATTGCTGGACTATTAAACAGTTTGTTTTCACTCAAATCACTCAATCGCATCTGCTCTCACTCGTGTTGTTCGTAATCTCTCGTGTCTCTCATTAATTTCTGCTTGTACGCGATCTTCTGAAAACTTTACAAGAGAGGCGGAGCTAACCTTTCACCTCACCAATCAGAAATCAGTTTAGGAACTTTTCCTTTCTTTGGGATTATTTATAATAGAATAAATAAATTTTACTTCATGTTCTTTTCTTACTATTAGTTTTATATCGATATAAATAAAATAATACTAATTATTAATATCAGTGACCCGAGTTAATGACCTGGGTTACATATGCCCAACCATGTGGAACTGACAATACTGATCCTGATGTTTGCTTGCATGTCTGGTTCATGCCCCTGCGTCCGTCCACCGAGAAAATACCCGGTATGCCAGAATACCAATCCAGCCCTGCTGTTGTCTGTGCAGCAGGTTGATGCTCCTTAAAATCTTCTAAATGCATTTTTCCAGACTTCATTTAGGCCAGATGCACACAGAAAACTGATTTTAGTGAGTGTAGTTTTGCTTTCACCTCATAATAACCATTTTTTATGTTACATATAAATACACTATATTCATGGTGTTTTAAAAAGTCAACATGAAACTGATCATATTTATTTTTTCTAATTGCACATTCCTGGTCTTATTTCGCATAATCAGTGCACGTTAAATCAAAATCAAATCACTTTATTGTCACACTACCAAATACACAGGTGCAACAGTAGGTGAAAGTCTTGTGTGCAGTTCCGAGCGACATAGCAGTCATGACAGTGACAAGACATATACCAATTACAATAAACAACATATTTACACAACACAAGTTACATATCAAATGTACACATACTTACACAACACAATATAATATACAATGTACAGTAAACAATACACACAATATAGAATACACATACTATAAAAAATTATAATAAAGAGTATATAAAAAATATATATACAGTAGTTGTATTTAGAAGAATATAATTATGAAAGTCCAGTGTGAGATAATAGATTAATAAAGTGCAGTGCTGATTATTGATCGTGAGAGATCAAGTGTTCAAATGTTGGATTGCTTGTGGATAGAAGCTGTCATGTAGTCGGCTGGTGCTGATGCTGCGATACCGCCTGCCTGATGGTAGCAGTGAGAGCAGCCCATGACTCAGGTGGCTGGAGTCTCTGATGATCCTCCGAGCTTTTTTCACATACCGCCTGTTATATATGTCCTGGAGGGAGGGAAGCTCACCTCTGATGATGTGTCTGGCAGTTCTCACCACCCTTTGAAGGGCTTTGCGGTTGAGGGCGGTGCTAATGCCGTACCAGGCGGTGATGCAGCCAGTCAGGATGCTCTCTACAGTGCTGGTGTAGAACCGTGTGAGGATGTGGTGGTTCATTCCAAACTTCCTCATCGTCTCAAGAAGAAGAGGCGCAGGTGAGCCTTCTTCACAACGGCCTCAGTGTAGACGGACCATGTGAGTTCCTCAGTAATGTGGACACCGAGGAACTTGAAACTGCTGACTCTCTCCACCGGTGCTCCATTAATGGTGATGGGGCTGTGTTCTCTATCTTTCCTCCTGAAGTCCACCACAACCTCCTTGGTTTCACTGACGTTGAGGGAGAGGTTGTTCTCCTGACACCAGCGTGTCAGAGTGTGCACCTCCTCTCTGTAGGCTGTTTAATCATTGTCAGTGATCAGACCTACCACCGTCGTATCGTCAGCAAACTTAATGATGGCATTGGAGCTATGTATGTACCCTAACTATAAATGCTATTTCAAAGTGTAACGTTGCTGGCAGGCAATGACACAGGAGCAGACGAAGACAATGGAGTGAACAAACCAAGTCCAGTTTTATTTACAGATGTGCAATCAAAATACCCTAACTATAAATGTGAACATAAACATGAACATGACTTGACAAAAACTAGATGACATAAACCTAGCATAAACTTGACTTGAACAAAACAACAAAGTTAAATTCCATTCAATTCTTGACAAGTGACTATGGCAAACACAAGGGTTTAATTTCATGGACATGGGGAAACATAATACAGTGAACAAACAGAACTCTCAACAACCTAAAGAAACAATAAACCAATGAAAGCAAGACACATGAACATGGAGGGAAACATGACAAGGGAACCACATGACATGAGACAGGAGATAGAAATTTCAAAATAAAAGACATGAAAACAAAAAATTAACAAAAACACATCTAGACATGACATATACTCCGTTGAGGTGGCTCCAGATGCCCTAAAACATAACAAAGTTTACAGTGAATCAGATGGGTGTGGGGGGGAGGGGGCATGGCTACATGGTATGGCATGACAGCATGGTACGGCAGGATGATGACTCGTTGACCACTGGACCGTAGAGCGGAGGCAGGCCTGGATCATGGAGCAGAGGTTTGCTTGTGGCAAGACATGGAGCAGGCTGAGGCGTGGTTGTGACATGGCATGGAGCGGGCTGAGGCGTGGTTGTGACATGGCATGGAGCAAGCTGAGGCGTGGCTCTGACAAGTCACGGAGCTGACTCTGGCTTGGTTGTGACATGGCACGGAGCTGACTCTGGCTTGGCTGTGACATGGGGTGGAGCTGACTCTGGCTTGGCTGTGACATGGCCTGGAGCTGACTCTGGCATGGCTGTGACATGGCCTGGAGCTGACTCTGGCATGGCTGTGACAAGGCACGGGGCTGACTCTGGCTTGGTTGTGACATGGCACGGAGCTGACTCTGGCTTGGCTGTGACATGGCCTGGAGCTGACCCTGGCATGGCTATGACATGGCCTGGAGCTGACACTGGCTTGGCCGTGACATGGCATGGAGCAGACTGAGACATGGCTGTGACATGGTACGGAGCAAGCTGAGGCATGGCTCTGACAAGGCACGGAGCTGACTCTGGCTTGGCTGTGACATAGCCTGGAGCTGACTCTGGCTTGGCTGTGACATGGCCTGGAGCTGACTCTGGCTTGACCGTCATGACATGGGGCAAAGTCATGTAAGGCAGACCCATGGATAACTGGGAAACGACCTCTGTGATCGTGAACATGGGCATAGACTCGCAGACAGCCTCTGTGGTCGTGAACATGGGTAGAGTCTCAGGAGCGACCTCTGTCGTCATGGGTGTAGACAGAGACTCGGGAATGACCTCTGGGATCAGGGGCATGGACAGAGTCTGGGGAACAACCTCTGTGGTCGTAGGCATGGACAGAGTCTCAGGAACGACCTCTGTAGTCGTAGGCATGGACATAGTCTCGGATACGACCTCTGTGGTCATAGGCTTGGGCATAGTCTCGAGAACAACCTCTGCGGTTGTGGGCATGAACCGAAACTTGGGAGCGACCTCTGTGGTTGCAGGCATGGACCGAGTCTCAGATACGACCTCTGTGGTCGTAGGCATGGACTTAGTCTCTGGTACGACCTCTGTGGTCATGGGCAAAAGCAGAGTCTTGGGAGCGACCTCTGTGGTTGTGGGCATGAAACGAGTCTCGGATACGACCTCTGTGGTCGAGGGCATGGGCTGTGTCTCGGGAGCGATCTCTGGTCATGGGCATGGACTGAGTCTTGGGAGCGACCTCTGTGGTCGTAGGCATGGACATCGTCTCGGGTACGACCTCTGTGGTTGTGGGCATGGACTGAGTGTCTGGAGCAACCTCTGTGGTCGTGGTCAGAGACTTGGAGATGAAAGCCCTTCTCCTCCCTCTCCTCTGGGAGGCTTAATTTGGCAATGCTGGCTCTGGGACGGACGAGGCTGGCAATGCTGGCTTTGGGACGGATGAGGCTGGCAACACTGGCTCTGGGATGGACGAGGCTTCTGGCTCGTTGGCCGTAGCAGGCGTGGGCACTGTCTCGTTGGCCGTGGCAGGCGTGGGCGCTGGCTCGTTGGCCGTGGTAAGCGTGGGCGCTGGCTTGTCGACCGTGACGTGGGACACTGGCTCGACATCCGCCTCCCCCACAGTGAACGTGGACCAGTGATCTCTAGGGCAAGGTTGATATACTGAGCCAGGGTGAGGGAATTGCGACCGCAGAAGGCCAGATTGCAAAAGTCCTCCACATGGTCCTCCAGGGGACGGTTCCCCTGACTTAGCCATATCAGCTGAACTCCTGAGTTCATGGTTAGGTCAAGTATTCTGTAACGTTGCTGGCAGGCAATGACACAGGAGCAGACAAATAATATGGAGTGAAGAACCTAAGTGCAGTTTTATTTACAGATGTGCAATCAAAAAACCCTAACTATAAACGTGACCATAAACATGAACTTGACTTGACAAAAACTAGACAACATAAACCTGGCATAAGCTTGACATGAACAAAACAACAAAGGTACATTCCTTTCAATACTTGACAAGTGACAATGGCAAACATGAGGGTTTAAATATGGGGAAACATAAGCCAGTGAACAAACAGAACTCTCAGCAACCTAATGAAACAATAAACCAATGAAAACAAGACACATGAACATGGAGGGAAAGATGAAATCACATGACAAGGGAACCACATGACATATTGAGATATTTGTTTCAAGGACATCTATCGTTTTGGACTCAATAAGCCAGTGAAGTCCTGCCTGCCTAGAGGCAAGTGTGAACTCTCTTTAGTAGAATTCATTGACTATTTTGAGGCTCATATTCTCCCCTTACACTTTAGGGTATGGCAGGAACCCCATGCCGCTACCGGTGCCCACGCCTGCCATGGCCCACGAGCCAGCACCCATGCTTGTCACAGTCCATGATCCAGCACCCACACCTGCCACAGTTCATGAGATAGTTCCTGAAGCCTCGACCATCCCAGAGCCAAAGCCTGAAGCCTTGACCATCCCAGAGCCAGCGCCTGAAGCCTTGATCATCCCATAGCCAGCGCCTGAAGCCTCGACCGTCCCAGTGCCAGTGCCTGTAGCTTCGACTGTCCCAGTGCCAGCGCCTGAAGCCTCGACCATCCCAGTGCCAGTGCCTGCGCCTGAAGCCTCGACGGTCCCAGAGCCAAAGCCTGAAGCCTCGACGGCACCAGAGCCAAAGCCTGAAGCCTCGACCGTCCCAGAGCCAAAGCCTGAAGCCTCGACCGTCCCAGTGCCAGCACTTGAAGCCTCGACCGTCCCAGTGCCAGTGTCCACTGCCAGCGTACTCCCCAGTTTTTGCCTGTGCTCACGTCCACAGAAGTTGTTCCTTGTCATTTCCAGTACTCACGACCACGGAGGTCGTGCCTCTGTCACTGCCAATGCTTATGGCCACGGAAGACATTCCCCTATCACTGCCAGCACTCACAGCCACAGAGGTTGTTCCCCTGTCACTGTCTGTGCTCATGGCCACGAAGGTCATTCCCTGCCACTGCCAGCTCTCAAGGCCACGGAGGTCGTTCCCCTGTCACTGCAGTGCTCCTGACCACGTTGGCCATCGAAGAGCCTGTCCAGGTTCCCGAGGCTTTCGATGAGCCTGTCCAGTTTCACAAGCCTGACCAGTTCTCCAAGCTGATCCAGCTCTCTGAGCCTGGTGTCCATTCAGTTCCCAGAGCTTGTCCACCCTGGCCTGTGTTCTCCTGGTTCAAGTTGGTCTTCACCGTCTTGGACTGTCTTGCCCACTGGTGGTCTCTCTGTGGTTTCTTGTCCTGCTCCTCCCCATTAACAATGTTTTTTTTGTGTTATGTTTAGGAGCACCAGGAGTCGCTCCTTAAAAATGGGTCTACCTGGTTCCTGCCCTGATCGTTCCCAGCTGTTTGTCGTTTGCCATGTTTGCCTCAGTGTCCTTGTGTTTGCGTAGTCTTTGTAAGTTGTTATTCATGTTACCCTTCAAGGATGTGACTTTTGTTCTGTTCCCGATTTTTGTTTTTTGTTTTGTTCCTGTGTTTTCCAAGTTTTGTATCTGGACGTGTTTTGTTATTAAAATAAGAAATATAAGAACAGAGAAATATAAGAACAGAAATATAAAAAAATTAAGTAAAGTTTGAAACTGCATATCTTTTTGACCCCCCCTTTATTAATTTATAGATTTATAATTAGATTATTATGGATGTATAGATCATCCACATATAGATTTGTATAAGATTGTTTGTTTTTTAGCCTTCTCTAACCGAGTAAACTTCTGATGAAATAAGTTTAGTTTCACAATACATTTCTCCTTTAATTAGGCTCTAACCTGTTTAAGATAACGCAGAATACAATTCTATCAAACATTTGAACCTGTTAAATTGAAATTAAATCTTTCTTATCTTTAAAATGTCAAAGTCCAAATGCATTGCAATTGAATACTTTCTGTTTCAACATTTCTGTCCTACTGCTATTTTTTCATTTTTTTTCTTACCAGATGAAGCTGAATTTGTAGGCTACATTAACTGTGGGATGTGATGTGGTTTCTCCTGGTATTTTAGATATTAATATCTGGATGAAACAGAATTTTGTCTATGCATTTATACATTATTCAGGAGGCAAGAGGTGTCAAGCAAAATGTGAAATGTTAAGCACACACTTTTGCAGTTAATAATAAATACAAATGTAAACATTTAAATAAATTTAAATAAAATCAATTTAGCCTATAAACCAATAATTCAATCAGAAATTTTTCAACAGGACACTATTATTTAGTTAAATAATAATAATACTTATAGCTGCAAGCAGCAATTAAGGGCCCAAGCACATCAACCATTATTAGGCACAACAATGGCAAAAATAAGTAATTAAAGCAATCTGGTCATGATTTTAGGCAACATTTTTGAAAAACCATGAATATGATCTATTACAATGGGACATAAAAGCGTATTACTTTTGAGCAAAAGGTGATGCAGTCCCAAAATGTATATGGTGTGGTTAAGGTGTGGTCATGATGACACATGTAAAATTTCATGTCAATATGCAAAAGCATTGCCGAGATAGAGCTTGAAATCTAGCACAGTGCCATCAAATTTATTGTTGTGTTAAACAAAAACAGTTTGGTCTATCAACACGAAATCTGACAAATGCTCTAAGAGTAGTTTGAAAAAGTAGGTTTTTAAAGGATTTCAAAATGGTGGACAGGAAGTTTGATCTATTATGACATAATTGGTTGTTCTTGGCATGACCCACGGAATCTACCAAGACTGATCTTATGACAATAGCACAAAGTAATAAAAAGTTATTAGCATTTTAAGAAAATTTGGTATAACTTTTTACCAGAAGGTGGCGGTGTCCCAAAACTTTTTGAGTGCCTTCAAGGTAATGTGCCAATGACACAAATCGAGTTTTGTAACAATATCTCAATGCGTTTGAAAAATAAAGCATTTTACAACAAACATTAAAAATGGGCAACGCCCAAAATGGCTGACATAAGAACATTTTATATAATTTGACTCAACATTCTGCACAGAATCTAATAAGACCAGATATGCAAAAATATACCTTTTTCATATCTCATGAAAACTAGGTGGCGCTATGACAAAACTATGCAGCTCCCCTTAGGTCAAAGTTGTCATAACACTCACCAAGTTTGGTGTGAATATGATAAAGTGTTGTGAAATATACCCTCACGTCCAATTTTGCATGCTCTACGTCGAATTTGTTTGTGCGTTATTCGAGAACCGTTTGACTAATCAACTTTTTGTCAGCCTGATCTGAAAATGATATGAATATGTTTTTGTCCAAATCAGACAAATGGTCCAGGAGGAGTTCGAAAAAAGAATCAGAGGAATACATAATTATGATTCTAGCACTTATGTTTCAAAAGTTATTAGCATAAACACGTGTGACATTTTGGGCAGTTGGTTGCGGTAGAGGGTTTAAGATAGAGACTCCAAATTTGCTCCAGTGAATGTTTCTGACTGTCCTCTATCTGTGTGCCACATTTCACAACTTTCCTGCATATGGTTCAATGGACGCTATTGTGCTTGCTAAATCAGAATTTTATGAGATGAATGCACTTCATTCATAAAAACAATTTAATTATTGTTCTGCATAGATGGTAACAGCATTTACTAGGGAGTCTGTTTCCTTCCTTTATATGGCGTATTCATATGCGTGGATTATGATAAATAAGAATGAACGTGCACAAGCTCCCTATTTACGAAATGTTTGGAATTCACATGTTTTACTAACAAATCAGGAGAGTAGGCCTGCAAAATGTTTGTGAATCCAGCAAAACTTTTTCAGGATGACCCATTTTATGCGCAAATTACTCCAAATTGGCTCATTCACACTACCGGTCAAAAGTTTTGAAAAACTAATTTTTTATTATAATGTTTTTTTCACATTTTTGAATAATAAAGTCAGCAAAAATATTGAATAACATAAATGGAACTACTAACTAAACAAAATCCAAAATAAATCAAAACTTTTTTATATTTTAGCATCTTCAAAATAGTCACCCTAGAATTTGCAGACATGTACTGAACTCTTGACATTTTCTCAACCAACTACTTGAGGTATCACCCTAGGATGCTTTTTAAACAGTGTTGAAGGAGTTCCCATCTATGTTGGGCACTTATTAGCTGCTTTTCTTTATTATTTGGTCCAAGTCATCAATTTAAAAAAAAAAATGTTTTTATACACTTTTAGCTTTAATATGAAATAAATGTATATGCTGGCACAATTATATTTTTGTCTACAAAACTAATTTAAAACATTTAAGCATATGCCTTCAGATCAAAAGATTTTTAAGATCATGAGAAACATTTGTCCAGTAGTGGACCTAAAAAAAATTCTTGAATCAGGCCTATTGTGTGCTAAAGTGTTGAGATTTGATCATGTCATGAATCCGGCTATTAACAGCGTCCACTCCGAAATGAAACAGCACAGGTCATTCAAGGATTTTTGGAGGAGCTCTATGCTGAAAATAATAGTAATAATAGTATTGGTAACCTGTTGCTTCACAATAAATTTGATGGTTAAAAGAGGAAGGATTTTGCCGAGTTTTTCATAACTTTTAAGTGAAATCAATGTGTTTTTTTTAATCCAGAAGAAAAGACACTACACTGCTTCAGGACACAGAGTTGCTACTGGGCCTTGCTTTACTGACATAGCACTGGGAAACTGAAATTACAGAAAACAAAAATTCCTTCCATGCAGTCAGTGTGAAGTGCCATGAATCTGGCATGTTTCTGAATATGTGGCCTTTGACATAAATAAGTAATTAAGAGCAACAGAGTGACCTATCATCTAGATTCTAGTGATTTTGAGATTGAGATTCACACCCAACAAAGTGTCATTCATCTCAATGCCCACCAGGGCCTTGTTGACCTAGAGATGAAAAAAGAACAGCTGCAAGTGTCAGGATATAGCCCTGATTATAGGGCACTTGTGGACAGTACGCACTGCCAAGTACTAGGCTTATATACATTTTTAATGAATATTAGGGCCCTAGTGTATAAATACTTGTGAAGGTTTTATACTATAACGTCGTCTAAATCAAGAAATGTATGCCAGAAGCTGTGCAAACTTCCCTTTATAAATCCCAGTTAGCAGAAGATTGTGTGTACATGCATTGTGCTTTATTCCCCTCCCCGTCTCTTCCCCATGATTACCTTATATGGAGTGTACAACACATGTTTTAACAATGCACTACCTCATCTACATATAATTACCATATGCATATTGTCATTCAGACACATGAAACTACTGTGTTTAATGTAATTAGAAACCAGGAAAAGAGAAGATAACAGACTGAAACTTGATAATAGATGCTGATGCTAAAATAATTTCCTAATCTTTGTCTTGTTTTAATATTAAAATATCTGAACATATTTTAATCAAGATCATTTTACCTGAGAAACATAATTGTATATTATGACTTGTTTACAGAGAATATATCTTATTATATCAAGAATATATCTTTATTATTATTTTAAGCGTCTTATTCTAGCACCATTTGAAATCCTTGAGCAAAGTTTTCAAGAAGCACTAATGATGCGATTGCCATTCAGAGCTGCATTAATACACATTAATTTAAATGAATTAATTGAATTGCTTACACATTGATTTTGTATTCATAAGTATAATGCATGTATCAATTATTCCTGTTCAGTGTAACTACTAAAGTGCACACAATTGGCAAATAATAATTAAGCTTCAACAGATTTACAAAATTTACGAGATAGAGGATGGTACATCTGCTACAATGACAAATGTGGAAAATCACTTTTTCCTAGTTGTACTCTTTTGACAGTGGTGCCGCAAATTGACCAAATACAGTAAAATAGAGCATACGCAAAGGGTAGAGCTTGCATGGTGGTGCACAGATTTTCATGTCAAGAATACTTTTTATAAATCCCATCGTGAGCATGAGAGGTGGAGTATGTACCATTTTTATACATTAACACATGATGCCCCAGATCCCTGTGCTTGCACGCTTTGTCCCTCAGATTGAACTAAAAGCAAGAGATCTTGGTGGGTGAACTGACAATTCATAGCGCACCGCATTTCACAAGCACTGCTCTCGACATGGAATTTTGGGGAGAGCGAGAAGCAAATTCCTGAACAATTTAGGTGGAATTCCACTTGAGGTGGAAAGGAGGAGACACGCAAAGCTCAAGCCACCGATAAATAAACTTCAAGCTCTCTGTACTCTGTTTCACATCCTTACAAAATATAGGGAGGAGAAGGGACCGGTGTCAGCTTTCCTGAAAGCAAGCTGAGAGCAAAGCATTTAGTGTCGCTACCAAGCAAGAACAGTCCGTATAGACCCCATGAAGTTTTGCTGCTTTTAGCCAAAATACACTCAATGAACATTTTATTAGGAACACCTGTACACCTACTTATTCATGCAATTATCTAATCAACCAATTGTGTGGCAGCAGTGCAATGCATAAAATCATGCAGATACGGGTCAGTAGCTTCATTTATTTTTCACATCAACCATCAGCATGGGGAAAAATATCTCAGTGATTTCGACCGTGGCATGATTGTTGGTGCCAGATGGGCTGGTCTCTAAAGATTACTCAGAATTGTGCAAAAACAAAAAAATGTCCAAAGAGTGGCAGTCTCGCCTTGTTGATAAGAAAGTTCAATGGAGATTTGCCAGACTGCTTTGAGCTGATAGAAAGGCTATGGTAACTCAGATTACTACTCTGTACAATTGTAGTGAGCAGAAAAGCTACAACAGCAGAAGACCACATTGGGCACTTTATTAAGACTGTAGTGTTGCTAATATAGTGCTAAGTTAGTGTATGTATGTATGTATGTGTATATATATATTAGGGCTGTTGATTTAATGCATTAATTCAGTGTGATTAATTTGATAAAAAATAATGCGTTAAAAAAATAATCACAACTAATCGCAATGCCCCTGACATTCCTGAGAAATGCAAGCTTGTAGTACCACCTGTTTACTCCAGAGGGCAGAAATTTGTAAATATTTAAAGATAACTATGTATAATTATTTCATCATTATATATTGAATTATTGTTATATGAGGGCTTTCTCAGCATATATTTGTATATGCGATTAAATGTGATTAATTAATCCGGACACCATGTAATTAATTCGATAAAAATGTGTTATCGATTGACAGCCCTAATATATATATATATATATATTTATATATTGTTACATGTTTATTGTTTACATGCATAATTTTTACTAATGCAATATCTTAGCATCTGGAACCTTTTAAATTTCACAGTTATTTTTTATTTTTTACTATGCAAATTCAAATGAAATTTAATCAGTACCTTATGTCTATAGGACTACTTATTATATTCTGACTGAGCACTATACTGAGTTGGAAAAAAGCTAGCAAAACTGTTTGTTTCCCATTGCAGACTGGATATCAGTTTTTTTTCATAAGGCTCCTAATGATTTAGGCTAAGTTCAATCATGCCAACTCTAGCAAAGATTTAGCATGTGAATGTGGGTATGACATATTGATAGGATATTGGTCTTGGCGGATTAGATCTGCTATGTTGTTGCTGCTGCAGCAGAGTAAGTATGGAGACTTCTGAAAACTACTGCTAGAAAAACACATACATCCATAGCTAGCATGTGGACATGCTGCTGCTGCACAATGAGACAAAATAGACATTTTTGAACAGATATAAACAATCCTGACATTTTTTAATAGACATTAAAAAAAATTTTTTAATTGACATAAACAATCCCTGTGTAGCAGATCTAGGTAAGTGGAAGATGGGGTGGAGGTGGGTTGCAGAGTAAAATCTCTCGCAGCGAGCTGCAGAGAAACCAGCTTAACTGCAAAACTGAGCCATTTAAATAAAAGAAAAGGAGAGAAACACAAGATGATTGGCTACCTGAAAACAAGTCAGAAAACCAATCAGCCTTGGCCATGCGAGCCAATAGGCTTAACATGTCACATGTGAGTGAGCTGTTTGGCTGCTGTTACTCGATGAGGTGCCTGTACGACAGAGGTGTTCCACCTGCTGAATATGATGCAGTTAAGGTTCATATAAACCAACTCTTGGAAATCCAGGCAATTAAGGAAAGTTGCAGTCCCTTCGCCTCCCCTGTTATTGAATATGGTAGTTTACATAAGAGTGTGAACTATCGTCAATTTAACCATAACACACGAAGAGATGTTTTTCCCCTTCCTTGTATAGAGATGTCCTTGGATGATCTTTCCCATCAGTGGTTTTCAACCATGGTCTTGGTAAGTGGTTATAACCAGGTGCCCATGTCAGAAAAGGTCAGAATGAAGACCACTTTATGTATGCCATTTGGGCTTTTGAGTTTAACTACATGCCCTTTGGTCTATGCAACACTTCTAGAACATTCCAGCAACTCATGGAGCATATGTTTGGGTATCAACATTTCCAGACATTGTTGCTGCACCTTGATGATGTAATTGGTCCTCTTCTTCCATAGACCAACATTTGGTCTAGGTACAGTTTTGAGCTAGCTGCCTCAAGAAGGCCTCAAGGTATGTATAATATCTATCTAGTTGGAGGGGGTATCTACATACCCAGATAAGATCTCTGTCATATCAAACTGGGTTTGTCCAAATAATGTTCCCAAGCTTAATTTTTCCTGGGTTTTGCCAGTTATTACAGGCATTTTGTCAAGGATTTTTCCCAGATTTCCCCTTTCTTACATCGTTTGGTAAAAAAGGGTGCACCTGGACCAATTAGTGATGCCTGGATTGAAGGTACTTCTTCCTACCACCCCTGTACTATCTTATGCTAATTTCTGACTCCCTTTTGTTCTTGAGGTGGACAACAGTCAGAGTGGTCTTAAAGCACATTGCCTATGCCAGCAGAGTGTTGAGCCATATATAGAGGAGAATGCCTAATTACAGCACCATGAAATTAAAGTTACTTGCTTTAAATTGGGCCATGATGGGCAAATTATTGGAATATCTGCTTGGCCATAAGTGCATAGTCTGGACTAATAACAATCCCTTGAGTCATTTTAATACAGCTAAACTTGGGATAATAGAGCTAAGTTGGGCTGCACAGAGGCTTTTGACTATACTATCCGTTAACAGTCAGGACGTTCCAACAGAAATGCAGACTCCCTTTCTAGGCAGTACTCCCCTGAAGATTTTGCCTTCTGTGTTCAGGCTCTGCCAGGAACACCTATTCCGATATATTTTGGACAAGCCATAGACCAGAAGTTATTAACTGCTCCATTTGGTGATATCTGTCTTGCCAGTTCACTCTGTGAATGATCTTGCTGTCCTTCAAGGGAATGATTCCATACTTAGCAACTTGGAGAAGGAAACCTGACAGAGCAAAGCAGCAAGCACTGCCCAAGTCTGTACAGGAGTTAGTGCGCAAGTGTGACCATATGGTGGAGAAGGATGAGGTCCTTTATCATAGAACTTTCCACTCAGGCATTACTGGTCTGGAATGTATGAAGATATTAAGAAGTGGTGTGAGCAGTGTGAACAGTGTAACTTGGCTGAGCTGGAAAACCTAGCTATTAAGACTGCAATGGGACACCTGCTTGCTGCAAGGCCAAATACGTTTTTGGCTGTTGATTTTTGGAACATTCTAGTTATGGCTGGGAAAAGTGCTAATCATGACCAATGCATTCTCCAAATTCATAAAGGTGGTTCCCACAGTGGCTGAAATCTTGATGAAGGGAATGGTTTTATCTATTTGGGATATAGATAAATACGTATCCATTCTGATCAGGGTCAAAATTTTGAGAGTGCACTGATTTAACAGCTGTGTGACCTTAATGGAGCAAAGAAGACTTGTACATGCCATATCATCCACAGGGTAATGATTGCATACAGGAGCATAGGAAATGCCTGCAAGTGGCTTATGTTGGTGCCTGAGAACATATTCAAGCCTCAGTGCTCATGCTCAGAGGCAAGACCAGAAAAGTTCAAGTTGTCTTTTGAATGAAGGACAATTGGTTTATCATCAGGACCATGGTGTCTGGGGTAGAAATTAGATACAGGATGCTTGGAGCCCCACACAGTACAAAGCCATCCAAGCCCCTGTTGATGGTGGTCAAGTTTATTCCATTGCTCCTATAAATGAGTTGACCCAGGTGAAGCAATTAAATGCTGAAGCCAGTTCATGGTGGCTGGCCCTTGTGGGCACCGTCCCGTACTGATTATGAGGTAAGGGTTCCTTTAGACAAGAGTAGAGATGAAGACGTGGATGATGGACAGTGGTGTGTTCTTGCACCACCATTAGAGGAGAGGCGAAATTCAAGGCAAGTTTTTTTATATAGCACATTTAATACGCAATGGCAATTCAAAGTGCTTTACATCTTCATTTTAAAGAAAATTCAAGATATGTACATAAAAAATAAAAACCAATTAAGAACATGAAATAAGAATAAAAGGTAATACACACATTGAGAAACTTATATAAAAATAAAAAGAATAAAATAGCATAAAAATCAGGAGAACAGGTATTAAGAGCATGACTTCAGCTAATTGAAGAAAAAAAAAAACAGAGAACATGGAATGTTCCAAATCTTTATTGAATTTGTTTTCCTTTCATTTTAGTCTCAAAGGCAGATCTCAGTGTACCCATGATCAACCAATGCCTACACTGTGTATATAAAACAAGTAAAATTAATATCTATTCTGAACTAAAAGAATCTGCTGTCTATCTTTTCTTAAAAGATCCTTGCCATTTTTGGGGATTTCCGCCTGGATTTGGCCTACCCAAATTTAAAAGCTTCCCATTCCCACATACTTTGGCCTAAATACACAGTTTTGGTGTCATTTTACAGGAAACCCTTTGAAGTTGCATAAAACACTGCTAAAAATTAAAAAAAATTAAATATATGTTGTCTGAACAGTAATAACCCTCCTAAAAAAGAGGCGCTTTTTGATTTTTTTATATAAATTCATTTTTGAAAGTGTATAACTCAAGCCCTGTAAACCCTAGCAGCAAGCAGACAGTTTTGGCTGTTTCCACTAGATGTCAGCAAATACCTGAAAAAGGAATTTTGTCTGTATCATGTTTTGTTTAATATCTATTTAAATTTATTTGAAGGGAGGAATATTACCTTTTTTTTGGTGTACTTTCCACCTACCCAAATCTAAAGTCTCCCCATACCCATATACAGTGCTATAAATGCAAAATCCCAGTGTAATTTTACAGAAAACCCTTTGTCATTACATAAAACACTGTTGAAAGTGGTAAATATGCGCTCTGGTGTCTGGTGAGACGCGTCTGTGTGTTTTGCGCACGTAACCTACCCAGTGATCACTTCACAGTCTGGATGCAATATCACAGCCCCTGATTGGTCTATTTGATCTTGAGAGACATTGCCGGAAAGCAGAGGGTCTAAGCTTTACGGCAATATATGCTTTATCCGGATCGGATGTTTACATATTTTCCTGGATTGTTGAATATCATATAACATTACTTTGTGGTGTTTCTGCACTCGAGGGATTACTTGGGCACACAACCACAGAAAACACTGAAAAACGGCTCATTTTGCAGAGAATAACCTAAGGTAAAGGATTATGTAGCATTTGTGGCTAACTGTGCTGTCTAGTGCGAGTAGCACGGCAAATATTCAATAATTTCACTTGTATGTTTACAAATGTTGATTGTATACTTAATGATTCATTCGAAGTGTATTAGATATGTGATTATACCTCAATAAAAAGACTTATTGGAACTTCTTACTGGCAATGAGAGCTTTCATTTGATACATGGTTTGTACATGTGCGTCATATTTGAGCGATATGAGAAATATGCGTATTCAAAAACGCACATAATTATGACACGACTTTTGATGGGTGGAACTATGTAATTTATTGTAAATAAGTTACTTAGTGTAAAACAAATGCCAAAGTGATGCATATCTCAAGAAAGTAGACATTCTAAGCTTTCAAATGGTACCAGATATGAGCTTATAACTCCTCTGCATACATTTAAAATTGGAAGTACATTATTACTGACGTAATTTTAAATCCCGGATCCGGGATCGTGGATTTTAAGATGCTAAACTCGTACTATTATTGGTTGATCATGTTTACACCGATAAAATTGCCCGCATTCTTCCATCATAAGCTGTAGGGGGTGACAGCTGGGTCCTCAATATGAATATTGAAGAATAAAAACTCAGAATCAGGCTTTGCAATAATCAAATGAGAGAGAGTTTACTGATTGTTCTCTGTAGACTCAATAGGCATCACAAGTCGATGAGATACAAAATAATTTAAATGAAAGAAAGACAAAAGCAAAACGATTCAGTGAAATCAATAAGTGCGGCACAATGCTCAGTCAGAAAATGCACTTCCAAACAGACGTGTTTTCAGTCTGGATATAAATGCGGCTACTGTTGGAGCACATCTAACCTCTTCAGGAAGCTGGTACCCATAGACGTTTTTATAAAAAAAATGGCCGTTCACCATCATTAGAAGTCAAAGATATGTTATTTTGAAATATTCATTTCAGGAAATAAGGCTAATTGCTTCTGGCTCTACAGTAGGTTACAATGCAAAATTGAACTACTCAATTAATTTTGTATTTATTTTGAATTTGCAATCCAATTGCAGCCTCTGTGCAAGAGTGAATCATGCATGACAACAGATTGTGGCAGAGATTTGCAGAGATCACCAGGGTGTATGTCAACACCTACAGTTTAAAGAGGGCAAGGCAGGTTGACATTCATTTGTCATTGCATTCCAGCACAAGTGTCTCTCCGTTGCTGACTCCACCTACCAGCTTGATGCCACTGAAAGGTGTGTGTTTGTGCATTTCTTTAATATTTCTCATTTTCCCTTCCTGGACTTTTTTTTCCCCACATGTCAGTTTAATTTTAAGATGTACATACTTAGGCAAGGAAGTACTTGGTGTTTGAAGACAACTTCCTTCAGTTGTTGAAAGCATGGTCTGTGTGAAACACACATTTACTCTTGAGAAGTATGTCATTGGAACCTTAGGTAAATTAATTTAATGTTTGCTATTCATTGCATGTAATGGTTTTAATTCATGTAATGTTTTTTAAATTTATAGATTTTTTTTCTCATTCAGAAATGTAATTCAAGTCCACAAGGCGAGTATAAATGACTAGATTACTGTTTTACTATTGAAGTAGTAACAAAGTCGTTGCAGTAATAATTGCTACTTGGTTATAAAAGCAGTTATTAAAACCTCTTCTCTTTCTGTATTTGTTAATTTAGGCTTTGTCATCCCTCAGGCTCCAGGTCTTATGACCCAGCACCTTGCAGGCGGTGCATGCCCCCCATCTCCAGGACCTCTAGGACCTAAGCACTCCTGAGACAGAAGACCCAGGGAGTCAGATGTTCGCTCCGGAGCTGGTACCAAGACCACTACGTCCTCCGGTGGAGGGCTGGCAGGAAAATCCTTGTTTTCCCACATTGTTAATAAAAGAGCGATTTCCTCACTTCCTGGGTCATCTAGCCAGTGTGTGCCGTTCTTACAGCACCCATGCACCAAAAACCACAGTACCCAGATGCAGTTACTTCGCCTCCGGACCTGCGACTGCCCATCGCCGGCAGGCCAGTGCTGATGAGTTCTGAGGACGTCTTCACAGGACCTCCTCCTCAGTCTCTAACCCGCCCCCTGCCGGGTGGTCAGAGCAAGGTAAGTGCTTTCACTACAGACGCCTCTCAACTGGGTTGGGGAGCCATAAGCAATGGGCACACAGCACTGGCTCCTTTACAGGGCCCTGGCTGTGTTGGTACATCAACTGCCTAGAGTTGCTGGCAGTATTCCTTGCCCCGCGGAGTTTTCTCCTGCTGATTTGGTGCAAGCATGTCTTGATCCATTCAGACAGCACCGCGACGGCGGATGAGCAATCACGACAAGCCTTGCTCAGCGGAGAGTGGAGGCTCCACACCCAGGTAGTCCAGGTTATTTGGGGCTGGTTCGGCATGGCACAGGTAGATCTCTTTGCCTCCCAAGACAATTCCCACTGCCCACTCTGGTACTCCCTAATAGAGGCCCCTCGTGGGACAGACACACTGGCACACAGCTGGCCCAGGGGGCTGCCCCAGTACGCGTTTCCCCCAGTGAGCCTTCTTGCACTGGTGCTGTGCAAGGTCAGGGAGGATGGAGTCACCTAATGGCTCCTTACTGGCCCACTTGGACTTGATTCTCAGCTCTCACGCTTCTCACAACAGCATCTCCCTGGCAAATTCCCCTGAGGAAGGACCTTCTTTCCTAGGGACGTGGCACCCTCTGGCACCTGGATGATATGTGGAAGATCTGAGTGACCTACCACCTGCAGTCGTAGACACGATCAACCAAGCCAGAGCTCCCTCTACCAGGCAGCTTTACGCCCTAAAGTGGTGCTCGATCACAAATTGGTGTTCTTCCCGGTGTGAATACCCGCAAAGATGCGCTGTTCGGTCAGTGCTTTCATTCCTGCAAGAGAGGTTGGAGGGGAGGCTGTCCCCCCTCCACATTGAAGGTGTATGTAGCTTCTATCACGGCCCACCACGACGCAGTGAAGGCAAGTCCTTGGGTAAGCACGACTTGATTATCAGGTTCCTTAGACGCGCCCGGAGGCTGATTGGGCAACACCCAATACCTATGCGAAATTCTACAATCTCAGGATTGAGTCAGTCTCGTCCCGTGTTTTGTCAGGTCTGAGCCAGTAGAACTCGGTAATACGGAACAGCTAACCAGGTGTTCCGCTTACACTCAGTGCCCTACACCAAAGTGATCCAGTGCGCTCTCTCTCCCAGGTTAGCCACTAAGCTCTCGCTTCCTGGATGTTCTTCCTCCCTAGCCTTCTGGCCTGCAAATTCAGCAGCGGAATTTGCGACCAGTCCCACCACGAGCCTCAAGTGCTCTGTACTGGGGTAGGGCTTTTTCTGGGGGTGTCGGGGAGGATTACGTGTGGCAGATACAGATGATTATAGCATGCATTAGCTTGTTTGCACCCGTGTCAGCAGTTCACGTAACATGGTCTAGTGCATGCCGTTTTTAAATGGGACCCCTTGTGTCACTACATTTGTCTCATTCCCTCCATCAGGGAATGGAGGTTACAACATTATCCATGACGTTCCCCTTCTGTCACTCACTCGTTGTGTCCCCCTTGCCATGACACTAGACCTACCACTGTAAATGGTCGTATCTTATTCTCGGCTCCTCAGTGCAAAAACCTGACTGACAGAAGCACGCCTGCTTCACTTTATACCCGCATGTCCGGGGTGGGACATGCAAATTCTGTCTGCCAATTTCTCATTGGCCTTTTCTCAAGTTCAGAGGTATGCGATGATCTCAAGAAAGACCCCTTGTGTCACTATATTCGACACAATGTCTCGTTCCTTCCATCAGGGAACAGAGGTTACAACGGTAACCATTAGTTTTTTTTATATAGTTTTTGAGTTTTTATAGTCAAAACAAGTGCTGAAGAAGTAATTTAAAGTATTTAGAAAACATTACATAGGGCTACCATACATCCTATTTTTCCCGGACATGTCCTCTTTTTCGGAACTTAAAAAAGCATCCGGCCGAGATTTCAAAATTTGCGAAATTTGCGCTTTAGTTGCATTATTATGTGCATCTGGTCTAATACTTCATTGTGTGTGCATGAATATTTGTATTGCTTTAACCCATCTTTTTAAGCCCTCCTTCTCACACACCAATTAGTGGATTATAAGAGGCTTTCAGCATCTATTGGCCAAATTCCTGCCTGTCAATCTCTCCACAAATGCCCAAAAGTAAGTGCAAATTTACAGTAGATTTGCACAACAAATTCCCATGCTTTCATCCAGGTCGAGGTCCATGGGAAGCAGAATGTATGACATGTAAAGCTGGCACTTATGTGTCAGTTTCTAATAAAGGTGCAAGTGATTTAGAAGCACACATTAGCTCTGCGAATCATAAAGGGTCAGAAAAGGGTGAAAGTTCATCAGGTACATGAATGGACTACTTTTTGCGACCAGGTAAAATTGTTATCACATTACTTAATTTTCCATGGCCAAATAATAGTAATAGTAAATTAAGGTACACAATGGCATCAAATATTTTATTTTAGTACATGGACATTTAAAAGTATATTGGAAATTTGTAATTATTTACATATATTTATGTTATGCTAATAGAGTGTCTTTTTCACTGTATTAAAGATTGCATTCGTAGTAACACTGTTATTCTTTGTTTGGACATTAGTATTGCATTGTATTGTCTCTTGCTATACATTTTGCTTCCCCCGTAATAGTTTTGTGTTCCATCGCAATTACAGTATATTGTGTTCCCTCGCAATAGCTTTATCCATCTCTTTTAAAAATTAACAATGCTTTTACTAAACCATAGTTAACCTATGGTATTTCTTGTAAAACCATGGTAATCACATCATTTACCATTATTTTACTACAATAGTTATTTTTCAACCATAATATTTTTAATAAAAAGTAATAATGCACATAAACTAAAACTTTGGTATTCAAAATCATAATCTTAAAACTGTCTACACTGGAAGCGTCAAAGTTAACATTCTAAATGATGTGCAGTGGTTGAATTCATCTTACAATGCTACATGCATGTGCATCTTCATTTCTTAAATAATGTTACATTTTAAAAATAAATAATAAAGAAATGTAGTGTCATTTGATTCAACTGTTTCAATTTCATTTTTCTGCATTAAGAAACACTGAGTTGATAGAGCGCTGAGTTGATCGAGAATGTGTTTTCAGAGGGTTAGGGCATGGACTCTACTTAAGTAAAACTTTAAGTGACCAATAGCTTCAGATATGTTTTTCGTCCATTTCTTTAGGGCTTAGTAGAGCATGTGAACTGCTCATCTCTCTAGCAATAATTGTCCAATGACAGATTGTCTTACATTTACTTCAAGTGGGGTGTGTGTGTGTGTGTGTGTGGGGGGGTTCTGGTAGTAAAAATCCCATTCATTTCTTCCAAAGACTAATTGATTTTCAACAAATACTTCTTACCTTTAAAGACAGACCTACCATGAGCTTCGAGGTTGTTCATCGATGGTATATGCCTGTAACGTTTGGCAGAAGGAGGCAGATGAGGAGTGAGGATCTACGTGCAGTTCTTTAATGAATGAGCAAAAAGGTGAACAGCATAACTAAAATAAGACAACACCAGGAACAAACAAAAAAACCACGAGGGGAAAACACAACATAAACATGACAAAACATCTACGGAGAGTACGGGCAGGAGAACCATACAGGACTACCATGACATGCACAAACATCAACGATCGACAGGGGAATGGAGAAACAGCAGGGTTTATATACACAGGAGACATGATGATGACAAACGACAATCAGGTGAGCACAATGACACAGGGCTGGCAGTGATGAGGGCCGGGAATCATGGGAAGTGTAGTGCATGACGATTGACAAGTGAGACATGGGGCAGACAACAGGGGATCGTGACATAACCCCCCCTCAAAGGAGCGGCTTGCAGACGCTCCTCAAAAAACATGAAAAGGGAATACCCAAAAAAACAAAAATCGTCCAAGGAGTGAGGGGGGCAGGCAGACAAAAGAGGGCACAAGGGGCAAACAGACAGTCCAAAGGGGCACAAGGGGCAGACAGGCAGTCCAAGGGGGCACAAGGGGAAGACAGGCAGTCCAAGGGGGGCACACAGGGCAGACAGGAAGTCCAAGGGTGCAGAGAGGGCAAGAAGGCAGTCCAAGGGGGCACAGAGGGCAAGAAGGCAGTCCTAGGAGGCTCTGGAGGCGGAGCTGAGGGAGGTGGTGCCATAGGAGGCTCTGGAGGCGGAGCCGAGAGAGGTGGTGCCGTAGGAGGCTCTAGAGGCGGAGACCTGGGAGGCTCTGGAGGTGGAGCTGAGGGAGGTGGCGCCGTAGGAGGCTCTAGAGGCAGAGCCATGGAAGGCTCTGTAGGCGGAGCCGTAGGAGACTCTGGAGGTGGAGCCCTGGGAGATGGCGCCGTAGGAGGCTCTAGAGGCGGAGACCTGGGAGGCTCTGTAGGCGGAGCCGTAGGAGACTCTGGAGGTGGAGCCCTGGGAAGCTCGGGGGGCGAAGCCCTGGGAGGCTCGGGAGGCAGAGCCCTGGGAGGCTCGGTAGGCGGAGCCCTGGGAAGCTCAGGAGGTGGAGCCCTGGGAGGCTCGAGAGGCGAAGCCCTGGAAGGCAGAGCCGTGGAAGGCTCAGGAATTGAAGCCATGGGAGGCTCGAGGGGCGGAGCTGAGGAAGGCTTGAGGGGCGGAGCCCTGGGAGACTCGAGAGGCTCGAGAAGTGGAGCCCTGGAAGGCTCGAGAGGCGAAGCCCTGGATGGCTTGAGAGGAAGAGCCCTGGGAGGCTCGGGAGGCGGAGCCCTGGGAGGCTCCAGAGGTGGAGCCCTGGGAGGCTCAAGAGGTGGAGCCCTGGGAGGCTCAAGAGGTGGAGCCCTGGGAGGCTCGAGAGGCGGAGCCCTGGAAGGCTACAGTCATGGCTACAGGTGCTGGCTCTGGGATGGTCCAGGCTACTGGCGATGGCTCTGGGACGGTCGAGGCTACTGGCGCTGGCTCTGGGACGGTCGAGGCTACAGGCGCTGGCTCTGGGACGGTCGAGGCTACAGGTGCTGGCTCACTGACGTTCGAGGCTACAGGCACTGGCTCACTGACGTTCGAGGCTACAGGCACTGGCACACCAACGTTCGGGGCTGCAGGCATTGGCTGGTTGGCCATGGTAGGTGGAGGCTGGAGAGCAGAGGCATTTCCTTTTCTCCTCCTCCTCCGGGTGGACGAAGTTGGCAGCGCTGGTTTGTTGACCAAGGCAGGCGTGGGGGTTGGCTCCCTGGCAGGCGGGGCAGGCGTGAAGGGACGAGCCATGGATGAGTGGAGGGTTACCACTGTGGGAGGAGAGGCAGGGTTCTCCTCGACGACACCCACAGTGAACGGCGAGGCGCAGGCCGGCAGAGTCTCCTGAATGTAGTCGCGGAGCGTCCAGCTGCGCGTCGCCGGTGGCAACCGCTCCTTGAGCGCACTGTTCAGGTTGGCCCGGAAAAACCCCACCAGGGAGGAGTCTGGGAAGTCCATGACACTCGCCAGCTCGAGGAAATCACGGATGTGGTCTTCCACAGGACGGTCCCCCTAAATGAGGCTGAGCAGACGACAGTTCGCTTTAAGAACCTCTAGATCCATTATTGGTCGATCGTTCTGTTATGAATGCAGGAGGAGGCAGACAAGGGGTTGGATCTACGTGCGGTTTTATTAGACAACGGTAAGGATAAACAGACAGGAACAAACGAAATAACCACGCTGGGTAAAACAAAACTAAAACAGGAGAACATCGAAGGTACACGGAAACTGGATGAACACGACAAGACAGGCAAGGCAGGCAAGACAACAAGATCCGGGCATCTACAAACATCAGAACAGTGGGAACATAAACATTCAACGAACAACCAGGAGTGGAGAACAAACAGGGTTTATATACACAGACATAGGATAATTACAAACGACAATTTTCAAAAAAAATGTAAAAGTTTTCTTTATTAGCGGAATTCATGTTTGACAGCTACATTACCTATGGTCCAGCAGAGAAATCTTCACCAATGTGAGAAATGTGGCCAACAAAGATTGCGATATAAGCCCGGAAGTGACTGCACACTCCCATGACGCACTCTGAATCACATTAACGAGTCGGTCTCTATGCACTCTCATACTATATTAACATTATTTGTGCATATTGGAATATTTAGCAATAAACTTAAACTATAATGTTTCTATACTTATTATCAACAACCTAAAATCAATATTTTTATATATTTAGCTAATTTTATATTAGATTACATCGTTCACAATGCTTCATGGGATTTTAATCCATGCCCTCATAAAAAGATGTTAAGAACACAGACTTTTTAGTTTTTTTTTTTTTTTGTCATATTTTCAAATACTTGTTTGCATTAAAACAAAGTCTGTAATGTTGTGATATACCTTGGAGATGGTTGGTTTGCTTCATGCTTTACAACTCTTTATGCCACAGGTCTGTTGAATGCTTGATTCTGATTGGTTGACAGACGTTAAGGTGTGCAGTTATTTTTCAAGTGAACACATGGCTATGAAATAGGTCCAGGTCTTGACCGCATAACAGTTCCATATCACGTCGCCAAAATATTCCAGTTCTTTCATAGAACCCTACAGGCTACCACAACAAAATAACCAATTAAAACAAAGACATTGGCTAAGTACATCAGATAAGAATGACAATGTCTATAATATCCTAAATGTATTTCAGTTTCAACTGAAACCATCCTTGGGCTCCCTCTCTTTCTCCCTCGTCTGCCCATTGAATTATTGAAAAATAATGCACACCTGAAGTGCAATTACCACCATGGGTGTGCATTATTTTTCAATAATTCAACGGCCCATTGTCAATTATTCTTTACTTAATGGAAGATTTAATTTAAAGTCTATGGAAAAAATAAATGGGAAAATTACTCCCGGAACTAAGACTGCTGAAATAGTGGGTGCTGTTGCGCTCTGTATGCAAATGGATAAAGAAAAGCTAAAGTAAATTGAAAAAATAAAAAAAGCCATTGGAAAATGGATAAAGAAAAGAAACTGGCAATCAATGAAGAAAAGCAATTTCCTAATGCTTTTTTACAATGCAATTTAAAAAGTGCATTTAACAATTACTTATTAATGTGCTATATTATTGTTGTATTTAAATGCACTTTAAACATTCATTTATTACATGATTTATTAATAAACAATTTTAGTTTTTAATATAATTACATTTTTAATCATGAAGTAAACATGTGTTTCGTTATTTGTCCATTATAATTTGGTTTATTTATTGACATTTTTATTTACAAATTAATAGATTGATAATTAATATCTTTAGTATTTTTTAATTGCCACTCCACAACTTCCAAACTGGCAGTGTTTAATTAAATAAGTCCAGACCTGGCAACACCTTATTCCTACCAGCGCTAAGCATCCTCAACAGGAGGCACTATTATCAGAAATTCAACTTTTACTCAGGATCAAAACAGCAACATGTTATTGTCATGTTTAAATTTGTTTTTGTTCATGTTTTGATTTCATGTCTTTTATTTTGAAAGTTTAGTTTAATGTTTCCTGTTTCTCTCATGTGATTTCCTGTTCCTGCCATGTTTCATGTGTTTTGTTCTTGGTTCCTTTGATTATTAGACTTGTCTTCTTAACTTTTTACCCATGTCAGAGCATTTAAAGCCCTCATGTTTTCCTTTTGTCTTGGTTAAGTATTGTGATTGTGTAATCCAATAACATTGTCCTTGATTCTTGTTCTTTGTTTTCTTATATTCTATAAAATATGAGGTTGTTACCCATCCTACCAAATATCAGAGCCTCTCTCAAATACTGATCTCCACCCATTTCTTCACTGCTCATTTCCTGTTTACCACATGTATATATAGCAATGCAATTCCATTGTTTATTGCAAAGTATTGCTAGTTTACCCTGCCTTATTAAGCATTTTTCCATTGCCAATGTTGCTTGATTCATGTTATGACCATTGCCTGTTTTTCTGGGTTCACTGCTTTTTGGATTACGCTTTGTTTTGTTTGGCTGGGACAGTCTATTTGGTTTATCGGATTTATCTGTCTGCTTTATGACCATGTCTCTCTGTCTGCTGTTTTTGATTGTTTGCTTGTGTCTCTTTTAATAAACTTCCTGCACATGGATCCTAACACCGTATCCGTGGCCAGTTCGTAACAGAATACTTCGCCTACCATGGATTCAGATGTAGTCTCACAGTTCCAGGCCGAATTTCCACACCAATGCAAGGTTTTAAGGGTTATTAAGACCAGCTCAACAACCTTTGAGTCGACAACGAATGTTTGACTAAATTCACTCACTGCCAGCTACCCATGCTAAACCCTCACAACATTGCCAGGTGCCTTCTGGGCCCTAGGGCAATGTTGTATTTCCCTAGGGCATTCCCTTGTTCTCCGTTTAAAGAAAGCAGGCAAACAGGAAAGTGCGGCGGTCATTGGGGCTGCACATAACCCCCCCCACGGACGATCTTCCCGGTGGGGCATCTGCTCTGCCTCTCTGCGAACCACTAAAAGGAGCCATCAGGAGCTGTATTATTGGGGATATAGGTACAACAGTGAGCTGCAAACATTACACAGACACGCCCTTTTTCTGCCAATAGCCAATTTAGTGCTTGTCTATTATTACTCTGCTAAATTATAAAGCTCCCTACCTGATCTAACATTATTTTGCCTAGGTGCAATATTACTATACAGTTTCCTAAAAATTTTCCCATATCTGCCTCTCCATTAGAATGATTAAAACACTCATAATCAAGATCCTGATTTATAGCATATGCCTCTTCCCAATCCTGTAAAATTAGCCTAAAACGCCTAATAAAGGCATACCCAAAGTAAATTTAAAGCCGTTCTTGAACCTTTTGGAGTACATGCATGGTTTTGGTCACATTTGAAAGGTGACACTCTGAAGTTCTTTCCCCAGCAGCCTGATTTTGAGTAATAGAAGTTTGAACACAATGAAATAGAAGTTTGTTTTTCTGCCTGAATTATTATTTTTTGCATACAGATGCCTGCAGATGACTATAACTTGTAGCTATTAGTTTGGGATCACAGCATGAAGCCTTACCTTGTCCAAGTTCAAATTGTATAACAATACAATAAAAAATTAATATTTTACACATGTTTTTCTAAGGGTACACCCAGGCGTTTTACTAACGTGCCTTTTGGATACTCCAAAGGTCCCTTGGTAACCATGGCCATATACCTCAGGATAAAAAGGCTACTACTTTTGAACACTTCAACGCACAGTCATAATTTTGGGCTCTAATGAAAGATGACACTTAGAGCTATCATATTCCATATCCAGATCCACTATTAGGTTTGTTGACACAGAGTAACTGATGCATAAACACATTAGAGTGCATTTTCCCTTCTTGAAACTAAACGTTGTGCATATAAAAGAGTCAAAACTAGTGCTATGGTGGAAAATTTGTTTATATAAAAAATACACATCAAACTATTTACATAAATGTTTACACAAAGTATTTACAAACAATGACAAAATTTGACATGTTTCTAGCAACATGCCAGTCATTGTAGCTGTCATGTTTGGGTACAAAGCACAAAGGCACATCACTGGAGGAGTACTTCACTGGTGTCTTTGCATGACACTGCCTGCACTTCAGATGACCAGCGGTGCAAGATTCGGTGATGTGCACTGGCCTGTGATGTGCTCTTCGTGGAGCAGGAGATATGGGTCTGTCTGTGGAGTGAGACCCCAACTCAGCCAGCTCCTCAGCAAGGGTCTCTCTGAAAGCCTTCTGTTTCATAGGGGCCTCTCCTTTACATGGGGCTCCTCTCTTGATGAGGCGCTATCCTGCTGCTCCACTCTATGTGGCCGCTTGCTGAGTGGGGGAGAAGTATCCAGGTCCCAATCTGATTCATCAGATAATTGCCTATAGAGAAAAAAAAAGAAATAAATGTAATTTACAAAGCTAGACAAAACTTTTCCATCTGTTCTATATTCTTCATTTTTACAGCTTGCTTCTTCACATCTCAGCATGAAACATACAATGAAACAAAGAGACACACACGCACACACACTGTCAGGATATACACACGGAGGCAGAGGTAAGTGAATCCAAACACAGCTTTATTTTAGGTGGCAAGAGTGAGGGTGAGTAATTTGGCAGTTCAAGTGCAGACACGGTGAAGGTCACTCAATGCCGGACAGGCCACAGGTAAGCACAACCACTTCGGGAATGTGGGAATCAAATAATCACCGGACAGTGATGCAAATACTCTCTTTTAAGAAGCAGATACTTGGAAACGGGATCAGAAGACTCACTGGCAGATCAGAGGGATACACGGGCACTGGCGATAGGAAATGTAACAGGAGTCCTGGAGACAACAGAATGTGGACATAGAAGTTAGAAGCATTCAGGTAAGTTTTAACGTTACTTGTCAGCAATCGGGAAGTTTCAGGGGTTCAGAAGATCACGGTGAGGGTTTGTTCCTGTTGGAGGCTTGACGTTGAACTGGGGTTTCGGTGAGTGCTTTATAGTGCAAGTTGGTGAGTTTGTTGATTGTGAACAGGTGTGTGTGATTAGTAATCCGGTGAGAGTGATCGTTGAGTGGAGAGTGGAACCAAGCTTGGCTGATCTCTCACAGTACCCCCCCCCTCCAGAGTCCGCGCCAGCGGACCTTGGACCCCCACGTCATGGGGTGGATGCGGTACTGAGCAGGCAGGCGAAGTTGGTAGGTGACTGGGTTGAGGTCTGGGAGGCAGCCACAGGGCAGAGACCGGGTCAGGGGGCCTGGAAGGTGACTGTAGGACAGGGACTGGGTCAGGGGGCCTGGAAGGTGACCACAGGACGGGGACCAGGTCAGGAGGCCTGGGAGGCAGCCATGGGGCAGAGACTGGGTCAGGGGGCCTGGAAGGCGACTGTAGGACAGGGACTGGGTCATGGGTCCTGGAAGGTGACCACAGGATGGGGACTGGGTCAGGAGGTCTGGGAGGCTGCCACAGGTCGGGAACAGGGTCAGGAGGCCTGGGAGGCAGCCATGGGGCAGAGACTGGGTCAGGGGGCCTGGGAGGAGTAATGGTTACTGGGGGAGCTTGCAGAACCATGTGAGGAAGGGTTTCTGGGGGCGGAGCCGTGGGAGGCGGAGCCAAGGCAGACTCCGGGGGTGGAGCTGTGGAAGACTTGGCAGGCGGAGCCCTGGAAGGTGGAGCCGTGGAAGACTCGGCAGGCGGAGCACTGAGAGACAGAGGAGGCGGTGCCGAGGGAGGCTCGGGAGGCTCAGGAGGCAGAGCCATGGGAGGCTCAGGAGGCGGAGCTGAGGAAGGCTCAGGAGGCAGAGCCGTGGGAGGCTCAGGAGGCAGAGCCGTGGGAGGCTCAGGAGGCAGAGTCATGGGAGGCTCAGGAGGCAGAGTCATGAGAGGCTCAGGAGGCAGAGCCGAGGAAGGTGGCGCCGTAGGAGGCTCTAGAGGTGAAGCCCTGGAAGGCTCTGGAGGTGGAGCCGAGGAAGGCCCAGGAGGCGGAGTCTAGGAAGGCTCGGGGG
The DNA here is from genome assembly GCF_025860055.1 of Xyrauchen texanus. Taxonomy (NCBI): domain Eukaryota; kingdom Metazoa; phylum Chordata; class Actinopteri; order Cypriniformes; family Catostomidae; genus Xyrauchen; species Xyrauchen texanus. Next base: position 6,183,919 of record NC_068291.1, on the reverse strand, counting down.
GCCCGGGAGGCAGAGCCGTGGGAGGCTCAGGAGGCAGAGCCGAGGAAGGCTCAGGAGGCAGAACCGAGGAAGGTTCGGGGGGCTCAGGAGGCAGAGCCGTTGGAGGCTCAGGAGGCAGAGCCATGGGAGGCTCAGGAGGCAGAGCAGAGGAAGGTGGCAACATATGAGGCTTTAGAGTCTCTGGGATCAAAGCCGTAAGAGGTTCGGGGAGAAGAGCTGTAGGAGGCTCGGGAGGCGGAGCCCAGGAAGGCTCGAGAGACTTGAGGGGCGGAGCCCTGGGAGGCTCGAGAGGCAGAGCTCTAGAAAGCTCTGGAGTCTCTGGGAGCAGAGCCGTAGGAGGCTCGGGAGGCTCTGAGTGCTCGGGAGGCTGAGCCCTGTGTGGCTCGAGAGGCTCAAGAGGCGGAGCCCTGTGTGGCTCGTGAGGCTCGGGAGGCGGAGCACTGGAAGGCTCGAGAGGCTCACGAGGCGGAGCCCTGGGAGGCTCGAGAGACTTGAGAGGCGGAGCCCTGGGAGGCTCGAGAGACTTGAGAGGTGGAGCTCTGAGAGGCTAGAGAGACTTGAGAGGCGGAGCCCTGGGAGGCCCGAGAGACTTGAGAGGCGGAGCCCTGGGAGGCTCAAGAGACTTGAGTGGCGGAGCCCTGGAAGACTCGGTAGGTGGAGCCCTGGGAGGCTCGAGAGACGGAGCTCTGGAAAGCTCGGGAGGCGGAGCTCTGGGAAGCTTGGGAGGCGGAGCCCTGGAAGACTCGGGAGGAGGAGCCTTGGAAGACTCGGGAGGCGGAGCAGAGGCAGGCAAAGCCGTGGAAGACTCTGAGGGTGGAGCAGAGGCAGGTAGAGACTGGGGAGAAGGCGCCCTCTTCTTTCTCTTTCTCTTTCGGCCAACAGGGAGCATGGTTATGGGGACGGCCGAGGCTACAGGCGTTGGCTCTGGGACGGTCGAGGCTACAGGCGCTGGCTCTGGGACGGTCGAGGCTACTGGCACTGGCTCTTGGACGGTCATGGCTACTGGCACTGGCTCTTGGACGGTCATGGCTACTGGCACTGGCTCTTGGACGGTCATGGCTACTGGCACTGGCTCTTGGACGGTCGCGGCTACTGGCACTGGCTCCTTGACGGTCATGGCTACTGGCACTGGCTCTTGGACGGTCATGGCTACTGGCGCTGGCTCTTGGACGGTCATGGCTACTGGCACTGGCTCTTGGATGGTCATGGCTACTGGCACTGGCTCTTGGACGGTCATGGCTACTGGCACTGGCTCTTGGACGGTCATGGCTACTGGCACTGGCTCCTGGACGGTCATGGCTATTGGCACTGGCTCTTGGATGGTCACGGCTACTGGTACTGGCTCTTGGACGGTCATGGCTACTGGCACTGGCTCTTGGACGGTCATGGCTACTGGCACTGGCTCAGGGACGGTCAAGGTTACCGGCGCTGGTTGGGTTACCGTGGTATGCGCCGGTTTGGGTTTGCTGGGCGCTGAGGGCAGAGCCAAGGGGGGTTTTGAGCACAGGGTTGCGGCAGGCGGAGGCTGGAGGGCAGAGACCTTTCCCCTTCTCCTCTTCCTCCATGCTGATGCGACTGGCGACGTTGGAACACTGTTCCTGGTCGGCGTGGTTTCAGGCACGCTGGCCGTGGCTGGCAAAGGCTCAGGATCGCTGACCGGGGCAGGCGTGGGCTCTGGCTCGCAGACCAGGGCAGGCGTGGGCTGGGATACAGAAGCCCGTCTTCTCTTTCTCCTCCGGGCAGATGAAGTGGACCATGCAGGCTCAAGGGAATCGACTGGTGTGGGGGTTTGTTTGCTGGCTATGTTTTGGAACACTGGTTCGGTGTCCACCTCCCCCACGGTGAACGCAGGACCAGTGAACAGTAGGGCGAGGTCAATATATTGAACCAGGCTGAGGGAACAGCGACCACCAGGCATATAAGAAGAAGTTGGCTCATTTAGCCCATAATGAAAAATCTCTTTAAGGGCTACCTCATTGAAGTCGACCTGATCTGCCAGGGCACAAAATTCCACGACAAAAGCCTCCAGGGGTTGATTCCCCTGACTGAGAGCCAAGAGCCGAACTGTTGGGTCCATAATGGAGATCTTTGATCCTTTTGTAGGATACAATTGAGGTTGTTGTTCAAGGGCGAGCGAGCATTGCAGCAAGAAATCGTTGCAATCCTCCGCCCGACCTGAGAAGGGCGCTGGTCGGGAGACGGAGTTGGTGACGTACACCAGAGAGGAAGCGGGGTTTGCGGAAGTGCCGTCTTCGGGCTGTGTAGGATCCATGACGGTGTTGGTCAAGCCTTCTGTCAGGATATACACACGGAGGCAGAGGTAAGTGAATCCAAACACAGCTTTATTTTAGGTGGCAAGAGTGAGGGTGAGTAATTTGGCAGTTCAAGTGCAGACACGGTGAAGGTCACTCGATGCCGGACAGGCCACAGGTAAGCACAACCACTTCGGGAATGTGGGAATCAAGTTATCACCGGACAGTGATGCAAATCCTCTCTTTTAAGAAGCAGATACTTGGAAACGGGATCAGAAGACTCACTGGCAGATCAGAGGGATACACAGGCACTGGCGATAGGAAATGTAACAGGAGTCCTGGAGACAACAGAATGTGGACATAGAAGTTAGAAGCATTCAGGTAAGTTTTAACGTTACTTGTCAGCAATCGGGAAGTTTCAGGGGTTCAGAAGATCACGGTGAGGGTTTGTTCCTGTTGGAGGCTTGACGTTGAACTGGGGTTTTGGTGAGTGCTTTATAGTACAAGTTGGTGAGTTTGTTGATTGTGAACAGGTGTGTGTAATTAGTAATCCGGTGAAAGTGATCGTTGAGTGGAGAGTGGAACCAAGCTTGGCTGATCTCTCACACACACCTCCCCCAAAAGTTCACCAGTGAAAACAAGCCACACAAACAAACACAAAATATATTCTTATATTCAACATTTACAGTAAATATACAAAACATCTACACTCACCTAAAGGATTATTAGGAACACCTGTTCAATTTCTCATTAATGCAATTATCTAATCAACCAATCACATGGCAGTTGCTTCAATGCATTTAGGGGTGTGGTCCTGGTCAAGACAATCTCCTGAACTCCAAACTGAATGTCAGAATGGGAAAGAAAGGTGATTTAAGCAATTTTGAGCATGGCATGGTTGTTGGTGCCAGACGGGCTGGTCTGAGTATTTCACAATCTGCTCAGTTACTGGGATTTTCACGCACAACCATTTCTAGGGTTTACAAAGAATGGTGTGAAAAGGAAAAACATCCAGTATGCGGCAGTCCTGTGGGCTAAAAATGCCTTGTTGATGCTAGAGGTCAGAGGAGAATGGGCCGACTGATTCAAGCTGATAGAAGAGCAACTTTGCCTCAAATAACCACTCGTTACAACCGAGGTATGCTGCAAAGCATTTGTGAAGCCACAACATGCACAACCTTGAGGCGGATGGGCTACAACAGCAGAAGACCCCACCGGGTACCACTCATCTCCACTACAAATAGGAAAAAGAGGCTACAATTTGCAAGAGCTCACCAAAATTGGACAGTTGAAGACTGGAAAAATGTTGCAAGGTCTGATGAGTCTCGATTTCTGTTGAGACATTCAGATGGTAGAGTCAGAATTTGGCGTAAACAGAATGAGAACATGGATCCATCATGCCTTGTTACCACTGTGCAGGCTGGTGGTGGTGGTGTAATGGTGTGGGGGATGTTTTCTTGGCACAATTTAGGCCCCTTAGTGCCAACTGGGCATCGTTTAAATGCCACGGCCTACCTGAGCATTGTTTCTGACCATGTCCATCCCTTTATGGCCACCATGTACCCATCCTCTGATGGCTACTTCCAGCAGGATAATGCGCCATGTCACAAAGCTTGAATCATTTCAAATTGGTTTCTTGAACATGACAATGTGTTCACTGTACTAAAATGGCCCCCACAGTCACCAGATCTCAACCCAATAGAGCATCTTTGGGATGTGGTGGAACGGGAGCTTCGTGCCCTGGATGTGCAGCCCACAAATCTCCATCAACTGCAAGATGCTATCCTATCAATATGGGCCAACATTTCTAAAGAATGCTTTCAGCACCTTGTTGAATCAATGCCACGTAGAATTAAGGCAGTTCTGAAGGCGAAAGGGGGTCAAACACAGTATTAGTATGGTGTTCCTAATAATCCTTTAGGTGAGTGTATATAGCATGTCAATAGATCTAGATCTGAAACAAACAATGAACTAAAACCTCACACACGCAAAAACAAATACAAACAACTCAAACAGTTCAAACACTCACTGAGGAAACACACGACAAAAGGTAATTACAAAATGTGTATTCATTATTCAAACTAAATCTTATTTATGCGGAATATACAGTAATATATGTTATAAAACACAAGAAAACACTTACTTGTCCAGAGCAATATCTCATCCCTCCATAAACATTTCCTCTGCCTCTGAATCAACATATGATGAATCATCCGTATTGTTTTCAGAAATTTCATCTGCAGACTCATCGTTTTCACAACGAATGCCTTCTATCATATCCTGGAGTGAAAATCTTGATTTCTCGTCCATTTTGCCATATTTAAATCTCCAAATGTGTAAACAGTTCCAAAACGACACTTCAGCTTTTACACACAGATGCACAAAACACTCGGTAATGGCAAGACAACATTACGCACACACATTACAGAAACATTCTCTAAACTTCCCACTAAAGCTGCATATCATTGTTTTCAGAATTTCATTGGCTATACTGTCACGAATGCCGGTGAAGTCTCCTCAGTTGGCCACCGGAGATCTCTCTCTCCCGAAAATTGACTTGAGACTACATTTCCCATATGCCCACATTCCTGGTCTGATTCAGCCACAGCTGTTCCTAATTTTCATTCCACTATTTAAGCCCTGTTTGTCAGTTCACTCATTGTGAAGTCTTGTTTGCCCCGGCTACATTTCTGAGCGTTATTATCTTCCTGTATTGATCATCTGTGTTTTTGACCCTGCCTTGTACCTCCGATTACATCTGATTGCCGCCTGTCTTTGTTTAATTTGTGCCTAGATCTTTACCATTGCTGTCTGCTGCCTGCACTGTACTTTTGTCTGTCTGACTACGATTCTGCCTTGTCATTGATATCACTGTTTGTCTGGTTCTCGATCTACGCCTGTATTACTGAGATTGTCTTTCTAATAAACCGCACATGGATCCCACTCAGCGTAGACTATGTTACATATACGATGCGCTAGTCATCTATACCCTCGGGTGCAATTGGCTTGATCTTTACACAAAGGAAAGGGGGGAGGCCCTTACATTCGACACAGACTGCGGTTGGCTATTTAAGGCTTTGGACAGGACATGGAAGCTCCTATTGGGTCAAATGAGGTGTCAATCGAAAGGTCAGAGTGCAGCATCCATTTTGATACCGGATATAGGAAATGTTTACATCTGAACTGAAGTTATTACCGATAAAATGTTTTGATTTGATCGTTTGGACATTTGACAATGTAACAACACCGTTTTTGTCGGGATGTTTTGGATCAGTGGACTACTATGAGGCTTCATTGGTGAGTTGCCTAGATTTTGATATTGTTTGTTTATATGTTGGTGGTCTGACAAAGATATAGATTGTACCTGCTGTTGTTATTGTATCTTAAAATGGTTTATATAAATAGAATCACAAGAATTTTAGCTCTCCCTAGATATGTGGCATGTGTACCAATGTACACACAGCAGTTCTGTACATCGCATAGTTTTTTTCTTTAACATTCAAGGCCCGTCTGCAGGCTGTTATTACGATATGGCGTTAAAGAACTTTCTCTTTTTCTCACCTATATTCGAAAATCTAAACATTTAGAGTCTTCCCCTCCATCCTTCCTTGTCATAGTATTGTTGAAAATGTTGGATTTCCTAGAAATGCTAAGCATTCAGCTGGGCAAAAGGGTGCTTTTTCCCTTTCCCCACAATGTTGTGAATTATACTGCGCACAGTGCTTATAGTCATATTAGTTTGGGACTACAGCAAGCTTCTTCCTAGGTGATGGTGAACATAACACACAACTAGACATTCTTGATTGTTTTACTGTGAATCCAGTGCATCTGTACCAGTCCTTTTGATGTGCATGCTCCAGTAACCATTCCTCTTTCAATTATGAGTCTATTTAATAATCTGTACAATCATAATTTAATGGTGTTTCTGTAGTCTGGTAAAGGCTATTTGGGGACAATGCTATGGACTGGAAGTCTGGCCCACTATAAGGATCCTGATTGTCTTCATAGTCATACAAGGGTTAAGAGGCCTCTTTTTAATGGATGTATTTACTTGAGTACCTTGTGTCGGGTCAATGCCATTCAGGAGACTCCACAAGGGCTGAGAAGTCGATTGTGGGAAACTCCCGGCCCTGGTGAGAAGTTGATATTGTGAGACCCTTCCTGCCCTGGGTCTGAGGACCGGTCTCTGGATGGCCTTGAACCTTCTGGAGTTTGTTCTCTGGAAAGCCTTGGGTCTGGTGCAACTGTCGCATCAACGTTGTAATCAACATTACTATCAATATCACCTTCCTGTCCTGTCACCTCGGCCGGTGGCACATCCTCCCACATCTGCCCTTCATCTCCTGTTTCAGCATCTTCAGTTGTCCTAGAATGAGGTGTAACGGCATTACTACCTTCTCCTTCCTGCTCTTCACTTCCTTCCCCTTGTTCTTCCCTTTCCTGGTCAGGAGCTTCTGTTTCTCTTTCAACCTCTGGGGATGTCACAGTTGAGTCTTCCTGTTCTTCTGTTGAGTGCAGTGATTCAAATGATACCATGTCATGCTACCTTCTACCTGCACTGCTGTTGGGGTTTGCTTACTACCATGAAAGGTGCTGTCCTTCTGGGTTCATTCCACCTCCTCCTAAAAACTCAGGTACATCTGGTCTCCAGAATCTATTGGACAGGGCACGTCTTCTCCTTGCCTGTGTCTCCTGTTCTGTTCCTGTAAATAATTGGCTTCATGTATTGCAGTTAATTGTCCCATATAGGCCCTTAATTCCATCTGCAACTGTTCTAGGGGTGGGCCTTCATAGGGGCCTCTCAGATATGGTACAGGCATGGGTCTTCTTGTTAGCATTCATGTGGTTTTAGATTGGTGATTCTGTTGGTCTACATGCAGTATTTCATCAATGCAAGGGGTAGGGCATCAACCCAATTGTGTTTAGTTTCAACACAAATGTTTCCATTTACTCTTTCTACCATTCCCTGTGATTGCGGGTAATATACACACCCTAGTCTTTGTTTTATTCTCAGCTGTTGTATTATTGTTTTTAATGTTTATTGAATGAAAGCTGAGCCATTGGCTGAACTAATTTGAGACTGTATGCCAAATCTTGGAATGAACTCTCCGGTCAAAAATGTTATCACATTCTGAGCTCCCTGGTCTGCTGATGGTTCTGCTTCTATCAATCTGCTGAATCTGTCTATTATCACCAACATGTATCTTTTGCCTCTGATTGATATTAGCATGTATACATAATCCATTATCAGATGGTTAAATGGTCCCTCTGAACTGGTATGTGACCTATTGGTGCAGATGTACCTTTTCTGACATTATTTTGGGTGCAAACTTCACATTCAGTTAAGAACTCGTCTACCATTGCCTGTTGATATTGGGACCAATATCTTTTTCGTTTTATTTATACAATTGCCATTGCTGCTACTTGGCATCCTGATGCTTTTTTTTGGCATGTGAGTTTGCAGCATTTTTGCCTTGGATGACAAAATCATGTCCTTTCTTTTGTGCTTGACATTTGGTGATAGCCAATCTTTTTGGATGTACCATTGCTGTAATAAGTTTAGTTTTCTGATCGCTGTGCTGAACTGGAGTCCCATCAGATGTTTTAAACCCACTTTGTTCTGCGCATATGCAGAATCTGTTTAAATGTTAATGGTTTGATTCTTGGCTAATAGGCAAGCCTCTGTCAGTGCTTTCAATTTAGCCAATTGTGCTGATCATGGTTGTTCACAATGCTGAACCACAACTGGTACAAAATGTTTGTCTTCCCTCCTGACACTGGCATACCCAGCATGATTTCACAAATGATCTAAAAAACATGATCCATCAACAAAATAATCGGTCTCTGCATCATTGATTGGTGTTATTCCAGATCAGGTCTTATACGTGTAAAAGCTAGGAAATCCACCATACATTCATGTTGTGTTACTTCTCCTTCTAGAGGAATATAATTTTCTGGATTTACTGTCATACATCGCCTTATGGTAACTTCTGGATAAGTTGAATATTTTGAATGTCAAACCCCTTGCTTGATTTAAAACAAATCTTCCTTGCTCTAACAATTCTGTAACTTTATGATGGGTATAAATCACTACTGGATAGCCCATGGTCACAGAAGTGTCATAGGCATAATACACTGCAACAAGCCCTTGATAACACGGTGGGTAGACTTGTGCCACATTGTCCAGTTTGGTGCTATCATAAGCAATTTGTTGCTTCTTTCATCTGATATAAATTTCTTGCACTAAGACTTCTGATGCATAACCATCTTTCCTATCTGCTACATACAAATGAAATGTTTAGTATTATCTGGGGTTGCCAGAGCAGGTGCTGTCTGAAGCTCTTTTTTTCAAGGACTCAAAGGCTATCAAGGTATCAGTATCCCATGTTAATCGGGCTCGCAGATTTTGATGCCCTGTCTGTTTTATCAATGCACTTAAAGGGGTTGTTTTGATAGCATAATCTTCAATCCAATCAGCACTGAAACCTAAAAAGGTCATTTGTCCCACGGGTTAAGTGGACCTTGTGCTTGAGTCTCGTATTCTTGTTGCCATTGATTATTGCTTGGTCTTGGTGGCTGTTCATTCAGCCATGGATTAAGGGGTGGGCCTTCATAGGGGCCTCTCAGATATGGTACAGGCATGGGTCTTCTTGTTAGCATTCATGTGGTTTTAGATTGGTGATTCTGTTGGTCTACATGCAGTATTTCATCAATGCAAGGGGTAGGGCATCAACCCAATTGTGTTTAGTTTCAACACAAATGTTTCCATTTACTCTTTCTACCATTCCCTGTGATTGCGGGTGATATACACACCCTAGTCTTTGTTTTATTCTCAGCTGTTGTATTATTGTTTTTAATGTTTATTGAATGAATGCTGAGCCATTGGCTGAACTAATTTGAGACTGTATGCCAAATCTTGGAATGAACTCTCCGGTCAAAAATGTTATCACATTCTGAGCTCCCTGGTCTGCTGATGGTTCTGCTTCTATCAATCTGCTGAATCTGTCTATTATCACCAACATGTATCTTTTGCCTCTGATTGATATTAGCATGTATACATAATCCATTATCAGATGGTTAAATGGTCCCTCTGAACTGGTATGTGACCTATTGGTGCAGATGTACCTTTTCTGACATTATTTTGGGTGCAAACTTCACATTCAGTTAAGAACTCGTCTACCATTGCCTGTTGATATTGGGACCAATATCTTTTTCGTTTTATTTATACAATTGCCATTGCTGCTACTTGGCATCCTGATGCTTTTTTTTGGCATATGAGTTTGCAGCATTTTTGCCTTGGATGACAAAATCATGTCCTTTCTTTTGTGCTTGACATTTGGTGATAGCCAATCTTTTTGGATGTACCATTGCTGTAATAAGTTTAGTTTTCTGAACATAAGCAATCTTACTTATGTTCTGGTTGATTGCACCCCCAACACATTCCTGGGGTGCCATAGTTTCTTGGGCCATTGTTCTGCTGTCCTCTTCCTTTCTGTTGTTTGATTTGTTCTGGTTCCACATCGATTACCATTGGTACTGGTGGTTATATTGCACTTACAGATGTTGGCACTAAATCCTGAGTAACAAGTACAGGTGGCATTGGTACAGTTTTGGCAGCTGGCATAGATACATTTACAGGAGCCATAGGCACAGTTACATTTACAGGAGCCATTACTGCTGATTGCTCTTCTTTTTCTTTCATAGCTGCTTGAATAATTTTCTGAGTTGTAGCTGGCCCAGCTTTCTCTGTATTTCTCTTTTTTGCTGTCTCAACCTTTTCATTCTTCCTGTGTTGTTCTACAGCATGAGTCAGATGTTCACAGAACAATCAGTGAGTACATGCACCATCAACATACGCTGCCTCTGTGTAATCGTGGCTCAGACACATGAGGCAGCGTCTATGACCGTCAGATTTGGAGAGATATCAACCTTATACAGGAATATAGCATTTTAGCTTAGTGTAAATCTGACAATTTACACAAGGTTTATTTCTATTTCTTCTATTATATGGTGCTCCAAACTTACTTGAAACATACTTATCTGTCTACTCGTATGAATGTAACACATCATAAGGAAATGTTTCACTGCTATTCAAAAGCACTTTGGATCACATCTTATATATGTATACATATTTCCATCTGAAAGCACTAAATATTAAATGAAACGCATGACAATAAAATGCAAAGTAATCTCTTCAGTAATCAAAATCTTTTTGAATGTAACTATTCTAAATACCAATGATTTAAATTGTAACTAGTGGAATACAGTTACTTATATTTTGTATTTTAAATACGTAATCCTGTTACATGTATTTTCATTACTCCCCAACCCTGATTGTATCTTGCTATGTTTTGTTATTGCTGTAGATAAATAGAGGATATCTGAGTTTCAAGTTTTTCGTATTTAAGCTTAAAGTATGAAAAAATGACATGAGGTGGAGAGTGACGTCACTGCTCCCGAAAATGTTTCTTGATATATCTAAGGAAGATAAATAGTTAGGGGAGACCGGGGAGTGTTGTAACACTGGGTTAGTTGTAACACTGTCAGTTTGACCAATCAGAAAAGAGTGATGTCATCAATATCATCTCACATGATAAGTGGCATGTCTCTGTTAGCAACACTGAATATGACAACCAAAAAACAGATTTTCAGGTAAAAACTTTTTTTTTATTTATTTTTTTTTTATCAAGATTATTTTTTGCATGTAATGTTGCAATTTATCACCTAAAGTAGCCATTTCTCTAGTTTAATTTGAATCTTTGCATTCATGCTAACTTAAACCCCACATACCTTAAACAGTTGGCTTTGTAATGGCTGGTTGTTGTGGGGATTGTTGTAACAGTTCATAAAAAATTTAACAACCATCCCCTTATGATGACTCAATGTTTTTTGTACTTAAATACTTTTCAAATTTTTTTCTAGCATGCCTAGACAGTGGAAGCATAAGATAGACAGGGGTGTCCCTGCAGACATTCTGAGAAAGGCTGCAATTGAAGTCATGCAGGGAAAATCTGTGAGATCAGTCACCAAGGCCCATTCCATCTGTCACGTCACATTGTAAAGATATTATAAATCCGCACAGAAGCTAAGAGAGGAGGGTTCAAGTGAGAAGCCCCATATAGGCTACCGTAGTAGTCAGACATTTTTCAGTGAGGAACTCTTGACAGAGTATTTAACGGAAGCAGCTGATCTGTTCTATGGGTTAACCCCTCGAGAGGTGAAAATGAGAGTCATAATGGTGCACTCATATGTTTGGGTGGAGAAATCCATGGCAGGAACTGACTGGTTTTCTGGCTTCATGAAACACCATCTAAATCTGTCCATCAGAACTGCACAGCCAACTATTTTGTCATGGGCCACAAGTTTCAATCATCCAAATGTGGAGAAGTTTCGAGATGTGATTGAGAAGCACAGCTTTACTGGAAATGATATTTGGAATGTGGATGAGATGGGTAACACAATTGTCCAGACTCCTGATCTTGTAATCGCACGGCGCGGTGTTAAGCAATTTGGTGTAATGACATCAGGGGAAAGGGGTGTCCTGGTATCTGTAGCTTGGGCTGTGAATGCACTTGGTAATGTCAATCCTCCAGCCATTGTCTTCCCACGTAAAAGATATAAAGACCATTTCACCACTGGATGGATGGGGGAGGAGGATTTCTTCATCTTCCTGGATCACTTTAAGCATACAAAGGTCTGATAGGTAGCTGTTACTGTTGTTGGACAACCATATTTCTCATCTTTCAGTGAAGGCAGTCACTTACTACAAAGAAAATGGGATGGTGCTCCTTTCTTTCCCACACCACTGTTCTCATAAGCTACAGCCCCTCGATCGTAGCGTCTATGGTCCATTCAAGAAGTTGATCAGTGGTGCATGGATGAGAATGAATCCTGTAAAAACAATGACAATCTATGACATCACAAGCCTGGTCAGGACTGCATTCCCCAATGCTGCTACGCTGTAAAATTACAGTCCACCCACTCGGGTATTTTGGATTTAATGTGCATTTTTTTTTTTTTTTTTTTAAATTGCAGGCCCTGAACTTTTGAATATGAGGTCAAATATGATCTAACAATGATCTTATTTGACCAAGATCACCATATATGATATAGCAGGAGAAACAGATCCCGTCTCAACCACCAAATGGACTACTGTTTGTGAAAGGACAGGTAAATAAAAATAATGTCATACAGCCAAAATTATGTCTTTGCATTTATTTTGAATGCAGTAAATAATATTGTTCAATCGAAAATGGCAGTTAATACATTTTGATATGGAATATTATTATTTATTGTATGAGAGTTTATAATTTAAGCTGTAAAGACACATACTATTAATCATAGAACAGGTCTATAGATTAAATTATGTCTCATAGTTTCAGTCTCATAAGTTGTAATTTTAAATTATAAACCATACTTCTGATTAAGATCTGTAATTGGCATATTTTAAATTGGTTTAAATTGTTAAATCTCCTGGAAATTTTTATTTTTTTTTCCAGCTGTGCTTTAATTCATACAGGATTAAGACACACTAGACTACTTGTTACGAATGTAGGTGAAGGCAGACGAGGGGCGAGGATCTATTTGCAGTGGTCTTTATTGCAACAAAAATGGAAACAGACAAAACAGGAACAAAGGAAATACCCGCAATGGGGAAAAGAAAGCAAAAACACGGAAGACATACGATGGGTTCACAGGTAGGATAAACATAGACGGAGAGCGCGGAAACACGCATCCACAAACATTAACGATCGACAATGACTGAACAAAGAACCAGGGTTTAAATACAGAAAGGAACAAACAAGGGAATGAGGGACACCTGGGGGAAACTGTCAGGGAAGGAGAAACAATCAGGGGAACACCAATCATAAATAGAAACTACAAAGGACTACAAAAACCAAACAGGAACTAAACTAAACTTCAACATAAAAGCACAAAAACAAAAGACAACAGTGAACATGACACTACTAATACAGTGCCTTGCGAATGTATTCGGCCCCCTTGAACTTTTCGACCTTTTGCCACATTTCAGGCTTCAAACATAAAGATATAAAACTGTAATTTTTTGTGAAGAATCAACAACAAGTGGGACACAATCATGAAGTGGAACGAAATTTATTGGATATTTCAAACTTTTTTAACAAATAAAAAACTGAAAAATTGGGCGTGCAAAATTATTCAGCCCCTTTACTTTCAGTGCAGCAAACTCTCTCCAGAAGTTCAGTGAGGATCTCTGAATGATCCAATGTTGACCTAAATGACTAATGATTATAAATAGAATCCACCTGTGTGTAATCAAGTCTCTGTATAAATGCACCTGCTCTGTGATAGTCTCAGAGGTACATTTAAAGCACAGAGAGCATCATGAAGAACAAGGAACACACCAGGCAGGTCCAAGATACTGTTGTGGAGAAGTTTAAAGCCGGATTTGGATACAGAAAGATTTCCCAAGCTTTAAACATCCCAAGGAGCACTGTGCAAGCGATAATATTGAAATGGGAGTATCAGACCACTGCAAATCTACCAAGACCCGGCAGTCCCTCTAAACTTTCAGCTCATACAAGGAGAAGACTGATCAGAGATGCAGCCAAGAGGCCCATGATCACTCTGGATGAACTGCAGAGATCTACAGCTGAGGTGGGAGACTCTGTCCATAGGACAACAATCAGTCATATACTGCACAAATCTGGCCTTTATGGAAGAGTGGCAAGAAGAAAGCCATTTCTTAAAGATATCCATAAAAAGTGTCGTTTAAAGTTTGCCACAAGCCACCTGGGAGACACACCAAACATGTCAAAGAAGGTGCTCTGGTCAGATGAAACCAAAATCGAACTTTTTGGCAACAATGCAAAACGTTATGTTTGGCGTAAAAGCAACACAGCTCATCACCCTGAACACACCATCCCCACTGTCAAACATGGTGGTGGCAGCATCATGGTTTGGGCCTGCTTTTCTTCAGCAGGGACAGGGAAGATGGTTAAAATTGATGGGAAGATGGATGGAGCCAAATACAGGACCATTCTGGAAGAAAACCTGATGGAGTCTGCAAAAGACCTGAGACTGGGACGGAGATTTGTCTTCCAACAAGACAATGATCCAAAACATAAAGTAAAATCTACAATGGAATGGTTCACAAATAAACATATCCAGGTTTTAGAATGGCCAAGTCAAAGTCCAGACCTGAATCCAATCGAGAATCTGTGGAAAGAACTGAAAACTGCTGTTCACAAACACTCTCCATCCAACCTCACTGAGCTCGAGCTGTTTTGCAAGGAGGGATGGGCAAAAATTTCAGTCTCTCGATGTGCAAAACTGATAGAGACATACCCCAAACGACTTACAGCTGTAATCGCAGCAAAAGGTGGCGCTACAAAGTATTAACTTAAGGGGGCTGAATAATTTTGCATGCCCAATTTTTCAGTTTTTTATTTGTTAAAAAAGTTTGAAATATCCAATAAATTTCGTTCCACTTCATGATTGTGTCCCACTTGTTGTTGATTCTTCACAAAAAATTACAGTTTTAAATCTTTATGTTTGAAGCCTGAAATGTGGCAAAAGGTCAAAGTTCAAGGGGGCCGAATACTTTCGCAAGGCACTTTATATGTTTATTCTGTGCATTGTATAGTTTTTGTGTGAAATTACATTCATTTTATCCATCAACAGTGCATGGTCACTTTAATTGAGCACAAGCGGCAGAGCCGAAATCCTCCACTGCAGCTCACGCTACACTCTGACACACTGCTGACCCTTCCGATGTGAATGCTGTTATTATGGATGGCGAAAAAATACACTCCGCTCATGCGCCGATCACACTTGTGATGTGAAATGGCTGTTACACCATATCACACTATCTGATAGTTATGCTGGTAGCACATCCTGATAAGTATTATCTGGCTGACAAGGTGATTTTAACACCTTTAGTGCCCTGACATGTGCTACCCAAGTTAGAATTTACATATCACTGTTTTCACTGCTGGTATCACATTCTGAGCAACAATCACAGATTGTCAGATCACCAGCAGTTTTTATTGCATATGACCACTTCTCAAAGTCTCCCAGTATGATGTAATGTCTTTATTTAATGTAAGCCGATGAGTTTAACAACACAACACGTGCAACAACTAGCAAATTTTAGGTGAGCGCATTTTATCACATCTTATTCAGTCAAATGTATTTATGCAAATAGTTTATCAATATGCTAATTTATGACTAGATTTTTGATATATCGAATGGTGTTGCCATGGTGAGGCATTCAATTAATAGCGAAAAATGGGAGACCGGAAGTGTCTCATATCTTCTGTGTGCAATGTGTGATTACCAACTGGTAACCAACAAACAACTATTGTTCCTTGACATTGCCACAATATCATCATGACAGACTGGCACAGTTCCAAAGATACATTGTGTCTACGATTCCAGGAATTTCACTTTTCTGGTTGTCACAATATAATTAGATACTTTGCCACAATTAAAATTTGGTCCTCAAATTACGCTGCAATTTTGTAATGCTAGAAAACAGTAAATGTGTAAGCTAAAAACACAAATGAGGATTCAATAATTAGGTCTGTTGCAATTATTACATTGTCTGATATTTAAATCTGGCATATGGCCATATACAAACAAATACAATTAGAGTTAATATATTTGAGCATTTATGTACACATATAAATTCCACAAATGTTATAAAAAACATGTTACATATTTGAAAATTGACGATGCACTAAATTAATTATAAAAATATGGAAACAGGAAGTGTCTATATCTTCTGTATGATATAGACACAAATTGACTTAAATGTTTTTTTTCTTGGGGCTAATCACATGGATTTGGCTCTGTAGTACCCCTTTCAAAATGGGAATGTAACAGGTTCTCTGTAGCACCCACATTTTCACCTAGAGTCACCAAACTTGGTACATATATTGTTCCATTAAGCTGAACAACTTTAATATTAACAGTCATTAGCTCACCCAAAAGGAAGCAGGCCATTTAGGATTTTCTGAAGTTCACAGCCTCAGAGTGGATTCATGTGACTGCAACCAAATTTGTGTGTTCTAACAAATCTAGGGTGTACGTGGTGTTTGTGAATCTGGAGGAATTTTGTTTGCTAAGGTCCGTTTTGCAATTAAATTACTCAATACCATGTTTTTTTTTTTTACAAAATTTCATGAATGAAGCACAATGTGTGTATTTTAAGAAGTTGGAATTGTTCACCCAAAAACATTGTGCACGTTTGCTGCAGTCTGATTCCAAGTGCAATTGTTCCCGGCGCCCCCCGCAACATTGGTCTGATATCTGACTCACTTGTGATTCTGTCGAACCCCACTGCATTTCCATCATCTTGTTTTAGGCTACATTACAATAGCAGCACACTATATTACAATAACAGCATACTATATTTCCTGTGCCTGAGTAGGCCATGGATAGCTTGGTCCTACAGCAGGGGTCATCAACCTATGTCGGGTAATTACTGGCACGTGAGCAAAAACGAGAGTATAGGTTATTTTATTTATATGTCCCTCACACCTACAAACCAAAACACAACTCCATTCTCACTATAAATCTTGATATCTGTAGTCTCCTTTCAAACTCAATTACACTTCCTAGCATTATCTAGCACCCTGTGCATGCATATGGAATGATTTTCCGGACATTATTCAAAAGGAATTGCAAATTGTATTTGCAATTGCGTTTTCAATTTGTGGACGCATAAAATGTGACATAATCCAAACGCAATTGCAAATCGCGCATTACCGTTTGCATTTTCGTTTAAGCGAACGCACAGTGACTGCCAGATTTCAAATGGAAAAGCAAAGTCCGTTTGCAACTGTGTTTCCCATATCTTACGAGTTTTGGCCCTGTCATATTTAAATAGCAATTTCAATTACCACATCTGCTTTTTCGCTTTCTCAGCGTCGCGTATGTAGCCAGCCAAAACTCAAACGGAATACTAATTCCCTTAGTATTTCCATTGATGCCTTACACGGAAACCTGTCAATCAGGGTCAAGGGTGAGATTATGCTATGGGGCGTGTTTGTCTTGGGAAGAGACGTCACTCACAGTCGACGGTCAAGATCAAATAAACCGGCGTCTGTTCAGGGCATCACCTCTTTATTTATTTTGTATTTATTTTAATGTTTATTTGACAGGGACAAATGCATATAACATTGCTTTATAAAGAATACAAATTAGATGCCATGCATACATGTTTCTAGCCATGACTAATTTGCAACCCCTGTCCCTGGTTAGGCTTATAAATTTAAAACAAAAATTACAGAGTATTGAGTTTAAGATTTAGAATTAATAAAATATATACAACAAATACATCCCATATATGAAATAAGATATGGGCTTAAGTAGATGTGGAAGTCACTATAAAACAAAGTCTATACACATTTAACAATACAAGAACACAAAAGGGTGCATATGTCTGTGCGTGCTCACATATGCAACATTATGTTTGTATGCATTGTGTTATGTCCTGTACAGTCAGTGTTCACAAAGTTGTTTCAGTTTCAGCCATTGCTTTAAATGTGTAAATGTGTAAAACCTTGAAGTCTGTCAATGTTTTAATTTCAGATGGATTCCACAAATGTATGCCTCTTACTGAAAATGATGTCTGACCAAATGTTGTTCTACGTTTTGCGGCTATAGTTTCTACTTATTGTGCCTCTAGTTCTTATTCCGCTCTTTTGTTTATGTACTAGTTTACAGAATATTTCTGGTGCAACGTTGTTCACACACTTAAAAATTAGTTTTAAAAAAGAAAAATTTACAAAACTGTCAAAACTCAAGATATTATGCTTCCTTAGAATGATGCAGTGATGCCATCTTACAGATTTCTGGTCCATTACTTTTAATGCTTGTTTATATAATGACTCTTGACCGTCGACTGTGAGTGACGTCACTTCCCAAGACAAACACGCCCCATAGCATAATTCCACCCTTGACCCTGATTGACAGGTTTCCGTGTAAGGCATCAATGGAAATACTAAGGGAATTAGTATTCCATTTGAGTTTTGGCTGGCTACATACGCAACGCTGAGAAAGTGAAAAAGCAGATGTGGTAATTGAAATTGCTATTTAAATATGACAGGGCCAAAACTCGTAAGATATGGGAAACACAGTTGTAAACGGACTTTGCTTTTCCATTTGAAATCTGGCAGTCACCGTGCGTTCGCTTAAACGAAAATGCAAACGGTAATGCGCGATTTGCAATTGCGTTTGGATTATGTCACATTTTATGCGTCCACAAATTGAAAACGCAATTGCAAATACAATTTGCAATTCCTTTTGAATAATGTCCGGAAAATCATTCCATACATGCATCAGGTGCAAGGATGTTTAATCGCGCTTGAAATAATGATCATGCCTAGAGACTGCAATGGCAAACACACTTTTAAACAAACACACAGCATTTTATTTTTTCACTGAGTAAGACAAACAAACTAAATTTAAACCAATGCGCCCTTTTATACCTGTCATCAAAGATATAAAACAAGAGTCAAACCTTGCTTGTTTTGTGCACATTTAAAGGGAAATAACTCAGATAAAAAATTTAAAATATCAAATACATGTACAGTGCATGCACAAGAACTTCACAAAATTCTTCAGTGTGTCTGATATCAACATGCAGAGACACAAATATGAGAAGCACGCACATCAGAAGCTCAGTTAATACATTCCACCAAAATAACTCTTATATTAAATGCAAGAAATGCTTTCAGGAGGGTAAGACACGGTGGAGACCACATCAAAACCAGCAGGGGAGGTTAACATTTGGCAAATACATCACATGATCTTACCAGCCACATAGAGAAGTGGTGCGGTGGTAGGTTCTGCCTCGACGGGGAGGTGCTCCACAAACACAGCGTCCGGGGGGCAGAGAGATCTCTGCCCAAGGAGACGTGGGTCCGCCAGCAGGGGGACCGTACCATACAAAATACATTACGGGGGTTACCGAAGTAATCTGTACCTGTACCAGTACAGGCAATCTGGTGCCTGCAGTGGGTCTGGCTGTGAACTTCTCCACTGAATTCAGAGCCAGAGGGTTAGGGATGAAGGACATCCAGGGTCCATGACATGTGAACTTGACTGGGTTAGTAGAGTGTATGTCTTTGCCACAGGAGAGGGGAAAGGCACTATGCGCAAGTGATACACCTTGCCAGCCATTCTGTATTACTGAATTCTACGTGTTCGGACCTGAAAAAACACAGGATGAGACAGGCTCAACCCGGAGATTGTAAAATCTTGCAAAGGTATTGGGGGTTGACCAGCCCGCCGCTCTGCAGATGTCTGCTAGAGAGGTGCCATTGGCCAATGCCCACGAGGATGCCACACTCCTCGTAGAGTGTGCTTGAACCCACAAGGGGGCGGGCACGGTCTGGTTCTGGTAGGCCAATGCAATGGCGTCCACGATCCAGTGGGCAAGCCTCTGTTTGGAGACATCGTTCCCTTTCCGCTGTCCACCAAAGCAGACAAAGAGCTTCTCAGAGCATCTAAAACTCTGTGTGCGATCCAAATAGGTGAGCAAAGCACACACCGGACACAGCAATGCTAAGGCTGGGTCTGCCTCCCTCTGGGGCAGCACTTGCAGGTTCACTACCTGATCCCTGAATGGGGCCATAGGAACCATGAGGAACATGTCGGGGTCTCAGGATGATGTGAGAATATGCCGGACCGAACTCCAGGCAAGTGTCGCTGACAGAGAACGTTGGCAGGTCCCCAACCCCCTTGATGGAAGTAAGCGAAATCAGGAGGGCCATCTTCAAGGAGATGGCTTTTAGTTCGAATGACTCTAGTTGCTCAAGCGGGGTTCTCTGAAGGCCAGAGAGGACCACGGAGAGATCCCATGAGCGGAACAGGCATGGATTATGAGGGTGCTTTTGGACTTTTTAATAAGTTGTGTAAAAATGAGTTTATAAGAAATGTTGGAAAGGTTCTAAATGGTAATATGTAAATAAAAATGGGAGTACAAGTAATTTATTATAAAGAAGTTTACACTGTACCATTACTTGGTACTTGCTTGGAGCGCAGCCTGCTGGGCACTTTGAGTGTTGCAGGAAACGGTTTAAGGGAGTTTTGTGTTGAAGTAATCATTAATGTACATATGTTGATAGGAATTATTATTTATTGTCACTATATGTATATATACTTGAATTTATTTATGAATACTGTTCATTTTAAAATATTTCTATGTCATTTGAATGCAATGATTTATTTAAAAAAAATAAAGGAAAAACAACAACAGAGGACTCAACTGACAAACGCAAAACCTTTGTAGAGTATCCAGATCAGGTTTGGGGAATGTATGACTAATATTAATGATCGTAATCAATGATTAATCATACGGGTTGACCCAGATACAAAACATACAAAAACGCCCCAAAAAGGGCTTATATAGTCCAAGAGTCTGCTTCAAATATATATAGATAATTAAACACAACGAATTATAATTAATTAGGAATATACATTATATACAGACAGGCTATATTAATTTTAATAAACCCTCAATGGAATTGACCCGTAGGCTACCGCAATCAGTCAGTTCGTCCGCCGAACCACTTTGCTAAATACTCTTGATCAATTCTCCAGAAGGATTATTCTTAGTTATAAGCTGACTCATCAAAGCACGTTAACTTACTTTGATAATATCAGCTCGTAGCTTAAAATCGCACATTAAAGAGGCTTTGTTTTATGACCAACAACCACAGACAATCAAGCGTATAATTGATTTTAATACAAGGCACTATGATATATCACTACACTTACAAACAGACATTTAACATATAATAAACATAAAATAAGCAAAGTAAACAATAAGGAAAATAGATGGATTATTATAAGGATAGCCAACTCATTACAACAATCAACCCTTAAGAGCCAGCAAATGGAATTACACACTTCAACGCGTTTGAATTTCAGGTGAAATAATACTTGCACACTGGATCTTTGCGTTGCTGAACAAGGCTGCGTGTATGCCGTGTCCTAGTGGCATTCTTGAGACGGAGGATTTCGGTTCGGTGTTTCCAGTGCGTGGAGTTGAAACTCACTTGAAGAGAGAGTTGAAGGGTTGTTCCGAGAAGTTCGAAGCGTCTCAGAGGGTAGCTGTTGAA
This sequence comes from Xyrauchen texanus, assembly GCF_025860055.1. Lineage (NCBI taxonomy): Eukaryota > Metazoa > Chordata > Actinopteri > Cypriniformes > Catostomidae > Xyrauchen > Xyrauchen texanus. The sequence goes on along the minus strand of NC_068291.1, from coordinate 6,162,555 downwards.
TAGTTCACGAGTGTTCCGGAGAGTTGCAGAAGATCGGGGGGGAGAAGTGAGAGATGGTTTGAAGTGATCCAGCAGAAGTCCAAGGGGAAGAGGTAAGAGATAAGAGAGTTGAAATGTTCAGCAGAAGAGAGCGAGTCAAAGTTGGAGCTTGACTTTTAAGGCAGGGAGGTCACACCTCCTTTGGGAGAAGTGACCCAATGAGACCCCTCTGTTTTGGGCACGAGTTGGTTTCTTTGTTCTGCCAAGGCTCTTCATTTGCATACTTATGACCGAGTCCTGGATGTGGTTTGAATCACTCAAACGATGGTAACACATAGCAGAATACATTTTAATGTGACCATATATATATATATATTCAGCTAGGACAAGTCGTAAGGTTTAATTTGATACCAAGAAACGTGTATTTAGTACACTTAAAAGTGGATATACGCTCTTAGGCTATTAAATATACGGCCTCAGAGTTTTACTACACAACTAAACAGTCTTACTAGTTTGATCTAACATCAGAAATACACAAGTACATTAAACACATTTTTTTAAACATATTTCTTTAAAAATAAGCATTTCTGGGTTTTACATGAAAGACACACACACACACACATTTTTACGTTCAAAGTCTCACATGGCTTTTCTCACATGTAAAAGGAGCTTGTCAATAACTGGAGTGTCTCTTTGTCAATAGCGCATTGTGCTGTGGAGACTAGTTGGTGCTATTTCAGTGATTAGGGGAGTTTTAACAGTGGGTTCTTTGTTATTCAGAGTGATTAGTCCATTGATTCCTCCAGATGCTACACCTTTGTCCCTCTCTTTAATTGCTTTCAGCATACAAATTACATAATTATCTGCTTACAGTCCCACATCTGTCTAGGACCTGTAACAGATTTTGGGGGCTCGTCGTCCGGGATCAGCACTACTCTGAAGAAGCCTAGTCCAGTGATTTGAACCTAGGGACAGAAAAGGACATTCCCCAGGAAGGGAGCAATGTGTGTGTGATGCTATAGGCGAACAGATGACCAAAATTATCCTGACCAAAAGCATCACTGCATATCGAGAACTGTGTGAAAGTGCATCATGTCCGATAAAGAAAGAAAGAGACTTATCTGGAACATCAAGAAGAAACTGTATTCTGTTTTCTGGTGAACCGTTTCGGTTGGCCAGAGACATCAACCCAGCATATTCCAAACAATACTTACCCTATACACACAGACCATGGCACCTCTCGCCTTGCACCCGATGTATGGTCTCCATCAGAGACATTCCTATGCTGCAGCGTTGAGACTTAAAAATCCAAGGGGGAAAAATAGGATATAGTTCGTCCGATATAGGTTTCAGCAACATGTGCAAACAGATAGATGAAGGCATTAAGGAGGGTTACAGTGAAAGTGGAATAATCCGAGGGGTGTTCCGCATCATAATACCTGGAATTTGTAAAGATATGTTTATAACTAAGAATGGCATGATGGTAGCAGAATTGAAGAGTTTTCTCCAGTCTCATCTAGGAGAAATAAGCAGTACTGAACTGTTCTAGGAAGTGATGAGTGCAAAGCAGCATGACAATGAGACACCACAGCAGTTCCTCTACTGATTGATCAGCCTAAAGCAGAAGGTTCTGTTCTAGACAGGAGAACATGAATATTAGATATGACAGACATACAGTTCAGAATGTGTTTCTTCGTACTGTTTCACAAGGCATCACACAGTGACATTTGTTGAGAGCTGAGAACCCTTCCTTTCAGACAAAATTGTTTCCAAAGTAAACCCTACTGAGGCATGTCATCAAGATCACTAATGATGAAAGTGAGAGCCAACACTGCCTGGTCAATCTACATGACATAAAATAGAATATGCACACATTTTGAGTCTGACATCAGGGAAAAAGAACTGATGAGAACTGATGAGGTGACAAGACCTATCAGCAGCTTAAAGCACAAACATAAGCTTTATCTAATGCTGTTGATTCGCTGAAACAGCCCTGTATGACAGATCATCCTCATTCATGGGATAATGACAGTGAGCAGCAGCATCCACCCCAGAAATCCACAGCTGGTACAGTTCCAGCAGCTCATTTTACAATTTCAGCATCCGAAACTGTTCGCGTCAACTGCCATGCCTCTGTATCAGCCAAACATACATGTGCAGTCTCAGACCCAGTATCATCACCCAGTAATACATCATTTTGGGTACAGCCATATGCTTGAGGCTACATTTAAATAAATGTCTGAATTAAACACCCTGGACACGTTTGTCCATACCAATGTCTGAGTCCGAATGCATAATAATAAAACAAAATCTTGGGTAGGCCTAGCCCAACTTTGTCAATCGGCCTATTAAATTTACTGAAATGTAATCTGGGATGTTTATCATTCCAAATATATTCCAAGAACAACAATGGGGAAATATGGCAACCCTGCCGGGTACCCCCTGTCCAGAGTAGAATAATCTGAAATTTTAAAAAATGTTTTACCACCTCTACCGGGTGTCAATAAAGTAACTTAATCCATCCAATAAACGTATTCCTGAACCTGTACATTTCCAAAATCGTAAAAAGAGAATCCCATTCTAACATATCAAAGGCCTTTTCGGTGTCAAGCAAGATGGCAGTAATTGGAGCCTGATCATTCGCCACTGACCATATTTACATTTACATTTATGCATTTGGCAGATGCTTTTATCCAAAGGGACTTACAGAGCCCTTCTTACAGGTTGGCAGAAGCATTCCATTCTTTAATGATTTTGTATAAACTTCTACCAAGAGTGGTGCCAGTTCTGTAACATAAGATCTACAAATTTCAGTGGCAAAGCCATCTGGCCCTAGAGCCTTGTCTGTAGGCAAGGTCTTAATTACTTCACCAAGGTCCTCCAAGTTTATCTAAGAATCAAGAGAATTTTGCTCACCCGACAGTTTAGGAATTTCCAATGGTTCAACAAAAGGTCTAATATCCTCTTCAGTAGACTGGAACTTGAAATATCAAGATTCTTTAAAAGCCTAATTAATATCAGTGGCAGAGGTAAATATATTTCACCACTAGCAGATTTAACTGAGGGAATGGTAGAAAAAGACTCTCTCTGTTTTATATATCTAGCCAGAGGTTTTCTTGCTTTGTCCCCCTGACTCAAAGTATGACTGTCTTGCCCTGAATGGCCAAAACTCCACCTTCCGTGACAAAATAGTATTATATCTGTATTTCAAGTCAATTCTCTGAGGCCATTATATGACTTTTGGCACTTAGCAATTCAAACACATTAGCTTCACAAACATAACAGATTAAACATAACAGTTTCAGGAGCACCGTGGCTTTTCATGTGCCAGAGAAATCCGGCCTGTTTGCCCCCCCAATTATTGGAAAGGAAGTCGGCGACAGCCATCAGCGCTACCGGTGAAAAGAGAGACACCAATCTGTGCGTTGGTGTCTTTCATGTGGTTGAGTCATTGGAGTGGGGCCTGATCCGAGCAGAGGGTGAAGGCCCACCCCAACAGGTAGTACCGGAGAGTGAGGACAGCCCACTTGATGGCGAGACACTCCTTTTATATGGTGCTGTACTTAGTCTCCCTCAGCAAGAGCTTGCGGCTAATGTACAGCACCGGGCGCTCCTCCCCCTCTAACACCTGCGAGAGTACAGCCCTCAGCCCTCTGTCTGATGCGTCCATCTACAAGACAAGTGGGAGAGACAAATCGGGTGAATGTAAAAGTGGCTTTAACCTGCGTGAACAACTGTTGACACTGCTCCTTCCACTGGACCGGGTCTGGAGCTCCCTTTTTAGTGAGATCAGTCAGCGGGCTGCTGACATCCGAATAATTAGGTGAAACATTCTCCTTTGTTAGACGCCCCAAAGTGTGGAGTTTTGCTCTAAGATCAAGAACGTATTGAATTTATTTTTTACTGGTTGAAGGTCCCTCCTCCCAGTCTTCGCATATGACACCAAGCACGCCATGCAGGCGCCACCCATACAGCAGCTCGAATTAGGAAAACACAGTGGAGGCTTGTGCGAATTGACTTAATGCCCAATAATTTGTGAAGCTCATGAAGTTTTCATGACATAAAGGTTATTTTGAAGAGTGCCTCCGCAACACTACGTGCTGAGATGCTGCGTAGAAGCACTGCTTCTGGATATTGTGTTGCATATTCCACTAGGACAATACAAAGCGATGCCCGCGTGCTGACCTCTCTAATGGCTGACAAGGTATATGCCAATTCTCTCAAAGGAGACCTCGATTAATGGAAAGGGGCACAATGGTGCTTTTGGGGTGGCTGGAGGATTCACCAGCTAACATTCATGGCAAGCCGCGCACCACCTGTGGACTTTTCAGATGAAAAACAGGCCAACCAAAATTAGATGGTTCAGTGTTTTTTTCTCCCATAGATGACCTGCCATGGGATTACAATAAGCTGCCTTCTCATCGCTTTAGTGCAGGACCTATCCGCGCATATTCCCTTTAATACATTTCTAAATTCAGGCCAATTAGTCCTGAATCTGTGGATGGTTGAGGCGGGAACTAACCGTGTCTTTCACTCTATGATTTGTTCCCTGAAATTTAATCATACGGGTCACCACAGGGTAGTTGTGAATATCCCCATGCACACACTTCACCCTCACCATTTTAGCTGTGCCCAAAGCCTCATGTTGAACCTAGTGTTGGTGGATAGTGATTTGATTGCAACCTGTGCACGCCAATGCTTGGTGAGTAACCCCCTGGACACTTACCGATATCTGGTACGCGGCAGCCCTGTCGGAGGCAGCCTGCAGAGTGTCGGGGATCTGGACCACCATCCCCAGCTCCATCACAGGGCACTGATCCCAGAAGTGTACCGGATCTCCGCAACTCAAGAAGGCTGTCCCAAGCTTTACGCCCACACCTGCGTGCCTCCACCTGAGGGGGAGAGCGGCGGGACACCGTAGTACCCCGCACACGGGGAATTGGCCTTGGTGGTGGAACTCCTCGCCTCTGTGGGGCAGGCATGGGCTCTGGAGAGAGAGCAGAGTGAGAGGGAAGAGGGGAGGGGGAAGAGACAGGGGAAACATAGGGGGAGGAGAGCGAGAGTAGGATGGCTCTTCCGCACTCGGGCACACTGCCATATGGTCCTCTGCCAGTCGGTCAGCTTCCTCCAGTGACGCTGGGCGGTGTCACTGGACCCACTCCGCTGTTCATTTTGGCAGTAGATGTATCAGCTGCTCCAGGACCACCTGATCGACCACTCCTATGACATCGTGATCCCCCTACAGCAGCCATTTCTGGCAGGTGTCTCCGACCTGTTGTGTGAAGGCAAATGGGTGGCTGGTCTTCTCCAGCTTCATGGACCGGAAGAACTGGCAGTATTGCTCTGAACTGTGGCCAACATACTCCAGGGTGGACTTCTTTAGGCCTTGATTGGCCAGGAGATTAGCCGCCAGCAGTTGTTGTACAGCAAGCTGGGCTTCACCAGACAGCAACGGGAGGATCCTGGCTGCCCACTGATCACACGGCCAGCTCCAGATCTCAGCGGTCCGCTCAAACATGTCGAGGAAGTCTTCCAGGTCATCCTCCGCCCCATGTACAGAAGCATGGGCATGGGGCTTTGGCTGTCCAGGGCCACAGCCGTGCCCTCTCCTGGCTGAGGAGGCTTTGAATCGCAGGCCGGTCCTCTGCCTGAGCTTGAAGGATCTCAAAGAACTAGCGGTACTGGTATTTACGTAGCTCAAGCAGGGATTGTTGGTGTGTCTGGTGTAGGCCGCCGAGGGACATGAGAATCTCGGCCAACTGTGAGGACTCCATAGGGCGTAATTCAGGTTCCCAGGTTTCGGCACCAGTGTAACACAGCTTCACTGCAGAAGGGAAGGTGAACACAGGGAAGCAGATTTTTCCAGGCTCAGGTAGGACTTTTAATCGGCTATTCAATGCTTTACAACTTCACAAACTAGTAAGCTTCACAGGCACGTAGTCACTTAAACACATTAGCTTCACAGGCATGTAGTAATTTAAACACATCAGCTTCACCCCATGCTCACTGGAATTAGAAACAGGTGTTAAACATAATCTAGCTCAGGTGCACGCATTCTTATTGCTTTCTCACTCTCTGGACAGATGCTTGAATACGCCCCATTGCCACATATTCCCTTCCAATTCTACGAGCTATTGTGCTTTGGATTTTTTGGTGAAAGTGGCATACTGTATAATCTGGCCCCTAAAAACCACCTTAAGTGCCTCCCAAGCCATGCTCACAGAGGATACTGCACAGTCGGTCTCCATATAGAAATTTATTTCAGTCTTTTGCCAGTCTCCTCCCTGCCAGCGGCTTGTAACATCCCTTCAAGATCTATATAAAAGCTCTGGTCATTGACGTTAGGTGCATAATTATTAGCCAAAATAAGACTTTGTCCCTGAATTTCAGCTAAAAGAATAATGACTCTTCCTAATTTATCTTTACGACTCCTCTGCTCTTACTCGAGCCAGCACTATAAAAAAAACACCAACCCATATCTTTCCAAATTTTTCAGCTTGCTGCGGAGAAAGGGGCATTTCTTGAAGAAACACTATACCATATTCCTTACGCTTATGAACAGAAATATCCTTCCTTTTTATGTGGTTCCCCAACCTATTCACTTTCCACGTAGAGAGAGACAATCCACTCATATTTACATCTGACATTTTGACATATAAGAAAATATAGATTGTGTGTCACAGACAAGATTATAAAGACCACATTCCAACATTATTGTAACAATCAAACCCTGAACATCCCTTACAACAACAAAGCATGACAGCACCAACTGGCATTCTTCCCTCCAAACTCAAACAGTCCATGTATGCCTACGAGAAACCCCATGACAACTCAGTGTTTCGATACACATTTTGTGAGACAGAATTACACAGCAAAAGATAATCAAACAAACTCCATCCAATAGACAGAATAAACACAGAGCATGTAGATGCTTCCATAAAACTGTCCTGAAGGTGTGTTATTCTACAAAATAAACTCCAGCGGCTAGGCGGCATCAGCACACAAAAAACGTGCAGGTTCCTCTGTCAAGCGGATGTTCAGTGAGCCAGCCCACTTGGCTGCAACATGAGTATAAGCAAATAACTTACTCACTCCAATGACTTTGCAAGAAATACTCCAAAAAATAAACTACAGCCGCTAGGTGGAACCAGCACAAGAAGAGCGCACAGAATCTTCAAACAGACAAGCAAATCGTCAGTGAGCCAGTCCACCCAGCCGCAACATGAGCACCACAACACGGCCCACTCACTCCATTGACTTTGCTTGCTGTGGGCATGTGAATGTTTTATGGCCATCTTTAGCACCTATTCTCAATTTGGCAAGGAATATTAGTGGAAAAGAGACTTTCCGTTGATGTAAAGGTTTCTTGTATTCTTTGAATCGATCATGTTTCTCTCTTGTCGAGTTTGCAAAGTATGGGAACAAGAAAATGTTGTGGATCTTCCAAGAAAGCCTTCCTTTACTCCTCGCCTCATGATCAAAGTCTGATCTTTATAGGATTATCTCAGAAAGTTGGCCAAAGTTAATCGGGCCTGTCTCCCTCAGTGAATTGCTGAGCTGGAACCCTGTGAGACCATCTTATGGTCTGCTATGTCGAGAAGACTCAGAAAGAGCCCATCCAGGAATTTCTCCATATTCTGTTCTTCCTCTCCCTCTGGGACTCTGAACATTATTCCGCCGGCTATGATTTTCCATGTCTTCCAACTTCTCCCAGACACACTCCAAATCCACCTAGCAGATAATTCCCTCTCCGATGACTCCAGATAATCTATCCTTTTCTCGACATCCCCCACTCTTGTGACCACATTAGTAATTTTGCCTCCATGGCAGTGATGGATCGACGTATCACAGCAAGATCCTCCAAGTCAGCAAGAACCTTCATCAGCATTGTCAACATGTTCAACATCTCTCGTCGCATTTGCCGCACCTCTCTGACTTAATCGACTCCCTTGTCTGCGGCCTGCTCAGGGGTGTCAGCCTGAGCACGTACATGTCTTTAAATGTCTCGACAGCTTGATGATTTTGAAATCTTTGACGTATTGTCCTCCTAGAACAGTTATGGAACAGAGTGTATCGAATCTCACCGGTTTATGTCATTAAAAGGTATTAAAACTAGCAAAGTGTGCAGAGCTCGCCGTTCACACATCCGATCCTCACATGGCATCACGTGACTCCACCCAGAAATGGACATTTAAGAAATAGTTGTAGTGACATTCAACTGCTGAGAAGTGCACAGTATATTCTGATCTTTGTCACTGATCTTCTGTCACTTTGACATTGTGGCATGGGGGGCGTGGTCGTGTGTCAGTCTGCGGGAGAGAGAGAGAGGTAAGGCTTGTCACCTGGTTTGTTGACTATCGGACTATGCAACGCGATATCCGGAAGCAGTGCTTCTACGCAACATCTCAGCACGCAGTGTTGCGGAGGCACTCTTCAAAATTATCTCCCGAGTGGGGATTCCAAAGGAAATCCTCACAGATCAAGGCACAACCTTCCTTAACTGTCTCTCTCCGTATCACTATAACAAGACACAGGTGTTAGAGGTAATTACAAACTAGGTGACAAGCCTTACCACTCTCTCTCTCTCCCGCAGACCGACACACGACCACGCCCCCCATGCCACACAGACATATACTGAATAAGCATTTCAAAACCGATGGTCTGAAGCTTTGAAGTGATCATAGTACTCCTGCTTGAAAAAGAGAAACTTTAGAGTTCAGGTCTGAACAGCCACAAATACAGTATATTAGTGTCATGTCATTTAAGGCATCTGCACAATAAAAAAGGCAATCAACAGCTTCTGTGTAATACTGAGTATGTTTTATCTGCAAATCTAACCTTAGGGAAGTACATCTTGGATGTTTGAAACATCACTAAGTTTAAAACAAACAGTTTGTTTGAATGTCTGGCTGCTTTCACAGTAGTCTTATCTTGATGATGGGGGTAGTTATGGGGGACTGAGTTTTCTTACAGAGCTTTGATTCCTTTGACTATAATAATGCAATATCTTAAACACAATAAAATGCTTAGAATTCAAATCACACAAAATAAATTTTCTCATTTTAAATAATATTTTGACAGATAAACATCTCAGAAATTGGCCTGTTGTACATTTTCACTTGTACAAATCAAGCAAGTATGCTGTGAATATCAATAGGGAATTACTAGTGACCAATGATTTTATTTCAGTCATGTCAACTCAAAGAAAGGTTTAGCAAGTCAATGTGGGTATGACATATAATAGGATATTGGTCTTGGCGGACTAGATTTGCTATGCTGTTGCTGCTGCAGAGCAAATACGGAGACACGATAATGCTAAAACCTACACTGACATCCTGTGTTAGCATGTGGGCATGCTGCTGCTGCACAATTAGAAAAAATGAAAGACATGCTGTATTGAATGCACAAATAGCCATACATATAATTCCATTTAGCATATCTAGACCAGTGGAGCAGGGGTGGAATAGGGTTTCAGTGACAAACTCTTGCAGCCTACTGCACTGAAACTGGCTTATTTTCAAAACTGAGCTAGTAAAATGTTAGAAAGAGTTTATTGTTTATTTAAGTATATTGGCTACCCAATTACATGTCAAATGTCCACTTCCACAATGCAAGCTGATTGGCTTAACATGTCACATGTGAGCGAGCTGATTGGCTAACAGACAACAAGTTCAAAGAACCTATTAGCTTGAGCCATTTAAAGTTACAAAAATTAAGTAATTTAGCACTTTCCATTTTATTATTTTTACAGCATTCTTTTATAATAAGAATCTATGGCAAACAATAAACATTATGCTAAAATTATATTTACTGAAACGTCTATAGAAGAGGCTAATGGAAAATGACTGAAGTATGAACAGAGAGGTAGATATATAGAACAGTTGTTTTGTGATTGCAGCAGCGTCTCAACTCAATACACAAAGGATCATAACACAAAGCCTCTTTAACATGTCATCATCTTAGATTCATCTAAGATTTTAAGCTGAACCTATGTTGAAGAAAAAAAGTTTTATATATAAACATTAAAATACTTTAAATTACATTGTTTATGAGGCTATTTCTCTTACACAACTAACATAACATTATATCACTGAATTGTATATGCTACATGTCTATTGAATTCATATCTGTATATATGATACTGTATTTAAAATATGATTTTTCTAAACTTTTTATACAATAAATTGTAGACTAAGACTTACAAAAATATTCACACTCATTAAACCAGGGGAAGATTGGCAATAGGGAGAACTGGGACTTATTTCAAATCTAGGGCCGATTCCTCTTCCCAGTCCACCCATTTTCACACTTTTCAACAAAGTGCATCAGTTGTGAAAACCTGTAGAGCATAATACTCAAGGATGGAATGGGAAGAAAAATTGGCCCGGGATTTTACATAGCAAATGGCACTTTTCGCTGTCCTTTTCTGCAAATCGCTGCCCCCTTCAGCATATCACGGCGGCATTTTGTGGCCCGTTTATGGCGGCCCATTCGGCCCGTTTCGCGGACGGCCCACAGGCCCGCCTGGTTCTCCCGAAGGCCAGGCCCTGATCGGCCCCAAAGTGCGTCGGCCCACCGGGAAAGTGCCTGGAATGCCAGATTACCAATCCAGCCCTGATAGTGCTGAAGATAGTCATGTTAGATAGTAAAGATTATTGCTGATGAATTGTATTATTTATGATGTTATGTTTATTTACCTTTTGTTTTTTTACTAAACTTTTAATGTATTAGTTCAAAGAACTTATTTTGCTTGTTAGTGATGTGGAGGTAGTGTACACTTATGTATTATTGGATATATTGTTACTGTGCTGTTTGGCACAGTGAACAGTGTATTAAGTAATCTGTTTATAGGTAAAACGTTAAAATATGTGTTCATTATATGAGCAAACGGCAGCAGATCTGAGGGCACTGAACTAGTATTATATTTGTGTCTCTTGAGATCCATTTCAGACTAAAGCTAGAGGTCTCCTCCATTAATCATGCAAGCATATGAGAGGTGCCTCTCTGTTTTGTTACCACTTTTAAAACGAAGCACCAAAGACAAACTATGCAGACAACTGAAAAAAAAAAAAAAAGATTGGATGTATAAACATTATATTTTTATACACGTTTTTTTCCTATACAGTGATCGTTTTATTTAGTTCTTCATTGGCATTACAACTGTAAAAACAGCAGATGTAGGTGTTAATTAGGTCTCTAAAAATTCACAATCATTATGTTTTTTTAATTAATCAAAGTCTGCTGGGAAAACCAGTATGCAAATTATAATTATCAAAATTCCTTTAAATTTACTATACCAATTAGGCTCTTACAGTATATGCGCATATGACATACAACAGGGCTAAAACTTGTCTTAAAAGTATTGACCTAAATTGACAAATTTTGCCATATAAATATTGTATCTAGTCCTATATATATCTACGATATCACTATTACCCCCCTGGGGTGTTTTACCCCGAGTGTGTAGCCCTGTCCCATTTTAAAAAGGCACCCTCGTCGCCTTTTTAAAAATAACAAATTTAAAAAACTAACCATTTTTATTTTATTTAAATTTTTTTTTCCAGTCTTGATAAATTTCATGAGCATTTAAAAGCCTATGACCCTATATTTTGTCAAAATGTTTCAGTAAAAAATAATCATGAAAATACGAATATGTTATTGTACCAGTCCTTGGTGAATTCAAACATAATCAGATTTCTAAACCCGTTAAAACAACATACATAAACAAAATAAATTATAAAATGAAATTATTAGCAGCTGAATTAGGTTAGCATTTCGTACACAGACAGATGGGTCTCCAATGTCCACAGTGAGGTGATAAATGTAGCCTACATTTTAGTCAGTTTTCTATAAATCACCTTTATAATCGAACTTAGAAAAAAAAATTGTTACCTATGTTTGCAGTAATACTGAGAGAATCTCAAACGACTTATTTAGACACGAAAGGAAAATTAAGTATTTTTCTTTCATTGGTTTCTTTCTCGTACCAAGAAATAAACATGGTTATGGTGGAAAAAAGGAAACCATCGAGCCCTGACAACCACCTTAAGTTTGTAAACATATACCATTCGCTTATAAAGCTGTTTTTAAATGTTAAAGATATAGGCTGCAATCTGTAAACTAATACATCTGAATTATAATTCTGGAGATAATATTGTCTTTACACCGCCATGTGTTCGGCAACCTATTAGCATCATTTCGTCCATCGAGTTCCATTAATTGCATTTTAATGAAAACTTGCGAGGAAGAATAAGATTTTGGAGAGGCCTGACAAATACTTGCTCCTCTTGGGAGGACCTTTAACCTTCTTAACGGTGGGTATGCAGTACTTAAAAGCTGTTTTTTACTGCAACTGGGAAGCTAGGACGAGCACCTGCCTGCTTAGGAAAAAATGGTCGACATCAAGAAAAAAGTGGTAATTGTTTTATCTTTGGAAACATTATTCGATTGCTGTGCTAATTAAAGTACTAATTGAATCGTGGAATTTGATACTAGTAATCTTTTATTATACATAAAAAAACGTATGGTTTGCTGAACCATGTCTCTGCGCATTATAGCGTATTTATATTGTATTACTTAATGTTGCTGCCTATCTATCTATCTATCTATCTATCTATCTATCTATCTATCTATCTATCTATCTATCTATCTATCTATCTATCTATCTATCTATCTATCTATCTATCTACTGAAATTAATTCTATAAAAAATTTAAAAAAAATTGCGTGTTTTTAATGTTGCTTCTGCGTTTCTGCGGTTGTGTTACATAGTATATACACGACAAAAATATAACCCTGAAATGAAGGATTATAAAGATATGTGCTTTGTTTTAGGACTGGAATGGGAGATCAGATTCCCATTTAGCCTATGCAGGCTTGAAGAAAGTGTCTATCAACGAATTAAGTAATTATTTCAAGAAAAACTTTAAACGCACCAAAATATAAAATAAATAATATGAAATAAAAATAACCATATAAAAATAACAAATATTATGTTGCAGTAACTGTGCAAAAAAAAAAAAAAGCAACATCCTTCAAATGCACCCAGATGCTACTAAATTTAAAAACGTTTAGAAAATAATGATAGCATCTCTGAAAAAGATATATTCAGATTAATGCAGTGGGTGGCCAACTAAGTAACTATAAAGAACGTAGTATATTTATTCATTTAAATCACAAACCATGACATTAAACACATTAACATAATTAAGATATAAAACTGATCAATATGTGTTTGTGTTACATAGATGTAAACTGTGAACACGCCATGTTCCATTAAATTTATTATTATTATTATTATTATTGTTGTTATTATTATTATTATTATTATTATTATAGCTATATGCTCTGTCTGAAAATGGTAGACCATAATACACCAGTAGTAAAGATGTTGTTAAACACGCAAGGTTTGCACGCACAGCTATGAAGACACTATCACAAAAAATATATATATAATAATAAAATAAAATATAATGGAGCTTGTCCAGAACAACTCTTTGTTTAGTTGATTATATATATTTTTCAATCTTCTAAAATAGGCAACAATAAGAAAATAGGCTATTTATAAGCACACACATGCTACATGTCTACACAATTGTCTTGCATCAAACAGCAAAAGCAAGAGCAAGTAACAAATTCGTGTCTTGGTGTTTAAGCTCTAGCAAAGGTAACAACAAAAATATAATTTGATACCTTGATTTAAATTTAAATAATTGTCCCCTCAAATAAAAGAGGCCAGCACGTTAGATCTATAATCCTTATTTTGACATATACCTCCGGCAAAGACTTGTGCAATCAGAGTATTGTAAGAAAACACATATTGAAATCCCGTCTTCATGTCTGTAGATATGTTTATGTTTAGTAAGAAATAAACAAGGGTTTGAAAAACTAACTTGAGCTAAATACTGTGTTTTGACATGCTGTTATTGAACACACCTTCTAGAAGTGAGCAAACCATGGCCTACCTGTTGCGTTACATATATATTATGCGTCATAGGTTTGGATGTGTTTTAGGATATAGGCCTATTACATTTTCCATTTCCATTTTCCAGTTCTGCATAAATGATTGTGAAGTTGATCAATTGGATGCGCCAAAATGTTACATCGTCGAGTCCTTGTGCCTACTGCAAAGCACGTTTAACTTATTGCGGATGCTTTGTTCCGCAGTCTGATATGTGAGATGATGGTTCAGAACATCAGCTCTTACTTCAGACTCTCTATGCCCTCACTGACCCTTGATCCGTCCAGCACTCCAGTGGACACATGTGCTTTCCCATTCACTTTGATGCTTAATTATAGCCTGCTCCGCTTTAAATGATCATGGTTATTTGAGAAAGTTATTTACAACGTAATGCACAGTGTAAATGAAATATAAATAATAAAAAAAAAAACATTTATAAATGAAAGCATATTTAACAGCCATACGACGTTATCGTTTATTTTCATAGCCAACCAGTACCATTAGCTATTTTCATGCATAAATTGAGACGGGTCAGAGGTTTATTGACAACTAACTGAATTAAACTGTCAGAAAACTGTACAGATAACTCCTGAGTATTCTCTATATGCACTTTGCAGTGTTATGTTGTACAGTTTATCTGTTAATACATAAACAGATCTCCGCCGTCTCAGGCTTAAAGACGCATAATCTACATAGAAATAAATTAAAGCATTCAGCACTGATATATTTCTATTTTGTTTCTAACGTTCGATTGTCTCCATAGGGTTGAACGTTAAATATGCAATCGTGTTCAAGTTTAATTTAGAGCATTGTTAATGAGTGCAACTCATTGATCAACCACGTTCAGTTAAGTTTGTTACATTTGTTTGTTTCCTCTTTGACCCTCATTACCCACCCACTAGCACGTAGACGCACATACGCGCACGTCTAATAAAACATATTTAAAGAGAAATTCCGCGTTTTCCCAAATCAACATGAAAATGAAAGCAGAAAAACAATTCTAACATAAACAGGATAAACACGCTATCTTAAATGCGAAGCGATGCATCGGATTTCACACGGCAAACTGTTTCAATACCTGAAATAACGTTGTCCAGTATATCGCTGTCCCGTCTTTGAGGAGAAACTTTTGTTTTGTTCCGTCCATTAAAGTAGACCTACAAACGATTTTTTTTTTTTTTTTTTTTTTTTTTGAGTGAATTGGTATACTTGAAATGCTACGCGGTCACCCATCCAGTGGTTTCTCCAGCAGCAGAGTGAGACGGTTGCTTGGCCCTCGGTCATGCTCTCTGCCTTAATATTCCACAAGGTTGAGTGGCCCTCATTTACCTAATGGATCAGGCTCACAAAACCTTAGACGAGTCACAAACCAAACTATGTGTGATCCGTCGAACTGGCGGGACTCGAATTAACCCAAATTAAGCATATCGACAATTTAACATGTTTTTAAACATGTGTTTGCTGAACATTTATTAGATATATGGAAATGCTGGACGTTAATGTTTGCTTTACAATCTACGTTTGCAAAGTGAAGATTTGCAGTGTTACTTAAGCCTATTCTGTTTAACTAAATGTCTCCTTACATGAGGTTGGCACACTGTAGATGGAACTTGTATTTTACATCAACATGTCTGAGACCTACTGTACATCCACCCACGTGGTCGTATTAGAGAGATGTGTGTTCAAGGTGATATATAAAGACATGGAAATGTGTGTAACCTATAACCTAAAAGCATCATACACAAACTTCAGATTCTTTGTTTCCTCGTGTAAGCCTATTACTTAAAATGGAGAGCCCTATTTTAACTTTATATAAATATGGGTGTCAAATTAGGTTAAACTGTGTTTGCTCTATTTAACAATGCAGCATAAAAAAAAAAAAACAATTTTAAATCAAGAAGTAATATTTTAGAACTTTCATTCATTTTAGCTTTTACAGTCTGTGATTTCAAAAGTTTAATAAAAAAAAAAAACAGGTGTGCTGTAATTTGTAATATCACAGGGCGGGCTGTATTTGTGAGGTAATAGAAATTTGAAACATGTTAGCTTTTTGCTCTTTCCAGTTCAGTTAAACACTTAATACGTTTATGTATCCTAGATATTCGGGATGATTTTTGTTTGGAATTTTGGTGTCGAAAGTAAAATGCAAAAATAAGAAAAAAATAATAATAATTTGAAAATTTACCGGGAACTATTATATAAATCGATTTGCCATTATTCTCTTGTTATTATCGTCTATACTCAATAAATGAAGCATGTTTTCAATTGTAGGATAATACAGCACATAAACATTCATTCACTTTCTCCAAGGTCCCAGTTTTGAGTAGGTGATGCAAACTCAAGGATTATGTTCTAAAAGCAAACACACAAATGCTAGTGTCATTTTTATGTGGACAAATTTTTTTCCTATGAGCTATTTGGAAAAGACCCTCACCGGTGGCGCAAAATGATGCTTAAGATACATAAATTAGGTCATAGTCTGAAGGAGGTTTGATTGTGTCTCTTTGACAGCGCGTACTGGCGCTTATGACTCTCAGAGTGCTCTCAAAGTTTGAAAAAGTATGGAATTCCCTATTGACGCAGATTAAGAGTCACCAAAAAAAAAAAAAAAAAAATAAGAAAAAAAAAGTAGTCTTTGGAAGGACTAATAACATTGGCTAGATATATAAGCGTTTTAGGGACGATGTTACACTTGTCGTTCTGTATGACAAAAAGGAGAAGTATCACAATCAAAATGTTCAGTCGGCATGATACAAAATGTAATATGAAACTAACAATTTTTTTTTCTCAATTATCTTACTGAGATGTCAATTACTATTGTTTGCTGGTCCAGAGAGTGGCTCCGCCCCTCATGTTTGTCGTAAATCTGGCGCCTGGCTACAATAAACCTGAGATAAGAGTGGCCAGGGCTCGCCTCCTTCTCCAAGGCGATCAATTGGATCTCAGGCATACTACAAGCACTCTCTTACGTCGACGTCCACGAGAACAGAGCTGATACAACAACACGCCTGAGCTCCACCATCAAATATCTCGCTGCTTTCTGAACCATGTCGCTGAGCCCAAAGCACACGACACCCTTTTCAGTGACAGATATTTTGAGCCCAATTGAGGAGACCTACAAGAAGTTTAGTGGCATGGAGAGCACCGGAAACCTCACATCTCCATTGGGAGCGTACCGGCAATCTCAGGTGTCCCAGACTGGCATGCAGCAACACTCTATGGGCCACAACGCCACTGTGGCGACCACCTACCATATGCCACACTCCGTTTCCCAGTTCTCGCATAGTGCAATGGGGGGCTACTGCAATGGCAGCATGGGGGACCTACCCTCTTACCAAGAAACTATGAGAAACAGCGCAGCAGCAACAGGGTGGTACGGCGCCAATCCTGACCCTAGATACTCCACAAGTAAGAAATGATACATTATTCTGATTTATCTCTCAGTGTACTTTCAAAAGGCGTAACTTGTTTATTGAGTTTCTGGCGAGTTTATGTTAGTTTTACGCATTATCATTTTAAGTAGCCCACACATTTCACTCACCTCTTTTCTGCTAATATTATTTCTAATTTTGTCATCATGTAGATTTCTGCTCATATCAATTACTTATCATTTCTATAACGTTTATGCTTGCTCATTTGTGCACGCGTAAATGATGTATTTAAAATACATGATTTAATACACCTATTTTATTAATAACCTAACATTGCTACTAATTGAATGGCCGTACATCTGTATGCATATTTTGAAGTTTCTAGATTCATGGGACCTTCCACAGGTATGAACATGACAGGAATGGGCACGCTGACAGGCATGGCCGACACATCTAAATCCATCCCACCTATGCACGCCGCTCCAAGGAGGAAACGCCGGGTGCTCTTCTCTCAAGCACAAGTCTACGAGCTGGAAAGGAGATTTAAGCAACAGAAATACCTTTCAGCGCCAGAGAGGGAACACCTGGCAAGCATGATACATCTAACCCCGACACAGGTCAAGATCTGGTTTCAGAATCACCGCTACAAGATGAAACGGCAGGCCAAGGACAAAGCAGCGCAACAGCTTCAACAGGAGGGCAACCTGTGTCAACAGCAGCAGTCACCGAGGAGAGTGGCTGTCCCTGTCTTAGTGAAGGACGGCAAGCCTTGTCAAAACGGCTCCAACACACCGACGCCGAACCAGCAGCAAATGCAACAGCAGCAGCAAAACGGTTCCGGTGTCGTACACCCAACCTCGAGTAATTCTATGAACCAGCACCAAAACCAGCATGTCAATGCACTGGTCCAGGCCCAAGACCTTGAGGAATTGTCCCCCAGTCCCCCGTCACTTCACTCACAAATGAACAACATGGGCCAGATAGACACTAATGTAGATTACACAAATAACATGGTCACATCAAATTTGCTTTATGGCCGAACGTGGTAAGACAAACCACTTTTTTTCTTTCCTTTTTTTTTTTTTTTTTACAAACTTTAGTGTCCTCTGAGTAAAGAAATGCGCGTGAGGGTGAGGCCAAAATCAGACAGTGCTGCTTCACATTTCATGCATCCATGTGACGATTTAAAAGCGGGTGATCGGATCAAAGGAACACGTTTTTGTGGAAATGTGCCAATTTCAAAAAAAAAAAAAAAAAAGAAAACAAAAAAGAAAGTTTTGTCGGCACAATTTTCTACAATGACCCTTCTGCTTATTATTGATAAGATAATAATCATTTCTAGCCTTATGCTGTATGTTTTGGACTTCCCTTTGTTTTTCTAGTAGAAGGCTGTCTGTTGTTAAAAATGCTGCTCTATGGCAATGACAGAAGATGGGAAGCAATGTTTCATTTTTCAGGTATGAACTTCAAGCAAGAACTGAAAAAGTTCCCCTAAAAATATCAATGCCTGAACATGCTATGAAAAGTAAATTGTAAACTAATGTATTCATTTAGAGAAATGAAAAGTAGGGTCTGTATAGGCCTATTTGGCTAACACTCAATTTTCTGTTTACTTGTAATATAAATGTTTAAGTCTTTTTTGTTGGTCATTTATTCATTTTCTTATTTTGGTAATTTAAAACAGACACAAAGACGATGGCTGCTGTAGATGTTTCAAACCAATTGATCGTAAACAATAAATCAATTAAAATGCACGCCATTGTTGGGGAATACATTTGTGTTCAGTAATCTCTTTGAAGAGCGTTTTTGATAATTCTGTTTGAGAACTACTTTAATGTAAACGAAGGTCGATAGGAGGAAACTTCGCACTGTCCAATGACCAATTGATTTGAAAACAATTGGCATATATGACAAATGTGTAACTTTTTGGTACCATCAGATTCCCTCAAACGTACAATTTATTTAATGTCTGCACGTTAATTTTTTGTTATTTACAGTGTCTAAAGTTTAGTTAATTTCGACGATAAATTGCATACAGATTCAAGCGCCTCACCTAATATGAACTGATTTGAAACAAAAGGCACAGACATGAGAGCCAAATTCGTATTATTAGAAGGCTATTGTATATAATAATAATAATAATAATAATAATAATAATAATAATAATAATAATAACATATTATACGAATATAAATAGAATATTTTGCTATTACCCAGTAATAACTTATATAGTTAGAAGAGAGAATATTATTATTATTAATGAATTCACTTTATTTAACGGTTCTAAAATTTGAGTGGCTTAGCATATTCTACTTCCCAAAGATACAAAGAGTTCACATCTCATTTAAGTACACTACTCAAAACATAAAGTAGGTACATTAAAAAGTACATTATTATTACATATTCGAGTTTGTCAAATTTTTGTCTACTGTTCTTAGTAATGACATGTCAAGTGTTTAGCGAAGCAAATTAATAGCCACGGCTATTAATAACTTTAAATAAGTGTTGTCCTTTGATTATCATAATTGCATTTAAAAAATATTCAATACTGAGTCCAAAAATACTTTAGAGGTGTAGCGAAAAGTTAATGCCTATGCCTAATTTTCAATCATTATTTATAAATATATTTGTTCTTGTATAACGAATAAAATATGTTGCGCTGTAAGCGGCCGAAGCGATGCTCCATAGCTATTAAAGAATCAATAGCTATGAAAACAGAATGTAAGTTACAAGTAATGACTAACATGCAGTAATGCGTCATACCTTACCATTACCTATATGCAACTACATGAAATGATCCTACAAGTCTCAGAATTATCGGACACTGATTTGAGAATATCAAACAAAAGAACAAATGTCTCAAAATAAATGAAAAGAAGAAATAGCTGATTCAAACTTACCTTGTTTTTCTGAAGGTTATAAAAGCTAGAGAGTTATTCAGTGACACAAGCCTTGAAAATCGAAACAAAAGCAACTTATTACTATTCATTAATATTCTATATGGAGTTAGAATGTTGAGTAATGCTATAATTCTAATCAAAAGTAATAGAGAGGAAACAAGAGAACTGTCAGGAGATCTGACCCATATTCTCATAAACTTAAACTAGATAGTTTTAAAATTGACTAGAATGTGAATGCTGCTTTATTGTTCAAATGGTTCAAGAGGGAGTTGGATAGCTTTTATATTTTCAACAATTAAGACAAAGTTTTGGCAACCGCCATCAAATCAGCAGGGCCTATATTTCACAAGAGTGATCTTTCAAAAGGCCCTTTTAAAACCTTACCTCTTTACTAAAAAAAAATATTGTGAATGATTAATTTATTTCTGGCATGGATGTTTTTATTTTTATTTTATTTATTTTTTCAGCCACTGGGAAGTTAATAAATGCCGTCCATGTATATTGTTCCTGATAAAGAGGGGGGAAAGTAAGCTAAATAACTGGTGTAAAATTATTGGTGGTATATTATAGCATGACTATGGCCTGATAATAGCCAAAGTATGTCAAAGCCTACATTAACCTGATTAACATCTGATTATGACATAGTTTTACTTAGGCTTTTGGATGATTGAATGTGTCTTTAAATTGCATCCAAATAATATGGTGTTAGAGGCAAAAGCAGGATTTAAATGACAGACTATGACGATGGTCCAGCCTCATCTCTGGGAGTCTCTAGTGTTGTGCAGTAAGGACTCTTCAAGTTCTGAACACTGCATCAGTCCCTATAACATCAGACAGAGCACTTGTACATTGTTTCCATATTTGCACTAATACAAAAAAATAATTTATTGTTCACTTGTAGCCATGTGTTATATACATATTCTTTTAATAATGTTCCAGCTACTTTAGTCAATTTGAAAAATAAAACCTACAACTAATTGTTATAAAGCAATGGCAAAATAAGAATAATACAAATGACATCTCCTAACTATATACATGAGATGTATGCAATTTTCCTAAAGGCTTAGATTTTAAAGAAAATCTTTGTTATATATATATATATATATATATATATATATATATATATATATATATATATATATATATATATATAATTATAATAAAATGTTTGTTTTTTTATAATTTCAACCAAAATTTCCCAAGTTTTGCTTTTGTTTTTATTGAAGAGGTGCGAACTCTGCATGTCCTGTTTATTTTTAACTTGGTTATCAAAAGGTTCAAAATATACTTTTCACTATTAATTCAGTGTCAGGAAAACACAACATAGAGACTCAATGAGATTTTAGTATTGCTTCTCTCAATCTTGCCATAGATTTCTTGGAGCGCGATTCTTCCCCATTAATTGCAGGATCTTAACAAATTCTTACCACTGAGTAATTTGAATCCAGCCTAGGAGCCTTGTCTGTATTTTCCCCAGCCATTATTCTACTTAATATGTCAGAACATCTGATCGCAGAGAAACCTTTTCAAGTTCTATTGATGTGTCTTTCAATTGGCTATGGTGACCTAGCAACCTGGAAAGCACTAATTGGCATAGCCAGACTGACGTCAGTATTACAGTTTATGTGGGAACAAATGTGACTGGAACAGTTTATAAAATTATATGAACAATGGTTTTAGTTTTATTTATAGGCACAATAAAGATGAAAATGTTAAGAAAATGTATGTAAACCAAGTTTTTGAATGGTAATGAATAGGTTTATTACACATGTGTTATCAAAAGTGTATATGTATACACAATTACATAAATTAGGCTATTTATATATCAATATCATAAAGACACTTTAATTGCAATTTGGGTTTTTATGAATACAGTGGACCAGTCTGACATACTTCAGAAATCGCATTTGTATGTATATATATATATATATGATGCCCCACCTCCACTTCAACACACTTCTGTCTCTGATGTGTGTGTTTCCAAACAAAAGTAGACACTTATGTTTCGACAAACTGAGGTACTTTGTAAATAGTTTACTTCATAGCATGAGAAAGACAATGGAATCAATTTCTATATGTTTTTCAATTCTAAATTAGATAAAAACTTATGAACACTAATGAATATCAGTGCTTGATGCCTGTTTATCACAGATGACGTGGTAAAATGCATTCTTTGGATAGACTCAGTATACCTTCCTCTCTTCTTTGTCACCTTTGGTTCATTTCTTGTGAATTAGGGTCAAGGATTTTTCACTATTTCAGAAAAAAATAACCTTACTGCTTAAAACAATGGAGCAGAGACTTCACTGAAAGTACATTAATTTGGCAAAGTTCCAGGATATTTCATTGCGAGTTATGTTAGTCAGGAGAGGAGGTAGTTTGTTGTCAACCTGGAGTATCACAATAGTGGTGGCTGTTTGAGCTTGGCAGGTGAGTTTAGGCAAAATGTTTTCATGTAAGTATAAGAAACCATAAGCTTTGTAGTATCAAAGCAGATTGCATCCTAGAAAATGCAAACCATCCTAATTTGAGCCATTTCAAACTGGGGGAAAATAGTGGGCAATATTTCAAGGAGGTCAAGGGACTCTGAAAGCAATTCTCTCTCTAATGGGTTTCCATAAAATTAAACAAATGACAGTGCATTTTATCTCTGCTGTTGTAGAGAAGTATAGAATACACACACACACAAAATTATACTAAACTCAATCTGGAACTTTTTAATTCCATTGCTCACTATGAGTAACATTCCACCAAAATTGTGAGTGCAATTCACCCCTCTAAAGTCTAATTCATTTCACTACTTTAGAGAAGGAAATAGAAATAGAGTGAGAGAGGGAGAAACAGAGATAGAGAGATTTTTGTATCCCTTATTATCAAACCATGTCACATTCCTCCCAATGCCTGTCCGTGTAGCTCTGGCTAGTCAGTAATCCCTCTTCCAAGTTCCCTATGCATCTAATTCAGGCTGCATATAAGTTGATAAAGAAACTGTTTTCAATTAGCACTAATAACTACTGACCTCAAGTGACACAGGCCCACAATAGCCTTGTGAAGCCTGTGCAGCCAAACCAAAGAACCTGATTAGTACTTCAAGAGGACTATAGCAAGAATCAATGGCTGGTCTGTCTCTAGCTGCCAGTCTCAGCATCGCTGTCATTATGGATGTATACCATTAGTTATGCCTCATTAATTTCAGCAAACAACACTCAAGAGAAATTTGTTTAACTTTAGACATCTAATAAATGTGATATTATAGACCTTATTGGAATAGGGTGGTTTAAAGATTTTGGTAGAGGGCCCAGATCAAAGTTCGGAGGTAAAGAAGATCACGGACCACTTTTTGAGGTTACAAAAAGGTTATTTTTATGAATATTTCCTAAATTATAGCCCAGCATTATTGCAATTACAGATAATTGTTTCTAAACTAACATTTCTTTAGCCTTATTGTGTATATTAACTTAGCTGATGTGGGGCTAGACCCTATCCGATCATAAATAATTAATAATAAAGTCTATTATAATAAATAAAGTCTGTTTACTAACTTGATCTGTTAACATATTTGTACAGTGTGTTTGTTGGGGGGGGGGGCAGGTTTAGGTGGTTTACATGGAAATTTATTTAGGTTACATCATAAGGATAGCCACACCAACGTGTGTGTGTGCATTTAGCTATAGTTTGGGGACAAATGTGTACCCAAAAGTAAGCAAAATCGGACAAAACACAGTACATTTGGGGACATTTTGGGGTGACCTCATTTGGGAAAACAATCCAAACCTAAATTAAATACAGATTTTTTATTTTTTTTTATAATAATGCAATAAGTTCTCAGTTAGGTTTAGAGTGTGGGTTAGGGGAAGTTTATAATAATCACAGTTAGCTTTATATAAAACAACAGAAGTCTATGGTATGTCCCCATTTATATAGCTAATTTTTGTATGGGGTGGATGGTTTATGAGGAACATTTTTTAGGTTACAAACTGGTAATTACAAGGGTATTATGCTATAAATGGGGTTTATGAGGACATTTCTAGTGTCCCCATAATTCAATAAATTAACCATAAATCAAATCGCTTAAAAAACATACTAAACAATGTTTTTTGGAAAATGTAAAAATGCAGAACGTTTTATGTGTGGGTTATGTTTAGGGGTAGGGTTAGGGTTAGGGGATATAATCTACAGTATAAAAATTATTATGTCAATGGAGAGTCATCATAAGGATAGCCGCACCAACATGTGTGTGTGTGAGTGTGTGTGTGTGTAACTTCAGATTGCTGTCATTGTAACAAGGGACTGTCCAGGTACTGTCATTGTAATAAGTTGACCTACACTTTAAAAAGTTTGGGATATATGCATGTGCTAAATGACAGTTTGCTAGTTATTTGATTACTAAATATAAATCTGAAAATGATTTAACTTTTAACAGAGTATTAATTAATGAATGATAGTATTTAACATTGCCTTTATACTGTGTAATAGGATAGATAACAGATGGGCAATAACAGTAATTATACAATAATACAATAATTTTAGACCCTCATATGTAAACTAGGGGTATTAATAAAAAAACCCTTTAATTTAAGAAATAGCAGATACAATGTGAAAAATATTCATACATGATCCAAGACACATTAATTGAGGAATTCTTGGAATATCAGACTTCATGTAAAAATGATAGCAGGTTTAAAGTTAATCAGTACAATCAATATATGCATTGTGCATTGCTGCTATTACAAAATTGGAGCATCACCTGCTGAATGTGAAAATATCAGCTATTGATGTACTCCGTTTGTATTAAATTGCTAATGTAATGTTTTACCTATTTTTCACCCATTAGTCCACATCTGATCTTTCTTTAGCATGAGCTTTAGCATGAATGATACAATTGTGAAAATTTGTATGCCTTGATGAAAATGCTTCAGATGACAATGGAATTCTCAAGAGCCAAGAGTATCTGATTTGTATTCAGCTCCTAAAATTGAAATCAGGGTTGAATGAGCCACATTGTGAAGTGTTGAAGTATTCTAGCTCCCTGCAAGACTCTTACAATGCTACACTTTCTAACTAGCACACAGCTTCTTCCCAATCCACAGTTGCCAAGGTGATGGCCAGCTGCAAGACTAGGCCTTGTTTGGTTTTAGGGGCAGGGGTGGATGGTGGTTCAAATGGAGGCAGGCAATAGCATGAATTGTTTGTGTGCAACCACTTCAGAAGTGTGAGAGGGAGGATTGATGTTGCATATGTTTATGTTCTGCTCTATGTGTGTAACACTCCTTGGTGGACAGAGCCTTGACCATGTTTATGCTTTTGTCTAGACACATATGGGGCATTATCACTGCATGGTACAACTTGACTCGACACGACTCTGCTCGCTTTTTGGGGGTTTTCCACTGTGGATAGTGCCTGGTACCTGGTACTTTTTTTGTACCACCTCGGTCGAGGTTTCAAGCGAGCTGAGCCGGCACTAAATGTGATGTCAAAACCCTGCAGATCACTGATTGTTCAGAGAGAATCATCACTACCAGAGTCACTGGATTTGCAACACAGGACATCAACCCACAGTTTTAAAGTTAGCAACAGCGATAGCTGTATCATTTGTTCACTCGACTTCCGAATTGTAAAAAGAAATGGATGTGAGCAAAACCACGCCGTGGTCAATAAACGAGGTGCAGACGTTTCTCTTGTTATTGACGAACGAAACGATACTAAACAAAAAAGTATTTCAGGAAGTGTCTCAGCTGTTGGCCGCACACAGCTACCAACAGTGTAGGGGAATGTAAAAAAAAAACTTTAACTTTTACACTTGTGTAAAATCACCATGCAACCACTGCTTTATGCAGCACAATGAGCAAGTAGCTAACAGTTAGCGGTCGTGTTATTGTTTATTGTTTTGTGTAGCGTTTAAAATGATGTCACGGCAGTAGAGGTGGCGCAACTATGACTAGCAGCTATATTATCAGCCTATAATCCCACCCACGTTAAGGCGGCACTAAACAGCAGTGGAAAAGAAAGCTCAGAAAAGTAAAGCGAGAAGGGTCGAGTCGAACCATAACGTGCAGTGGAAAAGTGCCAGTAGACTCTAAAAAAAGATCTACCTGGGTCACTGAAGTGATGTTATTTTTGTTTTGTTTTGTTGGTGGGGATGTATGTAGAATACATTACAAATGCAATTCGTGCAGAAAATGACTTGAATGCACCTCTTCTATGATACGTAGTATCTGAACTATTCTGAACTAGTATCTGAACTATTATTAATTTTTATATTTTGGGGTGTAAGTTGTCTGAAATTCTCAGAATAAAACTGAAAAAAAAAACTGTTTAATATTGTATTATTTGCAGTTTTTTTTTTAAATATTATTCATAATAAAAATTCTGAAAGTAAGACTTTCATATGACAAAAAAATCATACAACAGGAAATAAAATCACATAAAAATCTATTTGAAGACATGTATTAAATACAGTCAATAAAGTGATGTTTTTTTTTTAGTTTTGGCATGGTTCTACTCCATAAGACATAAAATATGGGGGTAGCACATAGTAAAAAATATCTAATTGGTATAACTTTCCAGAGATCATAATGAAATGGCAAGCATTTTTGGAATAAAACTTTGTAGAGTAGTTATTGACATACATTTTCTTTATTTTATTATTATTACTGGAATGCAATTTGCATATTTAAAAACAATAATAATATGTGATTTCATTAAACATGATTACCAAGATTACATTTCTAAGATATTTTCTTTTTCATCTAGGACATGCTCATTTGTCATTGGCTAACATACACATACAACAATAAAAACAGAAACTACATTTAAATAATTAAAATGTTTTCTTGAAGGAAATAGCTGTAATG
This sequence comes from Xyrauchen texanus, assembly GCF_025860055.1. Classification (NCBI taxonomy): domain Eukaryota; kingdom Metazoa; phylum Chordata; class Actinopteri; order Cypriniformes; family Catostomidae; genus Xyrauchen; species Xyrauchen texanus. Next base: position 6,135,492 of record NC_068291.1, on the reverse strand, counting down.
TGTGAACGCCAAAACAAGACATGCAAAAAGCATGATGCATGGCTCTTAACCCACCAGGGTTTAGTCCTCCACTCTAGGAATATGGCTACCTCAACTGTTTATCTGTTTGCACGGTTGTGTTCACTAAAAGGTTTAATCAAGTTTAATTAAGTCTAATAAATTAAGAGACCACTGATTGCTTCATCAAGTGGAGAAGAAATCTAAGAATATTGGCACATTTGTGAAACCCCCCAATATGTTGCTTACACAAGGCCAAAGAGCAGTGCTGGACCACCCACTCTCTTTCCAATTATCATCTTGCAACAACCTGTCTACTCTTCACCATTCATCAATAGACGCACCACTCCAAAGAGGGCATTACAATTAGATGCCTGTTGTTCCTCTTAATACATTTCTAGACTGTTGCTTGGAATCAATAGCTGGCAGTCCAAGTGCCAAGGATGACAAACAGGATTACACCACAAATCCCACGTTCTGTCCCTTGCTCATCCTCCTATGTTTACCCAGGAGGGAAAATACTTAGAGCTGGCTTATCAGTAGTACAATTGAAAAGATTGAGTAGAAGACTGAAAGAAATTTAGATGTATCTTTCAGGTTCCAGCAGTGTACTCACTGTGGTATATGCTTTTCACTAAAAGTTTATGCTGCACTTTCAAAATGTCTCTATCCGTTCGTCTATTATACAAACAGAATCTTTCTGAATGCATGTACATTTATGTGTACATTCTGCATCATTTTTCAGGCCCATTCCCGGCTGCGTTTACCTATAACCTGAATAATATTATGCGCACAACCCATGTACATTATGCAAATAAAGCCAATTAGTCTAGGAAGCGCATGGGACAAAGGTGCATTACAGCTGGCTGGCCTCTTGGTCACAGCAGACGGTGGAGTGTTTGCTTGCCCTGATTTAAGCAGCAGGTCACAGAGGTTAGGCTTGGACACATTCACCCTGCTCTACAGGGGGTACTGACCCACTGAAAGAGAAAGTTATAGAAGTTTTAGCTTAGAGCATTGCATTCACTCCTGAAACCTTGTACTGGGGGTCGCTGATGATAAGGGAAAACAAAGATGACATGAAACACACTTTGCCTACATGGTTTGCCTCAAATCCTTGGTCCATCCACACTTGATGGTTAATTTGCAAGCTTGGGCAGTCCTTTAATCATTACACAGCACATTAAACCTGTCCTAATCACCTAATCCTGAATGTGTGCTCCTGATCATTCTCTTTCACACAAGATGGATGTTGTCAAGTAGTATTGATTAAGCGTTAAGTGCCTGGTAAGATGTGTACATCCTAATAATTAGATTCTATATAAAGAATGTGACATTTTTACCTAATCAATCACTGCTTTGGGCATCATCAGGATTTTCCATTTCCCACAGTTGTTTTCCCCAGAAACAATTTGAGAAACATGATAACGCTTTACAATACAGTCCCATTTGTTAACATTAGTTAACTAAATTAGTTCATATGTAATAAAAATAAACAACACTTTTACAGCAATTATCAATCTTGGTGAATATTAATTTCAACATATACATTTTTTTATTTTAACTTCCAAAGATTTAACATAAAACTTTACATTACAGTTCCCTTTGTTACAAGTTTATAAAGGGTTCATTAATGACTATCAATTCATTTATAAAATGCATTCTAAATTATTGATATGCATATATAAACATTCATAAAAAGGTGAATTTCATGTAATATCTGTAATATAGTGAGCCATTTTATTGAACGTTATAAATGTTTTAAAAAATTTACGCAAGGAAGCTATTAAAATGTACTTTCATGTAAAGTGGATACATATGAAGCATTTATTGTTACCAACATTAGAAACCTCTGTACATAAAGTTTGGTATGGATTATTGGTCATCATGTTTTGTTATATGATACTGTATATGCTGTGAATGACCACGAAGACCTGAAAAGTGGTTTTGCAGAGGACTTTAGATAACTTAGAATAGGTAAGTTGGGACACCACTCGGAGAAGCACCATTCTTTTGACACAAGATTGACAGGAAATATAACAATAACACTTGTGAATAAAGATGGAGTGTAGCTAAATGGCATCATCTCCCATTTTAATCTCACTATAAATTGTGCTATAGCAATTTATGTCATTGTGACAAATAATAAATTGGGGCATTTTATGTTTTTTTTTCATGTATTATTATTATTAATACAAGTATGAAGTGTATTCATTAAGCATTTATAACATGTTAGTTAAACATGTTAGTAAAACGTTAGTAACCCTTTTTTATTTATGTTGTTATAATTTCTATAAATTATATAATAACTAAATAATATAATTAATATAATAAATGTTAGTCAAGGGTTTGTCTCCATTTTTATTGTTAGAACTGCATAACAATAAAATACATTTGCTTGGCAAACAGTAAGCTAATCGCAATAATCAATTAACGAATACATATATTTGAATTTCATATATCAGATATAACTGCTTGGCAATTGCTGAAAACATGGCTACTTTAGCTGTGCTACAATTACTTTGCTCTGAGGGAGTCCTCCAAAAAAGGGGCAAAATGAGCTGGTCAGAATTTTCAAAGCAACCACATTTTATTCTGAGTGCTGTGCTACAGAAAACAGATCAGGCAATTACTGTATTTTGCAGGACTATAAGGCCATACATTAATATCTCCAACAACTTCTCAAGTGACAACTCATCTAATCACAAGGACAATCACAGAGAGGCTAGGCTGTTTACTGATTGCACTAATCAAAAATAGCTTCTTCAAACACTGCTAATTGGTAAGTTTATCCACCGAATCACATGGCTGACATGGAGGGGACACGGTCCTGATTTGAAGAACCCAAATATCCCATTTGCATTAAGTACCACCAGAATGCTCTTGACTCCCACAAGTTATCAGCAAAACAGACAATTATTCATCAGTGGAAAATTGGCACATCAAAGTCAAATCAGAGAATTACAGGAAGGAACACCCAACGCCAAGGCTGAGAGACGTAAGGTGGCCTTTGATTGACCCCATTGCCCTTCCACCATTTCAATGCTTAAACCCCTACTGAGGTCCATTTGACTGCTGGACAAGTGTTATAGTCATATAACACTGCCATTTAGACAGCAAATAGAATTTGGTCCTATTTCCCCTTATAAAATTAGGACAAACCAGACCATAGCGGGTTTTGGACAATTCAGGAAATTGATAACTCTAGCAGAGTAATAAAATCATGTTGAGCCATGATAAATATCAATATTCCAATTTAAATTTTTCATTAGAAGTTTTTTTACACTGAAAACTACTGTAAAATAAGAGAAGAGCATTACTCTAGCAAATGACACATTAAAAGACGGTGTAATATACAGTAACACAAACATTTTTTGTTGTTGTTACATGAAACCACATGAGGTATTTTACAGTTACTTTAACAACATGAATAAATAATATTTTTTAACACTGATGCTTAGTAAAGATTTAAACACTCCTGATCCCACAGACACAAGATACTAGAGCTGATTAAAGGGAAATTTTGCCCTCTGCTTCAGTTCCACATATGACCTCAGAGTCAGGCTCAACAAGAAACATGGGTAAAAAAACACTTTGCCAAACTGGAAACAAGTGAATTTTAAAGATGAGAGGTCACATTAAATTCTGTATAATGGAAATTAAATTAATTTATAGAGAAAGGCTTTAATCCTACATTATGCACTGAGCTGAACAGCAGACAGTCAGAGCTGCAAACCCATGAATGCGATTTGGCCTTCTTTTTGCTTCGGCATCGTGTGGCGGTCTTTTATCATCAGCTGAATAGCGTGTTTTCACTGCTCTTGTATGTGTCCATCATTAATAAAAGACAGATATGCATGTATGAACAGAAAGACACTTTCATTCGAGGACTAGCCATTCCCAATTTTATCGCTGACGAGTGAAACAAACCATACAAGCAGCTATCCAGCAGCTGGCGTAAAATAAATGCTTCAAAACACTGCACTTTATGGCAACCCACCTATTTCAATCATACACCATGAATCGAAAATGTATGGCCTTGCTTCTGCTTGATGTTGAGTTGAATACAAGGTGAAAGATATTTTTTGACAAATCATACTTTTCCTGGTCTCAAGTTTCTCTAATATCTCAATAAAAACTGAATCCTATCAGCCACATCAATGGATAATGTGAAGTTAAATAAGGAGAACATTTGTTACACATAGGCAGGCAAGGTTGCATCGTTCAAGCAGTTTTTTATGGAATGGGTTTCTATGATGACAAAAAAGATGCAATATTCATAAGGGTTGCAGGGACCATTGAAGGTTTTGCAATCATTAACTAATGTGCATTGCTATTTGGTTGGATAGTCAGCAACAACGTCCCTTTCTTTACTCATTTCATCAGTCAAGTGTTGAGATATCTTTGACTCAATTCAGACAATGTGGATTCTTTAAAAGCAAAACAACATTGCTCACATCTTGCTAAAAGTATGTGACAACATTTATTCAACAATGGTTGGGCCCTTAGTACATGAAGAGTAATGAAACTTGTTCACCATTTCAAGTACGGAGCAAAACAATATAAGCTTCCGCAATGTATTCATTCTTTTCAAACACCTTAAATAGTCTGTTTATTTTCCTTTGAAGTCATGCCGGTGGTTTGGGGCACATCAATATACCAGATGGATTTTCAGGAGAATGCAACCCCACAGTATCTTATAACCTGTGAGACATTTTGAAGTGTAGTAAACACTGAAGGCCTTTCTAGGCATGCTTACTTTTTGGGGAAATGTTTGAAAATTAGTTCAATATCTGTTTTGGAACCTAGCTAATAATTAGTGTTTTATATTGTTGATAATTGGTTAGGTTTAGGGATTCTAAAATATCAATAAGATTGTATAATGTACCTACACTAATATATTTATAATAGAAAATATTGCAGTTAAACACACACAATAATATCCGAAGTTTGACAGTGACGCCACCCTTATGATTCTGCTTTGACTGATCTCACAGTGAATTCAGAGAGAGTAGTTTGAATTTTCTAGAGCTAAACTTAGTCTGTGGTCAAAGTGAAAAGGGTTTTTGAATGTAAGGGCACATGTGAGCAGGTGTGTGGGCCGTAACTGCAATATACAGTACACAAGTCCCCCCCAGTAATCAGATATGGTCAGATTGTCCCCCCAATCATTGATATATTTGTTGCTGTTCTTCTGCAGTCCGTTATGCTTCACTGTCTAATTGTCATTAAGTTGTTGCAGGAATAACATAAAGGTTTAAAAAATTATAATTTTTAGTGTGCTCAGTAGTCTAACACCACTCGTCAATGTCATTTGAGATCAAATCAATGAAGGTATAGGAGTCAAGTTTCAGAAGCTGAGCAGGAATATCATGGATTATTATTCCAGCATTGTGCATCAGCAAGAAATTCAGGATAAGAGTGTCAGTGTCATGTAAGTATCTAACTAAACGTGCACAATTTGACCACAATTTCACCAACCAAAATTAATTTCCAAGGGTGTAAGCTATTCACCATTTGGCAAAATCCGTCATTTTGAATTAAAAATATATAACGATTTGTATGTTACTCATAATCTTTAATGTGAAACATTAACAGTGTAGTTTTCAGCATATCAGACTTAAGATAATGCGCAAAAGTGTGTATATTGTAAAGGAATTGAATGAATGTGATAATCTGGAATGCTTTATAAGGAGGTTTTTAGAAAATTCACCTGACATTCATAGGCGGAAATCGTGTGGGGTCGGGGGGGTCAGGACCAGGGGCGCCCCCAAGGGGTGGTCACGGCCACCACTGTATAAACTCTGGCCACCCTGTGGCCACCCCTAGTATGATTTTTGCAGTGGGTACTATTAATTTGAATACATAATGTAAATTCACAATAGTTCGTGAAGTGAAATAAAATAAAATAAAACACCCGCTGCAGCTACAAAAAAAGATTGTAGATTGATTTGCTCCTGCGCCACCACCAGAGTTTCACTGCCCCTCCCCCTCTCCAATCCCATCGTTGACTGCTCAGTCAGCGCAAGAAGCAGAACTGACTTACTGATTCGACCACAGCAGAGCATCTACACTTTTAGGAGAGACGACAAACGGCAACGGGTATGTATGCCATAACAGTAGTGGCTTATAGTGAAGACATGAATGTATGTTCTAAGTTAACTTTTCCTCAGTAAAGTTTTTACAGTGTTGAATTAACATTAGCTGAAATTAACGCTAGCACTGATAAGCTGCAAAGTTAGTTTACTAGCTATGACTAGTCACACTGTGCTATATCAATTTGCAGAGGATGAAGAGAAAATCGACAAGCAGAATCAGTGATGGGTCCTGGGCCAGCAGGTGAAGTTAATTACACAAGACTGTTTAGGTTACCCTTGTTAATGAAATGGATGCTATGTCCTGATGTGACACACACACACACACAACACCAGAATCGAGTTCTCTTTCGCACTTGAACGAACAATAACACACATAATTATGTCAAAATGTCGGTTTTGTCGAGTATTCTCATAAGAGTGGTCTTAAACGAGTTAAATAACGTCTTAAATGAACGTAAAGAGTTGTGAGAAAATGAGATGCCATGTTAGGCAGCAGCAGATCTTAAAGTCACAGTAGCCTAATAAACCAGTTGCTGTGATGTCCGTTATTAATATTAATAAAAGAACAAAAGTATCAGAAAATTGTACCTTTAATAAGAATTAATCTATATATAATTTATTTATGCAGGGCAGAATGTTTGATAACTTTATTCAATTTCTATATATTTCCTATCTGTTAGACAGGTAGGAAGGCCACAGGTAAATACAACATTTATTCTAATGGGTTATGTGAAGATTGTTTTCAGTTCACTTAAATTAAAAGTTGTTATTTTCCATAGCCAAATAAATGTTGAAATTGATATAGCTTTCAAAATATACTGTAATGTTGAATGTCTATCATTAATGTTTTAAAAAAGCAATTTCATAGACATCAGTATATATATTAATATCGTTCATTCATAAAAAATGGCATTTCAACAAATATAAAAAAAAATACTGTCTTTAAGTTGTTAAAGTTGTATTATTTACATTGAATTATGAGTCATGATATTCATATTCTGATGTTATTTAGGCTAGTAGTAGAGCTGGAAGAGTCTAAATAGAAATGTCTACAGACCTAAATTTCAAATGCTATTAATACTTACTGTGGAGAGGGGCTATTATTATATTATTGTTGTTATTAATAGTAGTTGTTGTAGTGTTTTAATGTAGGGTCTAATGTTTTGAGGTGTATCAATCAACACACCAGTTGTTTTGAACTTGCTGGATTACAAACCGCCATCAAAATGACAAGTTTAATTACATTCCAGCTGCTGTAAGAAGAGGCTACAAACGATTCGACACCGGCTGCATTTTCACACGCGGAAAATTGATTTTGGAACATTTTTAACCAAAAAAAGTTACGGACTGCGGCTTTAAAGTCATATTGTTACATTAACCAGAAACAAATGTAAACAAGTATAACACACATAACACTGAATTTTTGGTTTGTTTTTGGTGCCACCCCAAGATTTTGCTGTGGCCTCCACTGGCCACCCCTATTAAAATATTCTGGGGCGCCACTTGTCAGGACCCCCCCATCTGAGGGTTGTCCCCCCCCCTAAAATATCATTAAAATATGTGTATTGTAAATAATATAATGATATATTCTTAAAATAATTGTATAAGAAATAAAATAATACAAATGCAAACGGGGCAACAACAAAAAAAACCCTTGGTGTCCCCTTCAAAAATTGCTCTTGAGAATTGTTATGTTTATTGTCCCCCCAACATTTTGATGAAATTTTCGCCCCTGTTGACATTGTCTAAGAAAACTTTCCATAATACACAAAGTAGAACATTATCACCCTTTAGATTAGAACTTGGTAAGACCTGTGACTTGTGACTTCTATTGAGTTTTTAGGATGTGACAAAGACAGTATCATATATTTGTAGTGCAAATATTATAAGTAATAATTAACAATCAATTAAAGACTTCCTAAATATTAATTTCCTTTGTCTTTAATTCTGAATTTTGTACAATAAGAGTCTTCTTTTAAAAGATACTTTATTTTTGAGGATGTCAGGTCTGTTATCAATATATTGTCCACCAGTTAAAGGAGTAGTTCACCTAAAAAAGGAAAATGTACTTTTACTCACTCATTTATTCACCCTTATGTTGTTCAAAACCAAAATGCTGTTACAGCTCTTTTCCATAGAATGAGAGTTTATAGTGAACAGGGGCTGTCAAGCTTCAAAAAGGGCAAATACTGTAAAGAACTATTAAAAGTTCAGTATAAAGACATCATAATAGTAGTTCAAATTACTTGTGCATTATATTCCAAGCTTTCAGGGGCCATAGAAAATCTTAGTGTTGTATGGACTACATTTATGGTATTTTAATGATGATTTTTTTTCCCCCCTGTTTGGACCTTGACAGCAGTGAAGTTGTTTTGTGCGTAAAAGAGCAGCGTTAGGATTCTTGAAGAAATTATTGTGTTAAGATTCTACTCTTTTTGCTAGCCAGCTGATGTCATGTCATTTTACAGAAACATCACTGATGAAAAGAAATTTGTCTTTTCTTTGATACAGCACAAAAAGAAAGAGAAGCGAACTAAAACAGAAGTATTGCTAGCAAAGTAGACACAGTGTTTGTCTTGTACTGTGTGAAATGTTGGTCACATTTAAAAAACTTTATCGCATTGAAAGCCTTTATTCCTTTTTTTTTGCATGTATCACTTTTACTATTTTAAAGGACAAAGGACCATTATATTTGTGACCTCAACACCCACGACTCCTCACCCCCAAATGGTTTGCCCCCCCCCCATGTTTAAGACATGGTTACGGCCGGGGGGCCTGGGTAGCTCAGCGAGTACTGATGCTGACTACCACCCCAGGAGTTCGAAATCAGGGTGTGCTGTATGACTCCAGCCTGGTCTCCTAAGCAACCAAATTGGCCCAGTTGCTAGGGAGGTTAAAGTCACATGGAGTAACCTCCTCGTGGTCACAATTAGGGGTTCTCGATCTCAATAGCATGAGCCGCCACATGCTGTGAGTCTGCACAGCGAGCCTGAGGCAACAGAGACTTGTACTCCACCACCCTACTATGTAGTGGACATTCTAAATTGGGAGAAAAGAGGATAAAATAAAAAAATTAAAAAACATGGTTACGGCCTTGCGTAGTATCAAATATTGGGCCCTTATAATATTGGGCAAATAACTGTTTTAGGGCCCCCTAAACAATGAGTGTGTCCAAAAATATATATTTTTTTATTTGATTTTATTGAAACAAAGAGTATACACATAAACTCATTGAGCACTTTATTAGGAACACCAATACACCTACTTATTCATGTGATTATCTAATCCGCCAATCATGTGGCAGCAGTGCAATGCATAAAAGCATGCATATATGGGTCAGGAGCTTTAGTTAATGCTCACAACAACCACCAGAATGGGGAAAAACTGTTATCTCAGTTATTTCAACCGTGGCATGATTGTTGGTGCCAGACGGGCTGGTTTGAGTATTTATGTAACTGCAGATCTCATGGGATTTTGATGCACAGCAGTCTCTAGGGTTTACTCAGAATGGTGCGAAAAACAAAAAACATCCAGTGAGAGGCAGTTCTGTGGATGGAAACTCCTTGATGATGAGAGAGGTCAATGGAGAATGGCCAGACTGGTTTGAGCTGAAAGAAAGGCTACGGTAACTCAGATAACCACTCTGTACAATTGTAGTGTGCAGAATAGCATCTCAGAATGCACAACACGTCGAACCTTGAGGTGGATGGATTACAACAGCAGAAGACCACGTTGGGCACTTAATTAGGACAATAGTGTTCCTAATAAAGTGCTTAGTGAGTGTATTAATAAATATATTATATGGAAATATAACTGATATATTATGTATAAGTATTTTACAACTTTTTTATTGTCAAATATAAATATACTTTGAATAAAGCAATACATAAAAAACATACTCTCATGTATTAATTTGCAAGTTTTCTAGTTGTTAAAGTCACTATAAGATCTCGGACATGAGTAAAGAGCCATATTGTTTAGTCTATTGATTCATTGCTGCTCTCAGGTAGTTTTAGTATGTCTTAACTTGCTGACATTTACACAGGGTCCAAAATTAATTTTAAATATTACAAAACAAATGATAATATTTATTAACCTTTATTATAAAATATTTATAAAATTAAGTATTTAGCTGCATTGTTCATGTATATCAAGAGTCAAACAACACAGGTAATTCATTATGTCAGTAAAGTAAAACTGCCCCTATGTCACGTTCCTCTGTTGTCTGCCCTGTGTCTCACTGCCATTTTGTTAAAGAACTACACTTCCCAGTATCCACCTGTCATCATCACTGCCATTTTGTTCATTGTTCTCACCTGTGTCCCATTTAGTCATCACTCCCTGTGTATTTAAGCCCTGCTTCTTGTTCTCTCCTTGTCTGTCGTTGTATGTTGTCAAGCCTGGAATGTTTCCCCTGCCCGAGTTTACTCGTTTATGTTTTGTTTCCCCATCGAGGGTTTTTCCTTTGTGTTTTGCCTGTTTACCTTTTTAATAAAAGTCTGCATTTGGATCCGCGTCTCCTCGCTGCCTCATTCGTAACAGAACAATCGACCAGAATGGATCTAGCGGTGTTACATGCTAACTGTCGTCTGCTCGGCCTCATTCAGGGGGACCGTCCTGTGGAAGAACACATCCATGATTTCCTCGAGCTGGAGAGCGTCACAGATTTCCCAGACTCCTCCCTGGTTGGGTTTTTCCGGGCCAATCTGAACAATGCGCTCAAGGAGCGGTTGCCACCGGCGACGCGCGGCTGGACGCTCCGCGAATTCGTGGAGGAGACGCTGCTGGCCTGCGGTTCTCCGTTTACTGTGGGCGTCGTCGAGGATGACCCCGTCGCTCCTCCCACAGTGGTGACCCTCCACTCGTCCATGGCTTGTTCCTTCACGCCTGCTCCGCCTGCCAGCAAGCCAACCCCCACACCTGCCTTGAGCAATGAACCAGCGCTGCCAACTTCGTCCGCCTGGAGGAGGAGGAGGAGGAGGAGAAGAAAGGCCTCTGCTCTCCAGCCTCCGCCAACCACGGTCAACCAGCCAATGCCTGCAGCCCCGAACGTCAGTGAGCCAGCGCCTGTAGCCCCGAACGTCAGTGAGCCAGCGCCTGTAGCCTCGACCGTCCCAGAGCCAGCGCCTGTAGCCTCGACCGTCCCAGAGCCAGCACCTGTAGCCTCGACCGTCCCAGAGCCAGCGCCTGTAGCCTCGACCGTCCAAGAGCCAGAGCCTCCCGAGCCTTCTAGGGTTCCGCCTCCCGAGCCTTCTAGGGTTCCGCCTCGCAAGTCTCTCGAGCCTCCCAGGGCTCCGCCTCGCAAGTCTCTCGAGCCTCCCAGGGCTCCGCCTCGCAAGTCTCTCGAGCCTCCCAGGGCTCCGCCTCGCAAGTCTCTCGAGCCTCCCAGGGCTCCGCCTCTCGAGCCTCCCAGGGCTCCGCCTCTCGAGCCTCTCGAGCCTTCCAGGGCTCCGCCTCTCGAGCCTTCCAGGGCTCCGCCTCCTGAGCCTCTGGAGCCTTCCAGGGCTCCGCCTCCCGAGCCTCTCGAGCCTCCCAGGGCTCCGCCTCTCAAGCCTCTCGAGCCTCCCAGGGCTCCGCCTCTCGAGCCTCCCAGGGCTCCGCCCCTCAATCCCCTCGAGCCTCCCAGGGCTCCGCCCCTCAATCCCCTCGAGCCTTCCAGGGCTCCGCCCCTCAATCCCCTCGAACCTTCCAGGGCTCCGCCTCTCGAGCCTTCCAGAGCCCCGCCTCTCAAGCCTCTCAAGCCTTCCAGAGCTCCGCCCCTCGAGCCTTCTAGGGCTCCGTTCCTCAAGTCACTCGAGCCTTCCAGGGCTCCGCCTCTCGAGCCTTCCAGGGCTCCGCCTCTCAAGCCTCTCGAGCCTTCCAGGGCTCCGCCTCTCAAGCCTCTCGAGCCTCCCAGGGCTCCGCCTCTCGAGCCTCCCAGGGCTCCGCCTCCCGAGCCTCCCAGGGCTCCGCCCCTCAAACCTATTGAGCCTCCCAGGGCTCCGCCCCTCAAGCCTATTGAGCCTCCCAGGGCTCCGCCCCTCAAGCCTTCCAGGGCTCCGCCCCTCAAGCCCCTCGAGCCTTCCAGGGCTCCGCCTCTCGAGCCTTCCAGGGCTCCGCCTCTTGAGCCTTCCAGGGCTCCGCCTCTCGAGCCTCCCAGGGCTCCGCCCCTCAAGCCTCTTGAGCCTTCCAGGGCTCCGCCCCTCAAGCCTTCCAGGGCTCCGCCCCTCAAGCCTTCCAGGGCTCCGCCTCTCGAGCCTTCCAGAGCTCCGCCTCTCGAGTCTTCCAGAGCTCTGCCTCTCAAGCCTCTCGAGCCTTCCAGAGCTCCGCCCCTCGAGCCTTCCAGGGCTCCGCTCCTCAAGTCACTCGAGCCTTCCAGGGCTCCGCCTCTCGAGCCTTCCAGGGCTCCGCCCCTCCAGGCTCTCGAGCCTCCCAGGGCTCCGCCCCTCAAGCCTATTGAGCCTCCCAGGGCTCCGCCCCTCAAGCCTCCCAGGGCTCCGCCCCTCAAGCCTCTTGAGCCTTCCAGGGCTCCGCCCCTCAAGCCTTCCAGGGCTCCGCCCCTCCAGCCTCTTAAGCCTCCCAGGGCTCTGCCCCTCAAGCCCCTCGAGCCTTCCAGGGCTCCGCCTCTCGAGCCTTCCAGAGCTCCACCTCTCGAGTCTTCCAGAGCTCCACCTCTCAAGCCCCTCGAGCCTTCCAGAGCTCCACCCCTCGAGCCTTCCAGGGCTCCGCTCCTCAAGTCACTCGAGCCTTCCAGGGCTCCGCCTCTCGAGCCTTCCAGGGCTCCGCCTCTCAAGCCTTCCAGGGCTCCGCTTCCAGAGCCTCTCGAGTCTTCCACGGCCCTTCTCCCCGAGCCCCCTACGGCTCCACCTCCAGAGCCTCCTACGGCTCCGCCTCCCGAGCCTCCTATGGCTCTGCTCCCAGAGACTTCAGAGCTTTCTAGGGCTCCGCCTCCTGAGCCTCCTACGGCTCCGCCTCCTGAGCCTCCTACGGCTCTGCTCCCAGAGCCTCCTGAGCCTTCTAGGGCTCCGCCTCCCGAGCCTCCTTTGGCCCCGCCTCCCGAGCCTCCTTTGGCCCCGCCTTCCGAGCCTCCTACGGCTCTGCCTCCCGAGCCTACTATGGCTCTACGCCCAGAGACTTCAGAGCGTCCTATGGCTCTGCCTCTAGAGCGTCCTATGGCTCTGCCTCCAGAGCCTCCCTCAGTGCCGCCTCCAGAGCCTCCTTCAGTTCCACCTCCTGAACCTCCCCCGGCTCCGCCTGCAGTGGCTCCCTCAGCTCCACCTTCTGAGCCTCTTAAGCCATCGCCTCCCTCGGCTCCGTCTCCCAGGCCTCCTGACCCGGCCCCTGTCCTGTGGCCTCCTCCCAGGGCCCCTGACCCTGTTCCTGACCTGTGGCCTCCTCCCAGGCCTCCTGACCCGGCCCCTGTCCTGTGGCCTCCTCCCAGCCCTCCTGACCCAACCCCTGTCCTGTGGCCTCCTCCCAGCCCTCCTGACCCAACCCCTGTCCTGTGGCCTCCTCCCAGGCCTCCTGACCCAGTCCCTGTCCTGTGGCCTCCTCCCAGGCCTCCTGACCCAGTCCCTGTCCTGTGGCCTCCTCCCAGGCCTTCTGACCCTGTTCCAGTCCTGTGGCCTTCTCCCAGGCCCCCTGACCCGGTCCCTGTCTTGTGGTCTCTTCCCATGCCCCCTGACCCAGTCCCTGTCCAGTGGCCTCCCCCCAGGTTCCCCAAACCTGTCTTTGCCCTGTGGCCAACTTCCAAGCCTCCTGAACCTATCCTTTCCCTGTGGCCAGCTCCCAGACCACCTGAACCTGTCCTTGCCCTCTGTGCCCCCTTGGACTTCCTGCCTGCCCTTAGTGCCCCCTTGGACCTCCTGCCTGCCCCTTGTGCCCCCCTTGGACTTACTGCCTGCCCTCTGTGCCCCCTTGGACTTCCTGCCTGCCCTTTGTGCCCCCCTTGGACTGCCTGTCTGCCCCTGTGCCTCCTTGATCTGTCGGTTTGCCCCTTGTGCTCCCTTGATCTGTCGGTCTGCCCCTGTGCCTCCTTGGTCTGTCTGTTTGCACCCCCTTCTTTGGATGATTTTTTTTTTTGTTTGTTTGTTTTTTTGTGAAGTATTCCCTTTTTTCTTTTTTTCTGAGGAGCGTCTGGAAGCCGCTCCTTTGAGGGGGGGCTATGTCACGTTCCTCTGTTTTCTGCCCTGTGTCTCACTGCCATTTTGTTAAAGAACTACACTTCCCAGTATCCACCTGTCATCATCACTGCCATTTTGTTCATTGTTCTCACCTGTGTCCCATTTAGTCATCACTCCCTGTGTATTTAAGCCCTGCTTCTTGTTCTCTCCTTGTCTGTCGTTGTATGTTGTCAAGCCTGGAATGTTTCCCCTGCCCGAGTTTACTCGTTTATGTTTTGTTTCCCCATCGAGGGTATTTCCTTTTGTGTTTTGCCTGTTTACCTTTTTAATAAAAGTCTGCATTTGGATCTGCGTCTCCTCGCTGCCTCATTCGTTACACCCTAACATACATGATCATGATTTTGTTAATCACATATTGTTTCGGTGGCTTAATGTGAGGAATATTCCACATGTATCTCATGGAAGTCTGGAGGGGGAAAAACTATATAATACTAGCATAATACTGTAGATAAAAATACGATAAGACATCTGATAACATCTGTTAGAAGATGTTTGAAGATGTGTGAGTGGCATCAGATCTTTCATTTAACAGACAGTTTGGTTCCTGCATGTCACTTTATTTAACAATGGTCCGATTATTTTCACAGTTCAGTGTAAATTATATAGTTGCTAATAATATTAAAACGGGGAATTTTTCCATTTTGTTTTGTGGCCTTAACAAATTTATTGCATTTGGCACATGTTAAGTGTTAATTTTGGGCTCTGTTCACATGGATATCTAACAAATATTTACTTAAGTAGCTATGTTGACACGTATGACTGACCTTTCTGTTTTAAGAAACTCATAAATTGTCTGCTACCTCTCGATCTTTTTTAAAGTTCAATTTTGGCATTGTTTCTGTGGTAATGTACTACATGACATGCACTCAGTTTGAAGCGTATGCTCAGCACTGACTAAACTTGAGGACCAGACCGCTTTCATTTTCGATGGGGGTGGGGAGGGGTTATCTAATATTGCACTAGACAGGGCAAATTGGGCAAACTCCCAATTTTTATGAATGGCAAACAGAGTCTTGTAACATTTTATTCCTAGCATATTATTACTACATATAACTGTTTCATGATAATATCAATATCACCTTTCATTGGGCCTCCCTCCAGTGAGGGTCCCTGTAACTCAAGTCCATCATTACCCCCGGTCTGACACCCCTGCATTTGAGCTTCAGTTTCCGGCTGAAATACCCACAGAGGGGCATCCAAAAAGAATTTTTTTAAGCTGTAAAGGATGTAAAACAGTGAAGATGAATGCAAATTATATTATCTGTACCCACAAACCCAAACCTCAACCCTAAAACTGATTTACAGTGGAGTAAAAATGTAATATAAAATGGAACCTCTGAATCACAGAATTCACTTATTAGGTCCATATCATCCGTGAACGTGGCATGAGAGAGGCGTGAGCAGTGTGTTTTCATTTTCACACAGATTACAACCTTCACCTTGCAAGCGTGAGTCGCAAGAATGTTTCCAAGAAGCTGCTGTAAGCAGATAGTTTCTGCGCCAAACCTAATTTTACTATGCAGCTCACGCTGAACCTACTACACACTACAATTTAAAATAACTAAATTAAGGAAAGAATTAAAAAAGATAGCTGCCCAGCCTGCCTGAGAGCATTCCAAAAATTACTGCAGAGTTGTCTGACTTGCCTTGAAAGAGGCTTTGATATATTAACCAATCATAACCAAGTGCAAGTGACTGCCTGCCGTTGCCGTAGGAACCTAGAAAAGAGACCCGGTCAATGTGAAAGCCCAAACACGACACGTCGCTCATGCCGCTCACGGAGTATGGGTGAATCCAGTGTTATGCGAATATGATTACTTCCTGGTTTCAACGTGGGATGAGAACCAGGGTCTCCCACACCGCTGAAGCAATGCACTTCCAGTCTTGCCACAGGAGAAGATTTACACATTTGAAGTGGTTAAAAAGTTTGTGAGATGCCTGCTCCAGGGCTGTTATCAAGGACGGACATTAGGAGGCAGTGACCAGGTGACACATTGCAGAGATCTTCTATACCGAGATAACATCTCCACGATTTTACCACTGGAGAGAGCATAACAGTTAACTAGCGTGTTAAGACAGAAAGTCACCATTTGTGGATACCATACAAATTAATAAACTGACACCAACCTGTCATAATCAAACTGTAATTTTATCATAGTAAACTCCACAAAGTTCATCCCAAATGATTGTTTAATGTGAAACATGTTGAAGATTAGCAGACAGGCGGTCAATCATAAAGTGATGAGCTGTTTCCTCACAAAAGCAGTTTATTCAGCACACTGAAGCATCTCCTCTATACAAATCTGTTCAAAAAGAACGGTCTCTTGTCTCCTCACCTGCGTATCGTCCATAGAATGTCTATGGGACCGCTGCATTATGCATTTTCTTTGCTAACCTTGTAGGCCTCCTTAAAGTTGTAGGCTCCCCTAACCTTGTAGACTCTGACACAGTCCCCCCTAAGTCTGGTTGTGGTTGAGGAGAGTCCCCCTATACTATGTAAAGTGCTTTGATTGCCTAGAAAAGTGCTACATAAATGTAAGGAATTGTGTTGCTATAAACAGTGGCATTAATGTGCAAGTCAAATCATTTTTCCAATAATCACAAGAGATCTCAAAATCCATCTATTTTTCAGAACTTTAATAGCCTGTTAGTGCATTTGGGATTTGTTTTGTTGATAATTAACAATTAAATATAGTTGTTAACAATCATTCAATGTTGTGCATTCCTGTCTAATTCTAACTAACATGCTTTCATTTGTTCCTCATTCATCTAAAATGGGATTCATTCAGTGTGTCATTGACAGTATCAATACGAGTGAGGACTTGATGTCTCCAATGAATTTTTGAAAACTGTATTTTGAGGATCTTCTGCTTTCTTTGCTCTGGATATATTGGGTGACCCTGTCCTCTTGTTAAGGAGCACAGATTGTGAGCTTTGACTTTTCATTGGACAGTTAACTCAAAGCTGAGTCTTATTACAGCTGTCTGGCAATCTAGTAGGAGGTAATTCACTGCTCCCTGAATGCAGGGCCAAACCACTGGCACCTTATGCTCCATGATTGAAGACAATCTCCTGAGATGAACAGAATTAATCATCATGGATAAAGGAGAAATAGTTTTCCTTGTGTCTCTTTGGCTTCCACAACTGTTGACTCTCCACTTCGCAGCTCTGTGCATGAACAGCATCAAGGGCTCAAAAGGGGTCATCCCTCGTATTCTCCCAGTAGAGGCAATTCTTGCTTCCTGCATGTGGATTTGAGAGCTTGCATAATGTTTTTACCTCTGCACTTCAAGCATTCAGACACAGTTCATAACCTGTCGTTACATCTAGTGTTTCACTTCATCCTTCTTTGTCCATCCTACCACAGGGAATACAAATGTTTATAGACTGAAGGGTGCAGACTCCATCTGGGAAAGCAGAAGTCACATTACGGTAATCTCTGCCAGGATTAAATCTGTTGTGCATGAAGATGTTAACAAAGGTGATAAAACAAGATTAGCTAAGACACACAGAGCGGGGATTGTGGAGTGAGTTCTTATTAGCATGCACTGTGCTCTTGAGAAGAGAGCATGCTCAGCTCTCCTCACGGGGGAACAGAGTTCAACCATTTGCATGAATAGGAAATGCTTATTTAAAACCACAGACACCTGCTCCTCAGTAGCAGTCCTGCGCACTAGTGATGGATGTTGCAAGATTATAGCTCAGAGCAGTTTGAAGAAAGTGAAACATATACACATTTTTATTGTATATACATATACAGTACATTGCAACCAGTTTTATTTACAGTCTGCACCTGGCTAACCTGGTGAAAGATTTTCTGTTTTAAAATAAGTGTAAAAAAAAAACTTTTTCATAGGAAGGGAGACTTTTTTATGATATAAGACACAGGGATAGACCAAAAGAATGTCCACACATCAATACAAGTCCACCCAGTCAGAAGTTACAATTGAAACAGGGCTGGATTAGTAATCTGTCATACCGGGTATTTTCCCGGTGGGCTGACACACTTTGGGGCTGATCAGGGCGAACTGGCCATCGGGAGAACTGGGCCGGCCTCGAAACGGGCGAATGGGCCACGATATGCTGAAATGAGCTGCCGCGTTATGCAGAATGGGCCACAAAACGGCACTGTGATATGCCAAAGGGGGCAGCGATATGCAGAAAAGGACAGCGCCCCCAATCCCCCCTCCATTGCATATATGTAAACCTATACACTTCGTAAACATGAATCACCAACTCTAAAGCATGTGAATTATGTGTTATGTAAGGTTACGACAGGAAATAAAAATTGTAGACCTATTGTTGATTATGCTCCGGGAATAGCCATTGGATGTTGTATTCGAATAATTAATTAGGTAGGTTTATGCAAGGTCTGTGGACTATTTAGGGATGCGATTAATTGTCTTTTATAAGTAAATCGGGGTTATAATTCTGTTTCAAGTTCTGTTTAGAGTTAAATATGCAATTCTATGTTAAATAATGGTGTGCTATTGTAAGTGACCCTAGGGGAGATCAATGTTCCTTTGACTTCTGTGATCCAGTTAATGTAATCTTTTTGAGTAGTGTGCAAATTCTAACTTGTCAAAGCTTTAAAACATGCATACATAATTTAACTTCCTGATTATTCCTTATTATAGGTAATGGCCAGTAATCAGTGTAAAGATGCACTCAGTGCAGGGCTTTATTTATTTATATAGTTAAAGTATCACGCTGTTGTTGTTCCATTTAGCATATAACAGAAATTGATTTGCTGCCCAAGGAACAGCCTTTTTCCTGCTCCACTTGCGCAGCCGCGTGGCATTCCGCTCACATAATCAAGGGTGAATGTTGTCTGTCTACCCAATCTAGCCCCCTATCCCAATGGGAGCGGAGACTAGTAGCGGGAAAATCTGCATGAATACTAATTCATCCTCTCGGCTTTAACAGCTTTCGCAAACCCATCTCAAAGGAATTCACCGAACATGATGTCTTACCATATTAATTACTCCATGGGCATGAAACAGAACAAAAGAGGCAGAGATCACACAGAACCTACAAGAAGGGACTTACTGCTCCAACTTAAATGTGGTTAATTATAATTGTAATGATTTTGTACATTAGATGCAGGGGCCAAATGGTCTGAGTGATGCTGAGAATTCCTCTGCAAGGGATCTGCATGCAATGCTGTATGTTCTCCTTTATATGTTACATAGCTCATCTTGTGTCAAATTCTAGCATTACAGCTATGGCTGGAAGAACAATGAGGTGTAATATAGAAGATAGAGACACAGGCATCTGTAAATGAAAAATGTAAAAGAAAATTCTCACTCCATAATTTTAAAAGCCTTTTCACACCAAATTTTTGCCACAATTTCTCTGCACGTTAAAGATTTTGAATAGTAACATTGGATATCTGTGGAGCCATTCACACCTGGAGCAAATATTTGCACGCTGACAAAGAAGGTTTTTTTTGTTTTGTACAGTGAGTGTGTCAAAAACATTTTTCCTTTCCCGGCAATGCAAATGCCCTGACCACTAAAATATGAGCTTTGGATCACATCTCAGAAGCTGCTGCAGTTAACAAAACCAATGCAACTGGTGGCAATAAAGCACAGAAAGCCGTTTTCCCCACCGACGTTAAATGCTGAAGTAACTCAAGGAAGAATTTTGAATCTGTATTTTTTGGGAACTATTGTTCCCAATAAAAATAAAAAATAAAAAAAATAAATTGAAACGAGACAGCCTCAATGACTTATGCGGCCAACAAATGCAACCTCCGGAGGATGCATCCTTCCAAACAAGACACAGCCACTGTCATGATCAAATGAATACAGCCCCAGGAGGTAGCCGTTTGTAATGCCTGATCAAAAACCAATTGTGTTATCGTGACAGCTTTGAAACAATGTATATTATGATAAGCATATAAATATAAATATAAATTGACTGGCTTCACATAAATTATTAACTTTTTTTTAACATTAAGGTACTAAAGACAGGTTTTAGGGAAGTTGGTCTTAGCTAAATGTTCTTAAATGTACACAAACCTGCTCAGGACACATATATTTATATTTTAATTAGGGCTGTCAATTGATTTAAATTTTTAATCGAATTAATTACATGGTGTCCCGATTAATTAATCGCGATTAATCGCATATACAAATATTTGCTGAGAAAGCCCCTCATATAACAATAATTCAATACATAATGATGAAATAAGTATACATAGTTATCTTTAAATATAAAAAAATTACATATATATATGTACAAAAGGCCCGGATGCCCTTAAATGTCCTGGACGATTTCGACCAATCACAGCGCACAAGGTTGCTATAGTGACATTCCTGCTGAGGCGAACTGTGAGGGAGAGAGAAGAGGCATCACAAATGTTAATGAAAATGCTTGATAGTTTCAGTATAGTTAATCTCTAGTGTTCGACGATTATTCAGCTGGTATACATATACATTGAGTCGCTGTGTGCCTACATGCCAAGTAAGTTCATATTTCCATGTTTGTTCGTTAGTATTCAGAAACTGTTCAGTCTATGTTCATCAGCGTGAGCGGTAGCCGATTAGCATAGATCGGCCTGTATTACTTCCTATTCGGAGTTTCTGTATGTTACTTTATGTTTATGTATTAGACATTATGTTATTATTGGTTGTACGGTTACTTTGGAGATGATTATTATCACGCGGTGATCAGTGTCTTATCCTGGGCATATGGCTTGTCTAGGTAATGCATTTACGTGTGATTAGCGCCTTCTTGTGGCGATGTATAGAATAATTATTCTGTCTAATAGGACTTCCTTAATGGGATTGCATATAGCCTGAATGCTGTTAATAATGTTTATGTTATGTATAATGTTTATGTATATTAATGTTTATTTCTTTGTTTGATTTGTTATAGAACCACACACATACATACTCATATGTAAATCTACCAGCTCTTCAGTAAACGAGTGAAGCTTGAACCTGCTTAGTGTGTCTGTTCAACCAAGCGTCAGCTCATACAGTTCTGACCGACTGCCTGCTGCGTTACACATCCATTTAAAATTAGTCTACAATTGAACCTCTCCATTTCAAATGGTCCTTCGAGACGGATAGTGAGTCACAGCAGAGAGATGACATCCCACTTTGAGCTAGATACTCCTGTTGTTCGACCTAGATGACAGATAAGGCTACCTGCACATCTAGCAGATTATCAAGTTACTGATTCAGCGAATATGAAGAGAGCATTACCTCTGTTTCCACCCACGGCTGAGAGCGTGTCACGATCATCTTCTCCAGAGAGCCAGTCACCGTATGCAGATGATCTACTACTATGTGATGAATGGCCAGATCGAGCAGAAGATGTGGCACCAGAGTATAATGAGCTCCGCCTCCAAGACCAGCAGCTATACGATATTAAATCTATGTGGTCTGAGATGAAAAGAGATAGCAATGAGCTTCGCAGTCAGATCCTACCTGAGATATTGGCTCCAGGCGGAGAATGTCACGTTAAAGCAGGAGATTCAGCAGATAGCCACAGGAAGAGGGAACCCTGGTCGACCAGTAACGCCAGTTCCAGCCCCTCGCACCCATGTGCCACCGTCCGCCCATAGACAGAGAGGTTCTGCAGAGTATGCTGGAGAGGTTTCTCCAGACCGATCTGCCCAGTGTGAGCAGCTGACAAAGCAGATGGGAGAATTCACGTTTTCACCCAGGTCAGAGCACCCATATGCTGGAAGGAGTCGCCCTGTCCCCGCTCAGAGGTCCTACGCCCACTCAGCACAGCCTGTAACAGCTGTTCAGCATGACGACGAGACGCCTAGTGCCAGACGCAGCCGTCACCAAAGTGATAGAGACTTCTGCCAGACTCCATGCCCAGAGCTGACGCCTAGAGCAGAAATGCAGCATGTCTATGAGCAGGTATACCGAGGCCCTAAGCCTACATCCCCAGTCTGGCAGCAGCAGATCCCAGACAGTTTTCGAGATTACGGATGGCGCTAGAGAACCTTCTGCCAACGAATGCGAGTGAACGCTTTAAGTATCAGATCCCGACTGAGCATTTAGAGCTAGAAGAGGCCCTACTAGTAGCAGATTCCTACTGTAACTCTGTGAGACCCTATACAGACACTATGCGAGCTCTTGTGAAAATGTATGGTCAACCCCACAAGCTGGTGCTGCGTAATATTGCTGAAGTACTAGAAGGTCCCAATCTCAAGCCAGGTGACGTTAAAGCATTCAAGTTCTTCGCCCTCCGTGTACGCTCATTAGTGAGTATGTTGGAGCAATTGGGGTCTGAGGGAGCATCTGAATTAGAATGCGGCTCACACGTGTCCAGACTCCAAGGCAAGCTTCCCCACGAGCTTCAGATCAGCTTTAAGAGATATGTCCACCCATCTAGGATCACAGTCCCCACCCTCATCGACTTTGCAGACTGGTTAGAGTATGAGCTCCAGGTCCAAGACGACACTGCCAAGACAGCTACTTATGCTCCACCCTTAACTATTAAGAAGCGAGAAGGTCGTTACAACCCCAAGCCTCCTGGGAGATCTACAAGTTTCCTGCTGGGTACAGAGAAGCCTGCTGCAGACAGTGAACACAGAGCATCCGCTCCAGAGTCCCGGCCTAGCTCCGCCAGGTACCAAGAGAAGTTACGTGCCTACTGCCCTTATTGTGATAATGCCAGTCATTTCCTTAATGGATGCCACAACCTCAAAGAGTTAACTAAGGATCAGAAAGAGGCCTGGATTCGTAAGAATAATCGTTGTTGGAGATGCGGCCGCAATCATCACGCTTCCAGATGCACACTGAAAGCCTTGTGCAAGACCTGTAACAGGAAACACCTCCTTATATTGCATGATCTAAACGAGAGAGCTGTGACTGCCAGAACAGCTGACCATGGCCGAAGAAGCCGTTCTCCCTCAGCTTAGGAGTGTTGAGAGGAGACTGCTTAAGAATCCAGAACAGGATTCGGCCTACCAGGCTGAGATCACTAGGCTGAAGGAGGCAGGGTACATAGCCAAGTTGAAACCGAGAGAAGTTGCGAGCTCTACAGAGTCATGGTACATTCTCCACCATATGGTGCAACATAATAACAAGAATCGGGTCGTCTATAACTGCTCCTTCCAATATGAAGGTCACAGCCTTAATGAGTTTCTTCTTCCAGGACCCACGCTAGGCTCATCACTGCTAGCAGTCCTGCTCTGCTTCCGAGAGCATCCGGTAGCCATAAGCGGTGATATTCGAGGTATGTTTCACCAGGTGAGACTGCTCCCTGATGACATGCCCTTACTCAGATTCCTGTGGCATGACTTGAAGCCAGAACAACCCCCTGACGTGTACCAGTGGCAAGTCCTCCCCTTTGGTACCACATGCAGTCCCTGCTGTGCCACTTACGCCCTTCAGAGGCACGTCATAGATTACAGCCAGTCTGAAGACCCAGTCAGAGAGGTAATTGAGAGATCATTCTATGTTGATAAGTGTCTACATAGTCTTCACTCCCCCTGAGAGGCCCGAGACCTAGTTGATCAACTATGTTCTCTCTTATCCACCGGAGGCTTTGAGCTTCGACAATGGACCAGCAATTGCCCGTCAGTGATTACTCACCTCCCTGCTGAGTCGAGATCCAATACCTGCGACTTCTGGCTCAGTCAAGGCCAACAAGACGTCCATGAGTCTACGCTCGGATTACACTGGCATTGTCAGTACGACACCCTACATTACAAGCACCGAGCTAGCCGTTGCTCCACTGTGACAATGCGCAGCATCTACCATGTACTGGCCAGCCAATATGACCCCCTCAGTTATATTGTCCCTTACACCACCAGGGCGAAGATATTGGTACAGCGATTATGGGATAAAAAGCGCGACTGGGATGATCCGCAGTTACCTGAGGAACTCCTTACTTCATGGTTCGAGTGGGAGAAAGAGTTGAGTGGACTAGAGAAGATATCCTTACCCCGATGCTATGTCAGCTCACAGATGGATCACCTGTCCTGCAGATATGACATCCACGTTTTCTGTGATGCATCTGAGCAGGCATATGGTTCCGTGGCCTATCTGCGGTCAGAAGACAAAGAAGGTCAAGTAGAAGTCATCTTTATCGCCGCCAGATCCCGCGTTGCACCCCGCAAGCAGCAATCTATACCACGCTTAGAGCTGTGTGCCGCTCTTACTGGAGCACAACTCTCTCAACTCCTGACTACAGAGCTTACAATTCCCATTCACTCCACCACGCTCTGGTCAGACTCCACCACCGTGCTCACATGGCTTACTTCCAGTTCATGTCGTTACAAGGTGTTCGTAGGAACACGGGTGGCAGAGATCCAAGAAATAACAGCTTCGTCCACCTGGCGCTATGTCAGATCTGCAGACAACCCAGCGGATGACATCACGTGAGGCAAGCCTCTTCGTGACCTTGCTACAGGGAGCCGGTGGAGCCAGGGTCCGGCATTCCTCAAGCTGCCACCTGATAGTTGGCCCGGACAGACCTCTCTGTCGTTTGAAGGGCCGAGCAGTGAGTTAAGACAGTCAGCCTTCTCTGGGTTAGTGACCACAACTGCACACTCACTTCAGTCACCGCACTATAACATGCTGTCGGAGTGCCTGAATGCCTACGGGCAGGAGCTTCACGGGGCGGCTTACATCTCCAGTGCTGATCTCCAAAGAGACGTTCAACAAGCAGTCCTTCGCCAAGCTCAATCAGAGTCCTTTCCCGATGAGCTGAAGCTTCTAAAGTCAGGCAAACCAGTGTCAGCCACAAGCAGACAAGCAGGGGTTTCACTCTCCCCTGAGCTTGACGCTGCTGCTGGATTGATTCGTGTAGGAGGCCATCTCTGACACTGTGAGGTACTAGAAGCGGATGTTGCTCATCCGGTGGTCCTCGACCCTCGACATCCTACTACAGAGCTAATTATCAAGGATTATGATGAGAGACTGCGTCACCCCGGAACAGAGAGACTGTTCACAGAGATCAGAAGGACATACTGGATTCTGAGAGGCCGAGAAGCTGTCCGCCGATACCAGCGCCAGTGTACAGAGTGTAGAAAATGGAAAGGTCGTCCAGAAATTCCCCTCATGGCTGACCTACCCCTGACCAGACAGAGATATTTCCGTCCGGCCTTCTACTCAACTGGCATGGACTGTTTCGGCCCTTTCATAATTAAGAAGTGGGGCATAATCTTCAAGTGTATGACCATCAGGGCAGTCCATCTCGATTTTCTCACCAGTATGGACTCTGATTCGTTCTTGATGTCTCTACGGCGGTTCATTGCACGCCGAGGGAAGCCTTACGAGTTATTGAGCGACCAAGGCACCAACTTTAAGGGAGGGGAATGGGAATTAGATGACTCTTTCACCACCCTCCAAGATGAGCTACAGAGTCACCTCGCCAGCCAGCAGATAAAGTTTGTTTACAACCCACCAGGCGCCCCTCACTTCGGCAGTTGCTGGGAGAGAGAGATCCGCTTGATCAAAACAGCCCTCAGAGTGACTATCGGGGCTCAGACTGTCACTGAGGAAGTCCTAAGAACAGTTCTGGTAGAGGTCGAAGGTATTCTCAACTCCAAGCCCCTTGGGTATACCTCCTCGGACGTGGCTGACCCTGATCCAATAACCCCATACTGCTTCCTAATCGGCCGTCGAGACGCATCCTTACCTCAGGTAGTCTACCAAGAGTCCAAGATCCTGAGTCGCAGACGCTGGCGCCACAGCCAACTGTTGGCTGACCATTTTTGGAGACATTTCCTCAAGTACTACTTACCTAGTCTCCAAGCGCACCAGAAGTGGAGGACCGAGAAGAAGTCGTTGGGGAGTGGAGATGTGGTCATGATTGTCGACCTCCAACTTCCTCGTGCTCTCTGGCCAGTAGGCAGGATCACCCAGGTGTTTCCAGGTGCCGATGGGCGGGTCCAGACAGCCAGTGTAGATGTCAAGGGTAGGACTTATACACGGATCGCGGCTCGCCTCATCCAACTTCCAGCTCTACCTGAGGATGACCAGGACAATATATAGACCTTTTCGAGATGATCGAATTCAGTTCTTGAATTCGGGGGCGGCTGTACAAAAGGCCCGGATGCCCTTAAATGTCCTGGACGATTTCGACCAATCACAGCGCACAAGGTTGCTATAGTGACATTCATGCTGAGGCGATCTGTGAGGGAGAGAAAAGAGGCATCACAAATGTTAATGAAAATGCTTGATAGTTTCAGTATAGTTAATCTCTAGTGTTCGACGATTATTCAGCTGGTATACATATACATTGAGTCGCTGTGTGCTTATATGCCAAGTAAGTTCATATTTCCATGTTTGTTTGTTAGTATTCAGAAACTGTTCAGTCTATGTTCATCAGCGTGAGCGGTAGCCGATTAGCATAGATCGGCCTGTATTACTTCCTATTCGGAGTTTCTGTATGTTACTTTATGTTTATGTATTAGACATTATGTTATTATTGGTTGTACGGTTACTTTGGAGATGATTATTATCACGCGGTGATCAGTGTCTTATCCTGGGCATATGGCATGCCTAGTTAACGCATTTATGTGTGATTAGCGCCTTCTTGTGGCGATGTATAGAATAATTATTCTGTCTAATAGGACTTCCTAAATGGGATTTTATATAGCCTGAATGCTGTTAATAATGTTTATGTTATGTATAATGTTTATGTATATTAATGTTTATTTCTTTGTTTGATTTGTTATAGAACCACACACATACATACCCATATGTAAATCTACCAGCTCTTCAGTAAACGAGTGAAGCTTGAACCTGCTTAGTGTGTCTGTACAACCAAGCGTCACCTCATACAGTTCTGACCGACTGCCTGCTGCGTTTCACATCCATTTAAAATTAGTCTACAATTGAACATGTCCATTTCAATATATATATATATATATATATATATATATATATATATATATATATATATATATATATATATATATATATATATATATATATATATATATATATATAAAATAAAAAATATTCAGATAATTAAAATGTATTACATTCTTGTAGCAGAAGAGTTAATCATTGAACAATATAAAACTGGCTTTAGAGTACAATGTATTGTTTACTACCATATTATTGATCATAAGTCAATCATTGGCATACAGTTCACAGCAATCCATTTCACAAGTGAATTTGTCAATCAGTTGGAGATTTATTATGAGGGCTTGTTTAAGAACCCGTCAATGTACACCTGCATCAGACATTTTTTTTTAGAAACAAGCCAGGGTTATACATAGTGTACAATACTACAGATATATTTTACAATAATGCCAAGACATTATATTCATTACATAGTGCAATGGTTTTCAATGCTTTGGAGTTGTTGGAGGTACAAATAGTATTTAAATAATATATTTAAAATTTTTTATCCAAAATGCTACTGCGTGGGCACATTCCCAAAAAAGGTGAGGGGCAGATTAATCTACAGCTTTACAGAAGGAGCAAAGTGCATCTATTTCAGGGAGCATGTTTCTTAAATAAAGATTGACTGGGTAAAAACGGTGTAACAGTTTAAAGGACACCTCCTTAACCGGTAATTAAATATTTGAAAGTTAAAGACCATAGGATAGGGTGACCACCTGGCTACTGCTCTGTTGCAGGTCAGCAGACCTGATTTTGCGGGACAATGCGGGACACGAGGGAGAGATAACTTACTATTATTGTACTAGGTGAATAAATATTGATTTTATATTAGATGTATTTTTGCATAAATGTTAATGACGGCGCTGTGAACGTCACTCAGTTTGGCATAAGGTCTACGATACAAACTAATTTTAACAGCACAGACCTACTCAATGTAAATATAATGAAGTGAAAATAATAATCTAATCGTTAAAAAGCACATTTCCAAATAAGCACATCAATTCCATTATTAAAGACTAGAAAGATTAAATGCGATCTTACCAGATTTAGTGCATCTTGAATTTCATTTTTTGTCTGATCTGGCTGCTTCGAGTAGGGCCTTCTCATTCATTATGACTGTAGAACTCCTGGCAGGTGTAGGTGTTCACTTTCACCAAGAGTTCACTTTTGATGAGGTCCACAGATGCTCAGTTCCTTGTCTCTTTCCACGCAGCAGTCATCAGTGAAAACACCCTCTCCACAAACGCGTTGGTGACAGGAATGCTCAAAGCCAAAGATATCAGAGCTTTCATGTTTGGGGCACTGAAATGCTTCAGCAGAGCTGTCCTTGAAACTTCGGTGGCATACCCTTCACTTTCCTTTTTTAGGGTCACCTGTAACTGGTTTAAATCATGTATATATTTTCTCCAATTCTTTATTATACGAACAAAGACACTTTTTCTTCTCGGGAGCTCCAGATAGATCCATTTTTCTGTTGCAGTTTTTTTTTTCAGTGTTTTCCCGCTCTGGCAAGAAAAAAAGACTGCGCTGCACTGCGTATGTTCAGTGTTTTCTTATTAACTTTTTTTTATAGTGATTTTGTAATTAATGGACGATGAAATAAAATGATGCCGAACTAATAGTAAAGATAAAAAATTATACAGACGAAATTTAAATGCGGGACACTGCTTATGAGTTGCGGGACTTTGGACAATGCTTCCAATTTCCCGATGGTCACCCTACCATACGACCTGCGTCAGACATGCTTGTGTGGTCATACAAATAAAATGTTTAGGTCGCTGTGTCAGGTTAAAGGGTAACTAAACCCTAAACCAACTTTTTTTAGTTAATGATCTGTAAGCATGGGGCTTTATTAGTACTGGTCATTGATTCAAGTAATTTTTTTGACATTTGTGTATAAAGTGTTTTAATTCTACAATATATGGTGTAAAAACGTCTGAGTGCTGCCCTCTTCAGGTTGAACGGTGGCTACTACAGTTGCATTTTCCTATTGGCTGTTTGCGGTACTTCGTGACGTAAGCGGTGACAGCTGACGTAAGCCGGTTCCAGCTCACCATGCCAGATTCATGTACATGTCGTCTTGCGACCGTGTGAGGAATAATAATAACATAGAGTCTGACAGCAGCTGTCAATTAATCCGTCACTACGAGTCTCAGGTGCCCCTCCCCGCTCAGCACCGCACTCGGTTCGTTCCTCTATCCCCGCCAGGGTCTGCCCACTTTTCCAGCATTATCAAATATTTCTAGTGGGTGGAGTCAGACTCTGAGCAGGTGTTTAATTACCCTTTAAATATAGTTTAATACTCAATCTTTAAACACATATGGAGATCCCTTAGTTCGCATTTGAACCCTTAGTAACGCATATCTGTGTTGTTTTCTTCACTGTATAAACTGTGTGTTGCTCACACAACTGAAATTTCACTTACTGCCCTGTGGTACTACAAGCATGCGATTAAATGCGTAAATTTTTTTAACGCGTTATTTTTTTAATAATTAATCGCGCGTTATTAACGCGTTAACTCGACAGCCCTAATTTTAAAATATATTTAGGCTCAATAGAAATGTCATTGACAGCTGTTCTCTCATAATCGCTAGTGTGCATATAAGATTGTAAGGTGCGTAAATATGTAATATATTTTGTAATATTGTTTAGTAATTCTGTAGCAGATAGAGTGCAAATTGTAAGCTAACTGAAAAACACAGAGAACAAGAAATGTCTAATTTAACGATCTATAGCTTTGGTTATATGCTATGAGTAATATATGATTCAAAAGTCTTTTAATTACACATTTACAACGGTTATATCGACATACATCTCAAAAGGATTTTGTAGAATTTCTACTCAGGCAGTGAATACAGTACCCTTTAAAAATGTTATGAGCATGGTTCGAATTACGTGGGAGCCAGTGGGAGCTGAGCTCCCATAGAGAGAGGATGAGCTCCCATGAAAGCAGTAAAATCATACACCTGTGGGGGTCTCTAAAAATCATCAGCACCATTATTTTAAATTACAAATAAAGCATTTTTTCCTTCAATATATTCCTTCAATGTTTATGTTAACCCTTTTGCACGTATGATCGATCAACACCGGTGTGATTAGAACGGTCAGTGCATCACGTGATCAACTGCTAAATTCAAACGCGCTTTCCTGCTTTGGCTGGCGCTGAGCCAGAGACAGACGCGCTCAGTGCTGCTGTCATGTATCACAACCATAGACAGATCAACTGTTCTGTGTTTTCAACCACGTAATGTTTATTTTAGGTTTCAGACATTTAAATACACATAAGTACTAGCAAAAAAATATTCTGAGTTTGTAAAATACACACTGATGTCTAGGGAAGCGGCAATAATATCCTTTCCATTAACGTTACGTTACAATAAGACACGTTTTCATATCAGATACACATTGTGTAAGTAGCTTTACATTTTACTATATTCTTCTCCCAGTTCACCGGCCACTTACTTTCATGTATTTCGTGAGAAGTTGAGGAATTGACGTGTTGTAAAATAACATGGCGCCGCCCATCGCACATACAGCTCAACTAACAACAAAACACATCCACTTGCACATATTTGATAATCGGAATATCAGTGTTTCATGTTATAGCTAATACATTTGTGAATATTTTGTATAAAAAAGGAAAAATGACATAAAAGCAGATCATCATTCATTCAGCGCTGTGTTGTGGTTGCGCTGTGTAACGTGACAAGCAATGATGCGTCACCATGGAAACATTAAAGTGACAGGTTCTAAATAACGGTCACCTAGAATAACTCACGCTGGGGGATCAGTTAGAATATTTTAGAAATAGTGTAAAGTTCAGAACCAGCAACCATGCCACCAAAAATAAAAAGACTGCTACCAACATCAGGTACAACTTTGGCAAAATTCGGGTTTATTTAAAAAAAACAAAAAACATCATCAGAGGACAGTCTACTCGTTTCTCTACTCCTGTATTAATAAACATTGAAATCAAAAGAATCAAGTGCAGTGTTAAGCAATTATTTATCACACACACCACGCCTGCTTATAGGCTACTTTTTTTTTTTTTTTTTAAGAGACCCCCACAAAGATGAAATCATAATTCGAACCCTGGTTATGAGCCATTGGAATCGCTATGAAGTCAGACAGGGAGTCAATTTGAATGGGTGGACTCATTTATTCATGATATTGCAGTGAGAATGTGCATTTTATTTGCATCAAATGCCCTAACAATCAAAAACATATTTTCTCATATGGGTTCTCTTAACGTGTAAATTATATTGCTGAATCTCTGCCTTTCATCCCCTTTAAAAACGTAATTCGTGAGTTGCATTTTTTCTTGAGAATTATCTTTACAATATAATATACATTGCACTGTCTTTGCCTTTACCACTTTTTAATAAACAACTTTACAGATCTTACATAGTTTTCTTCACCAAATATATTAATACTATTGCTGTGACTTTTTGAGTGTTATGTAAAGATGTTTAAAATTTGTAACATGCAGGGTTTTGAACAAATATAAATAGCACAAGTAGATGTACAGTACATTGCATTCACATGTTATCAGTATTGTTTCAATGGACAAAATGTAATTTAACAGTCAATATGTTTGTGCATTATAAAGTGATTGTCACATTCAGACTCTTGGGGAGCTGCAATGCACTCAGCCACCTCTGGGAAGGCTGCAGAAAGGAAAGAGGCAGGACTGTTTGTCCTCCTTCTTCGTTTTTCAGGTCATCAGAGGACTAGGGATAATACTGACTTGAGGGGGGCACTCAATGTGGGGGGAACTCTCCTTGAAGTGGGGGTCTAGACTCCCTGCGAAAAAAGATGTAATAGATGAAGTCCCAAAAAGTAAGTATCCCCAGCCTTCCCATCTCCCAGGGGCTGAGGGGCTCATTGAGGCAGATGTTCAAATCAAATCACTTTATTGTCACACTACTGTGTACACAAGTGCAACAGTAGGTGAAAGTCTTGTAGTTTTCGGTGTGTAATTGCCGAACCAATGTCCAAAAGCATTTGTCTGTCGTACACAATAAGGCAGACAACATCCAAGACAAAAAAAAACACAAAACTGTAAACAAAACATACAATAAACTGCAGTGTTTTGACGGAGCCCGCGACGAAGCAGCCATACTCTGCGCCATCTTGAGCATGATCTGCAACGAGGAAGTCGCAGGCAAAGTCCCTGATGTCTGCCTCCCATTGATAGACGCTGGACAAGCTGGACCATTTGCTCCTTAACAAAGTGCCAGTGGTGGGAGATGGTAAGAGGAAGATGCCCATCTCTGCGGAGTCTTCTTTTTGTCAAGGTTGGGTTGGAGAGAGAGAGGACGAGAACTCAAAAGCAAAGTAGAATGGGCTTTATTAATACAAAAAAGAAAACAAATGAAAACTACCCCGAGGGGGAAAAAGTAACAGATGGCAGGTGGAACAGATAACTTCAGCTAACACTGAAGAAAAAGTGTCAGTAGATGTACATGGCAATAAGATACTACCAATATTGTTCCAGTTGATAACATTTGTTTCAACAGTCAATATGAGTGTGTGGATTACGCAGTGATTTTAAACATGTACATAGCAGATGTGTATGGCAAAGTCATATTACCACTATTGTTCCAATTGATAAAATTTGTTTAAACAGTCTTATTTATACACTTGATACATTTATTACAATATTAAACACTTTTTTAAACAGATATATTTTTCAGCCTATTCATGTTGTCAACTTGTCCTATGTGAATTTAAACAGTTTGTGAAATTAGCTCAAATGTTTTCTTTCTCATTGAAGAAATTAACCAAAAATTCGTCATCACTGCTACTGTAAAGAACTCTGTTTTATTGTTTTCTATCAGCTCGCTAGACAACTCAGTTGTCTCTCATACAGTCATTTTAAGAACTTGTCAAGTAATTATTTTTAATCCATAGGGCAGACCAACTGAAAGGTGTGTACGGCCACTTACTACACAAGAGTAAAATTGATTGTCACCAGCACCACCTATTATAAAGCCTTAGCTTTTTTACTATAAATCTCCACTTGAAACCGCCCTCCTAAGTGCTCTTCTAAGTGTTTTGTTTTTGGTATTTCACATTTTGTTTTTGGTGCATTTCGCCATCTACTGGGCAGGGAGGAGAATTTATACAATATTTATAGATTTAAATATTTATCTGTTTCTCACCCACACCAATCATATTGCTTCTGAAAACATGGATTTAACCACTGGAGTTACATGGGTTGCTTTTATGCTACCTTTATGGGCTTTTTTTAGGCTCCAAAACCCTGTTGACTTGTATGGACCTACAGAGAAAAAATCTTTGCTTTTGTTGAGCAGAAGAAAGAAAGTCATCCACATCTAGGATGGCATGAGGGTAAGTAATTGAAGAGAGAATTAAAATTTCTGGGTAAACTATCTTTTTGGGAGAAAATGTATCTTGCTTTTAGCAGCAATCCATGTAATATTGATAAAAAATGTCACCAGTCACAATTTTCATGAGATTGGGCACAAGGTAACACTCATATTAATAAATTGCATACTCCACAAGACAAAATAATAAAAAAAACATTTAAAATAAATACATTTCATAAACACAAGACCATTCAAAGTACACATGTTTGCAATATGTGTACATTCAGAAATGCAGAACTACAAGTTCAGAGGTCACAGACGGGCTGATCAATATTTTCTACACATAAGAATTTACATAGACTGATGTAAAATGCAAAGTGATTTTACATAGATCATGACCCTTATATTTAGCTAGTGATTGTTAATGTTGAATTGTTTTTCACCACTGGTATTAGAATAGACAAAACACAATACATTTAGTCCTTCGAAAAAGCTCAGATGCACAGCTCACAGCCCACATTTTCTCAACCCACAAATCCCATTTACATGTTATAAAATGGCTTTTGCTTGGACACAAATCAAATCTCATGTTAGGTGAACTACATGTTTCCAAGTAAAATGTTTTAATTATCTATATCCATCTGAATTAAAATGTGAAATGTGGCTTGAATGATGAAAAGCTCTGCTTTTGTGTCTTTGCTGAACATCCTCAGAAACACGGTTAGATAAACCACAGCTGAGTAAATGAATATTTCATTAAGGTCTATTGAAACAGAAGATCAAATGACCTTGTTTTAAATCATTATTCCCTGATAAAAAAAATAAAAGTGGATAGGGGGAGAGTGGAAGGGACACACTTGAAACTTCAACTTGTCGAATAAGCGTGAATAAATTACACAAACATGCAATATGCAAATAGCACAATGCTAGCATATCATTGTTAACAAGAGTGTTTAACTTCCCTACTTGCTTTCATCTGGGTCTTCCTTTCTTTTATTGTAAGAGATTTTTCCAGAAACAAAGACAGACATGTCTGGCCTTCGCTGCATATTGTTAATTGGCAGAACAAAAGTTTAGCTTAGCCTGTGCCAATAACACATTTGTTTTGCCAACGTGTGAAGGGCTTGTAATGCAACTTAAAAATGAGCCCTTCACGGACTTCCTAGGTTGCCTGTTAAAGCCTGTAGACTGATTTTCATGCAAAGGGAGCAGGTCGCTTTTTGTGATATTTATGCACACTCCCGAGAGCCTTGCCTCAGTGCTTTCGCTGTACAACAGTGTCAACAGACAGTCTGCGACACAAGGTAAAGTTATCTTAGAGATGGAATCCAGCAAACACAGACTCCTACACAAACTCAGAGTAAGCCAAAAAAAGAATAATAAAACATTTATTCTGAATCCTGTCTGGTTAAGCAGGAACGTGATCGAGCAAAAACTAGAGTGAACATCAGCAGGGCATTTGATTCCTGGAGGGAACTTCGTTCGGTTTTGGGGATCAAAACCGACCCTGAATTGGCTTTCTTATTGGACAGGTAAGTTACATAACTGCAAACCATGTGAAATATAGTGCCATAAGAGCTGATCTGTGTAATTTTAGCTAACTTGATCTTGCCTGCTAACGCTGATGAATTGCAAGCTACCTTGCTTCGTATCTTTCAAATAATGTAAACGATCCTCTCTTTATACTAAAAGTCAGGTTAATGTCAATGTTAATCTGTAATTATTCAGCAAGGTAAACTACAATAATACATTAAATGAATGCTAGACAATGTTCAAGATAATGCAAAAACCTCCATTCATTAGTGTAACGTAACTTGGTTATACAGAAAAGATAAATATTCTATCATTATAAAACAATAGTGCATCGATATATTAAAATGACAGTTGTGATGGAATCACATCAATAATGAATTGTACCAACATATTTCTAATGTACAGTCTATTTTATAAACAACTACTGTCATCATCCAGCTATTGATAAATCTAGCTAGCTAGCTAACGCAGACACTGTGTCTGAAATGGCACATTTGTTCACTCATTTACTATTTACTATATAGTGTGTAGAGAATTCTCTATTTTTGTTCTCATAATGGAGAGGAGCACAGAATAAGCGCTAGGCGGAGTTAAGATATATGCTATTGGCGTTGATACGGAAATTGTGTATTCAGTAAATGAGTGTAGCGCCATACTGTTGCATCAGCCGTTCTGACTGGAAGATTCTCTGGATTGCTTGTGTTTTAGGGACATTGTATGAGTAACAGACAAAGTAAGATTACTGTTATTTACTTTAATATGTTATATATATATTTTCTGAGTATACTCTAGAGATACTGTTTGTAAGTTCAGTTCATTTATATCAGCGTGATCGGTTTATCACACTTGAGTTAAGTGACGTAATGCTCAATGTTGATTATCTGAGGAGTCATTAACGTAATATAGTGATTATTATAGATCGTATATGAGAAGATAATGCTCTAGAACACTGAGTTATGTTATTTACATTCAATGTGTGTAAATGATGACACTTTAGTAATACTTTGCTATTTGTCTATTCTCTATTGTTCTAGAAACCTTACATATGTCCTTCTTATATATGCATCTTCATATGTCAACATCAGAGCAATCATTAAAGGAATATATGATCTATCAATGACCTATCTATCAATGGAATATATGATCTATCAATGATCTATCTCTAACAGGAACACTGTGGCGGTCAGTGCATACTGATCCGGTAATTCAAACCTAATTTGGAACATGGTCCTTCGAGCCGGATGCTGACTACCACAGATATGTCATTGCATAATAATCCCTCCTGTACAGATCATCCAGTTGGAAGACCAGTGAGACAAAGTAAACTTCCTAAGCATATGGAGGACTATGTTATGGATAGTAATTTTACAAAATTAACTAGTACCCCATCATGCTCACTAAATACACAGTCAGTGACTTCTGTAACGAACAGAGCTGTAGACAGCACAGTATCTTCTCGAACTAGAATGTCTCCTTCAGCAAATGAAGCAGAGCAAGTCCAGTCAAAGGATATAATGTCACTGAGAGAATTGAAGAAGAATATCATTGCTGCTGAGGAGGAATCAACTACTGAGATTGCACAGCTAACGAGCAGACTGTCTCTTTGTGAGAACAGGCGACAGCGTCGATAGGGTATGTTAAAGCGTATTAATGCATTCCTACTGGAGGAGGAAACAGATAACCTCTCAATCCAAGAAGGAGAATTAGCATCTCAGGAGGGAGCACTTTCCCCTGAACCTGTTTTTAACATTACCCCCACTGCCCCACACTTCTCAACGACTTCAGTCGATTTACCCAAATCTCAGTCTGAGCTGATGAGCCCAAAACCTAAGAGGGTTGAATCACCTCTGATCACATCGGTATCAGTTATACCGAAAGTAGCTCATAGTGATAGGAAATCTCAAGCAGAACAACAAATTATTTTGCCGCACAATATGAGTTCAGTCCACTCAATTCCTCCATCATACTGTGCATCCCATATTCTTCCTACAGCGCATGATGCTGCGCCACATGGAGGGCTACTCCCACGAATACCATATGAATATAATTCACATCCTAATCTTAGAAGGTCCTTAGGACCAGAGAATGCTGCTCATTCGACCCAGCAAGAATGGGCCATCAATCATCCAACTGCAGCACATACGATGCAACACTCAGTAGATCCAGTTTATACCGACTGTCAGCCCAGTTATCTTGGAGCATATGCAGCAGAGCATCATTATCCTGATGCACCTGGCCATCAGTACTCAGTACCACAAGTAACCTGGCCACAGAATGTCAATTATCGGTCAGCTCACACACTGCCCATTAACATGTGGGGGGTCCCAAAGCCTTCTATACCAGACTTTGCCGTAGACAGTGAAAGAGATTCTGCCAATTTAAAACTAGCTTTGGATAATCTACTCAAACCTCATTCTGAGCTGTCAGAGAAATACAAGTACCACATGCTGCTTGAACATCTTAAGCTTCCAGAAGCTCAAATGATAGGCCAGTCTTGTCGACATGAATCTCAGCCATATACAGCAGCAATGCAGGCTTTACAGTTACACTATGGTCAGCCGCATCAATTAGTGCAGAGCGAAAAAGCAGCCATACTTAATGCTCCAGAAGTGAAAGTCCATGATACTTGTAATTTTCAGTAATTTGCATTAAGAATTCATCTCCTTGTGAGCATGTTATTGTCTCTGGAAGGTCCAAGGGGCATTGAGCTCAATTGTTGTTCACACGTAGACAGGCTACTTAGCAAACTCCCAAAGTATCTCAGAGATAATTTCATTGAGTTCTTACAGCTGCAAGGCAAGTTGAATGTCCCCAGCCTCAACCTGTATAACCTTCAAGACTTTTCTAGTTGGCTGCAATGTAAAGCACAACAACAGCGTCTATCCAGTAGACAAGTTGAACATTATCAGAAAGAGAGATCTTCCTACCCGATTTATGGGAAGGCCCTAACTCGACCTAAAGGGCAGAGTACATCAGTCTATAATGGTGTAGAACCTCAAAATGCTAAGGCACCCAAAGACCTCAGTCTTATCAATGGAGAAAATCCAAAGCGCACTGTTTGTTCTGTCGTAGCAAAGAGCATTACATAACACAGTGCAAAGAAATGAAAGATCAATCTACAGCCAGCCTCATGCAATGGATAGCAGAGGGAGAACGATGTTGGAAATGTGCCCGTTCCCACAGTCCAGAGGACTGTACTCTAAAGAAACCATGTGGAATCTGTGGAGAGATACATCTTCAAGTCCTCCATGGAGTCACTGTACGGGAAGACAAAGTGAAACCAACCAATGCAATGAACAGTCGGATTTATCTTACACCTTCAATTCCCTCAAGTCGAGTGTTATTGAAAGTTATACCTGTGTTCCTGCACAATAAGGACATAACATTTGAGACCTTTGCAATATTGGACGATGGCGCAGAGCGTACCATGCTGCTAACTGCTGCTGCTCCTCGACAGCTTCAGCTAAAAGGTAAAGAGGAGACTCTAGCTTTACGAACTATCCGTCCTGATGTCACATTACAGTTGTCACTTTCGAAGTGTCCTCTAAGGTCAATCCAAGAATCAGATACAGAATCCAGAATGCCTTCACTGCTGATGGTTTAGATCTAGCAGAACAGAGCTATCCAGTCCAAGCTCTTCAACGAAGATATGCCCACTTAAGAGGTATTCCGTTGCAGTCATTCAAGAATGTCCTGCCTTTGTTACTTCTTGGTTTAGATAATAGCCTGCTGATCACTGGGGCAGAAACAGTCCAAGTAGGTAATCATGTAGGACCAGTCGCAGTTCGTACAAAACTGGGATGGGCTCTTCAAGGCCCTGAAGGTCTTCCAAATCGAGCAACCACCAGTCATCAGAGTTATTTCATTACAGCATCAGCAGCGTATGATACTCTCTATAGAGACGTGGAACGATTGTGGCAACTAGATTCCCTACCTTACCACAGTGAAAAGCTGTTGACTCGTTCTAGAGAGGACCAAGAGTCTATTAAGATCCTAGAGAGCAAAACCTGTAGAGTGTTAGTTGATGGAGTTCATTGTTATGCCACCCCTCTCTTACGGTCTACAGATTCCCCCAAACTGAGAGCTCCTCAGGAGTCAGTGCTAGCTAATCTCCGTAGTACGGAAAAGAGACTCGTAGATCAGCCACAAAGGGCAGCTGCCTATCAAGGGGAGATAGTTAAACTAATAAAAGCAGGACATGTGAGAGAGATTACAGCTGAAGCTGCTAAAGAATCGGATGAATCTTGGTATCTACCGCATCATCTCGTATACCATAACGGGAAGGCACGTATAGTGTTCAATTGTTCCTTCGTTTACAAGGGTACTTCCCTCAATGAGCAGCTCTTGCCAGGACC
Organism: Xyrauchen texanus; assembly: GCF_025860055.1. NCBI lineage: Eukaryota > Metazoa > Chordata > Actinopteri > Cypriniformes > Catostomidae > Xyrauchen > Xyrauchen texanus. The sequence continues at coordinate 6,096,182 of NC_068291.1, read as the reverse complement.
AAACCTTGGACCGTCCCTCCTTGGGGTCCTTTTGCGATTTCGAAGGCACCAAGTTGCAATAAGTAGAGACATCAAAGGTATGTTTCATCAGGTTTGCCTGTTACCTGAAGACAAACCCTTATTAAGATTTCTTTGGTGGGATTTGCAACGAGAGATCCCACTGAAAATATACGAATGGCAGGTGCTGCCGTTTGGAACAACCAGTAGCCCTTGCTGTGCCTTTATGCGTTACAGAAGCACATCAAAGAGCATCCACACAGCAATCCTGATCTTATCCAATCAGTCGAATCCAATTTCTATGTGGATAATTGTCTGGAGAGATTCCCTACAGCTGCAGCAGCTAAGACTATGTAGACTATGTAAGTGAAGGATGACTTGCGTGCACTTCTGGCAGACGGTGGATTTGAAATTAGACAATGGGCTAGCAATCGCTCATCAGTAGTGACTCACTTACCACCTGATGCTAGATCCCAGGACATGGAACTATGGTTAGAACACAATGGGGGTGATCCTCGAGAACCCACACTAGGACTTTGTTGGAATTGTGGGACAGATACTCTAGGTTACAGATACCAACCTATCGAGCATTCAACATTGACAATGCATGCAGTTTATAAAGTACTTGCAAGTCAATATGACCCTTTGGGTTTTATCACGCCTTACACGACTAGGGCCAAGATTCTCATACAACAGTTATGGTCTAAGAGAAGAGACTGGGATGATTCAGGTCTCCCTGCAGATCTGCGTGAGTCTTGGAATGAATGGGAGAGCGAATTACCTCAACTCAGTGCGGTATTGATCCCGCGTTGTTATGTCCCTGAAGTTTTGGATAAAACAGGGATTGAACATCACCTGCATGTTTTCTGTGATGCATCAGAGAGGGCGTATGGAGCAGTAGCATACCTCTCTACAGCTCACAAGAGTGTCACTAACATTTCATTCATCATGGCCAGATCAAAAGTGGCCCCTAAACGACAACAGAACATACCACGATTGGAGTTGTGTGCAGCACTAGCTGGAGCACAGCTGGCGAGATTGATCCAGACAGAATTGTCATCTTTCTTGCAACAGACCACACTATGGACAGATTCAACAACTGTTCTAGAATGGTTACAGTCGGAGTCATGCAGGTTTAAGGTATTTGTCGGCACGTGTATATCGTAAATACAGGAGCTAACAGATCTGCGATCATGGCGATATGTTGACTCACTAAACAATACGGCTGATGATTTGACACATGGTAGGAAGCTTCTAGAGCTTACTAGACCCAGTAGATGGAGTAAAGGCCCATCCTTCCTTTCACAAGATTCAGATAAGTGGCCTAAGAGACCAAACACTGCTCAGCTACCTAAATCCAATGAGCTTAAAAGTCTGACATTCTGTAGTTTAGCATCTGTGTCACCACAGAATGATATTCCAGATGCAAATCAGTTTGATTCCTGGAAAGAGCTAATCGAAGCTGTACATCAGCAATGTCACGGGGTGGCAGAGCCATATCGTACTCAGTTAACTAACAGTTACAGTGAAGCCATAGCTACACTCTGTAGAGCTTGCCAAGCACAGACTTTCCCAGAAGAGCTTGCTTCTCTTAGGGCAGGTCAGTCAGTTTGTGTTAGCAGCAGAATTAGGGATCTAGCTCCAGAGCTGGATCAAACAATGGGTCTTATCAGAGTAGGTGGAAGGCTACGGCAGTTGCAGCAGATTAGTGGCTTTGAGATTCACCCCATTGTACTTGATTCTCATCACCCTGCTACAGTACTTTTAATTAAAAAAAAATGATGAACGTCTGTTACATCCTGGCTCTGAGAGACTATTTGCGGAAATCAGGAGACAGTATTGGACCTTGAGGGGTCGACAGGCCATTAAAAAGTACCAACTTCATTGCCCAGAGTGTCAAAGATGAAGAGGACAGCCTAAGGTTCCTCAAATGGCAGATTTGCCATCGGCTCGCCTCCGTATCTTCTGCCCACCTTTCTTTTCAACAGACATTGACTGTTTCGGGCCATTCATTGCTAAGATTGGCAGACGTACTAAGAAACGTTGGGGGTGATTTTTAAGTGCTTAACGACACGTGCAGTTCATTAGGAGCTCTTCAATTCAATGGACACGGATGCCTTCTTACTAGCCCTTCGCAGATTCATTGCTCGGCGAGGCAAACCAGCAGAAATAATTTCAGATCGAGGTACAAATTTCAGAGGTGCTGACAGAGCGCTCCAAACAGCTTTCGAGCAAATGGAGCCACAGCTCAGGATTGATCCAAGATGGCGGCGCGGTAGCACGCAGCGGCCACTCCGGATCCACAATGGTGCTATTTTTGTTAAAAAAGCCCGACTTTTGCAACACATGGACATCGGAGCAACTGGTGTTCGTGTCTACCATCGCCAGACACTACTGAAATATAAGACTCATGCAAAAACCAAGCTGCATGATGACCTGCAGGAGGCGCTACGCGTACTCTGCTTGCTGCGGAGACCAGGCCTCCAGCCCTCGGCGTCGCCTGATGCCGGTGGCCGGGGGAGAGGATGTCGAAGCGGTGTGCAGAAAGCGAAGCGCGGAAAGAGGGCGGGGTCCATGCTAGGCTAAAACAAACCCTAGCCGGCCGGCTCTCCCGCCTATCCTGCTCTCAAATGTTTGCTCCCTGGACAATAAACTGGACTATATCCGACTCCAGCAGGCTACGCAGCGTGAGTTTAGAGACTGCTGCGTCTTTGTTTTCACGGAGACGTGGCTCAGCGACAGAGTTCGGATGCCGCCATTCAGCTAGACGGGCTCGCCTCGCTTCGTGCCGACAGAAATACAGCTCTCTGCGGTAAGACTCGCGGTGGTGGCTTGTGTGTTTACATCAACACGAATGGTGCAAGAACTCTATGCTAGTCTCTAGGTACTCTTCATCGCTGTTGGAGCTTGTGACTGTTAGATGCAGACCTTTTATCTACCACGGAATTCACCACTGTTTGCATAACCGGAGTTTACATTCCCCAGCGCTAACGCTAAGGAAGCGCTCTGTGAACTGTATGGGGCTATGAGCTGAACTGCAGAACGCTCACCCCGACGGACTGTTTATTGTCGCCGGAGATTTCAACCATGCAAATCTCAAGACAGTGCTCCCTAAATTCCATCAGTATGTGGACTTTGCAACGAGAGGGGCTAACGCGCTTGATCTTGTTTACACAAACATCCCAGGCGCTGCACGGCGGAGCCCCGCCCCACCTCGGCTACTCAGACCACATCTCTGTTATGTTAATTCCAGCATACAGACCGCTCGTCAGACGCACAAAACCGCTTCAGAAGCAGGTGAAAACCTGGCCAGCAGGAGCCATCTCTGCTCTTCAGGACTGTTTTGAGTGTACTGACTGGCACATGTTCAGGAGGCTGCAACATATGGCGATTCTACCAACTTGGAGGAATACACAGCATCAGTGACCAGCTACATCAGCAAGTGCATTGATGATGTCACTTTCTCCAAGACCGTCACCACACGCTCCAACCAGAAGCCGTGGATGACTGCGTGGAGGTGCGACGCTGCTGAGGTCCCGAGACTCCGCCTTCAGAGCAGGCGATAAGGCAGCCCTAAGAACAGCTAGGGCCAAACTGTCACGGGCAATCGGAGAGGCAAAGCGCGACACGCCCAGAGAATCCACAGTCACTTCCAGGACAGCGGTGACACGCGCGCATGTGGCAGGGCATCCAGGCCATCACCAACTACAGGACAACATCAGTTGCCTGTGACAAAGATGCCTCCCTTCCAGATGCGCTGAACGACTTCTACGCCGGTTTGAAGTGCAGAACGACGTGATGGCGAGGAAGTCCACCCTCCTCCCAACGACCAGGTGCTCTGTCTTACCACGGCAGATGTGAGGAAAACTCTACGTAGAGTCAACCCACGGAAGGCTGCTGGACCAGACAACATTCCTGGCAGAGTGCTCAGAGGATGTGCAGACCAGCTAGCAGATGTTCTTACTGACATCTTCAACATCTTTCTGAGCAGTGCCGTTGTTCCAACGTGCTTCAAGGCCACCACCATCATCCCCATGCCAAAGAAGTCTTCAGTGTCCTGCCTCAACGACTACCGTCCCGTCGCGACTTACACCCATCATCATGAAGTGCTTCGAGAGGCTCGTCATGAGGCAGATTAAGACCCAGCTGCCCCCTCACTAGACCCACTGCAGTTTGCGTGATCGTTCAAACCGCTCAACGGATCGATGCCATCACCACAACCCTCCATCTGGCCCTCACCCACCTAGACAATAAGGACTCATACGTTCGAATGCTGTTCATAGATTTCAGCTCAGCATTCAACACAATCATTCCCCAGCACCTGATTGGAAAGCTGAACCTGCTGGGCCTGGACACCTCCCTCTGTAACTGGATCCTGGACTTCCTGACTGGGAGACCTCAGTCAGTCCGGATCGGGAACAGCATCTCCACCACCACCACACTGAGCACTGGGGCCCCCAGGGCTGTGTGCTCAGTCCACTGCTGTTCACTCTGCTGACTCACGACTGTGCAGCAATGCACAGCTCGAATCACATCATCAAGTTCGCCGATGACACCGACCGTGGTGGGTCTCATCAGCAAGAACAACGAGTCAGCATACAGAGAGGAGGTGCAGCTGCTGACGAACTGGTGTAGAGCCAACAACCTGTCCCTGAATGTCGACAAAACAAAAGAGATGGTTGTTGACTTTAGGAGAGCACAAGGTGAACACACTCCGCTGAACATCGACGGCTCCTCTGTGGAGATCGTCAAGAGCACCAAATTCCTTGGTGTTCACCTGGCGGAGAACCTCACCTGGTCCCTCAACACCAGCTCTATCACCAAGAAAGCCCAGCAGCGTCTCTACTTTCTTCGAAGACTGAGGAAAGCACATCTCCCAACCCCCATCCTCACTACATTCTATAGAGGGACTATTGAGAGCATCCTGAGCAGCTGCATCACTGCCTGGTTTGGGACTTGCACCGCTTCGGACCGCAAAGCCCTGCAGAGGATAGTGAGGACAGCTGAGAAGATCATTGGGGTCTCTCTTCCCTCCATCAAAGACATTTACAAAAAACACTGTATCCGCAAAGCAACCAGCATTGTGGACGACCCCACACACCCCTCACACAAACTCTTTACCCTCCTCCCATCTGGCAAGAGGTACCGAAGCATTCGGGCCCTCACGGCCAGACTGTGTAACAGCTTCTTCCCCCAAGCCATCAGACTCCTCAATACTCAGAGACTGGTTTGACACACACGTGTCCTGAGTTGCACTTTAATTACTGTCACTTTATAACTGTCTGCTACCTCAATAACTGCTATGTGCATAGAACATTATCTCATAGTATGTTATGTTTACATTTTTAGAAACTGTCATCTTTTTGCACTACTGAGTACTGGTCGGCGCTGCACTGTCTATTGTCCTGTTCATTGTCAGTAATTTGTTGTACTGTCCTGTACTTTTTGCACATGTTTGCACGTGCACTTTATATAGGTATATACAGGTAGTTTATATAGGTATTTTATTTCGTTGTGTAGTCTCATGTGGTCCTATGTTGGTCCTTTGTTGTTTTTATGTAGCACCATGGTCCTGGAGGAACGTTGTCTCGTTTTGCTGTGTACTATACTAACTGTATATGGTTGAAACGACAATAAAAACCACTTGACTTGACTTGACTTGAACAGCAACTGGCAATCTATCAAATTGAGTTCAAATTCAATCCCCCTAATGCTCCGTACTTCGGAGGAGCATGGGAGCAGGAGATTCGTTCAATCAAGAATGCCCTCCAAGTTGCAGTGGGAACTCAATCATTGTCAGAGGACGTACTTTACACCATCTTAGTTGAGGTGGAAGGTATTCTCAATTCCAAGCCGCTAGGATATGTTTCAGCTGACATAGCTAATCCTGACCCCATCACTCCTAACATGCTTCTTATGGGGTGTCAGGATGCTTCCTTGCCTTAAGCCGTTTATGCTCCTGAGACCATAGGATGCCGTCGATGGCGACATTGTCAGTACTTGATAGATCAGTTCTGGATTCGTTACCTACAAGACTACCTGCCAACACATCTGCAGCAATCGGCAGGGTCCCTTACGCTGGACACAGTAGTAATGATAGTTGATCCTAACCTACCACAAGCCCAATGGCCTGTAGGTCGAGTGGTGAAGCTCATACCAAGTAGAGATAAGTGCATACGGGCTGCTGAGTTTCAAGTGAAGGATAAAGTCTACACCCGTCCTGTCGCCCGCCTTATCCCACTTCCAGGACTCCCAGAAAATACAGAGAATTCACAACCATAAGAATTCTATTAATCTACACATCTGTTACTCAAATGTGGGGGTGGCTGTACAGAATTCTCTATGTTTGTTCTCATAATGGAGAGGAGCACAGAATAAGCGCTAGGCGGAGTTAAGATATACACTATTGCCGTTGATACGGAAATTGTGTATTCAGTGAATGAGTGTAGCGCCATACTGTTGCATCAGCCGTACTGACTGGAAGATTCTCTGGATTGCTTATGTTTTAGGGACATTGTATGAGTAACAGACAAAGTAAGATTACTGTTATTTACTTTAATATGTTATATATATTGTCTGAGTATACTCTAGAGATACTGTTTGTAAGTTCAGTTCATTTTGTAATGGTTACAGCCTGTTACAAGGCATACTGTCTTTTCTGGGGGCCTATGTTCATCCTAGCCACTAGGGGTCATGAGTAGCACTCAATGTTTAGTATAAAAAGGGAAAGTAGTAGAAGAAGTATTATGTCCAGTGTGACTTGCCACATGCTGTTGGCTGCTATTCTTGAAAATCCTGGTTTGGGAAACTGTTTGTTTGCTGCCCAAATGTAAGTGATGTTATTTCATGTTTTGATTTTTTGAATATTTTTGATTTAGTTGACCAGTTTTTTTGTAAATATATTGTTTATGGATGAGAAGGTGATTTGTTGTATTTCTTTTTCTTGTAGAGGATTTTTTTGTGCTGTTATGATTCTCTTGGATTACTTACCAGAGGACTTATTTCCTTGATTCCCTTTGGAGGCAGTAATGACATTAGCCAAGGAATGAAAAAAACTTTTCTGTCAGAAAGACATCTATAGGATCTCTTAAGAACTATTGACAAGTCTGGCCTCATCCTGAGGAAATTTACTTTTGACATCTTGTTACCATAACTCATTCTCCAGAATCCTCTTACGATCGCCTACGGTTGCTATTTGGGATTGTTTGCTTGGCTGGTGTTATTGTTTGACATGTGTTTATGTAAATATTGTCTATATACCAATATGTGTGTGGAAAGAGTTTCTGATCTTTTGGCTGTTTTCTTTCCATTTTTCTTGGTGTGGTTCTTGAAATACATTATATCCTTCCCTGGGTATTCTGCAAATATGATCCCCCCTTTATTTTCTGTAACTCATCAGTTCTAAGCAGCTGGGACAGTTATAATTTATATCAGCGTGATCGGTTTATCACTCTTGAGATAAGTGACGTAATGCTCAATGTTGATTATCTGAGGAGTTATTAACGTAATATAGCGATTATTATAGATTGTATATGAGAAGATAATGCTCTAGAACACTGAGTTATGTTATTTACATTCAATGTGTGTAAATGATGACACTTTAGTAATAATTTGCTATTTGTCTATTGTTCTAGAAACCTTACATATGTCCTTCTTACATATGCATCTTCATATGTCAACATCAGAGCGATCATTAAAGGAATATATTATCTATCAATGACTCAAGAGTTCTCTAACAGGAACACTGTGGCGGTCAGTACATACCGATCCGGTAATTCAAACCTAATTTGGAACATAGTGGATGTCTCTGAGTGCCCTATATCAGACAAGGATGAACGAAATGAGTGAGTGAATTCGGACACTGACCCATCCATGGTGATATGTGAAATTGTATCTTACATGTAGGAAAATAATAATCATAATGATAATAACAATACTTTTTATTCTTATAAAATGGTATATACAATTAATCTTAATTCTGTTTGTCATGTTTAACCAAAAATATTAATACTGCTAAAAACAGTGAGTATTGATGCTGACTACCACCTTTGGAGTCGTGAGTTCGAATCCAGGGTGTGCTGAGTGACTCAGGTCTCCTATGCAACCAAATTGGCCTGGTTGCTAGGGAGGGTAGAGTCACATGGGGTAACCTCCTTCAGTGGGGCATGTGGTGAGATGTACTTGGATCCCGCAGAGTATTGCGTAAAGCCTCCACATGTGCTATGTCTCTGCAGTAACGCGCTCAACAAGCCACGAGATTAGATGCACGGATTGACTGTCTCAGACACGGAGGCAACTGAGATTCATCCTCCGCCACCCAGATTGAGGCGAGTCACTACGCCACCAAGAGGATTTAGAGCGCATTGGGAATTGGGCATACCAAATTGGGGAGAAAACGGGGATAAAAAAATACTGCTAAAAACTGTCATCAAGAATAAAAACATTTGTACAGGTGTACATTTATTGCATTTATTTTTATTATTTGACCATCTTGACACTCTCCCATTCAAACTCGTCGGCATTTCTAAGTGCTGAGAAGACATGAGATGTGCATATTGCACCCTCGTGCAACTGTAGTACAGTCCTAAAGTTATTAATAACAACATACATTGATTATTAGATGAATTCGTACATGTGATAAACTAATATTTTAATAATTTCCACTGTGCGCAATCTTCTGAGTTAACAATAATATCACCTCAGTGTGAAGCGAAGAAAACATTAAGCATTTTAATAGCAAAATAATAATAAAAAAACATATCAAATAATTAATCTATATAAATAAATAATAAATTGTTCAATTTATCTATATGATATTGGATTACTATATTGTATCATGCTATTTTTTTTTAAAGTTTGATGTGACAAAAAGTAACACATTACTACGGAGTGCCCTACGGAGCCCCGAAGTGACCTGTGCAAAAAAAATCACAGAGACTTTCGAAGTGATCCCACTTTTAGGAGAATTCGTTCATAATGATTTTACAGCATAATATTTTCATTATAGTTTTACAAGCATGATATTTGCTCACTTTAAAACAAATATTGCTTTCTAAATCAGTTCGTTTTCCCACAGTTTAGCGAATGTTCATATTCTTTATTAAACGTTCTGGCCATATTGGGTTAGGCCTATATGTGTTTCATACATGTCTAAGGTTTTTACTATGCATTGAAATACACATTGTGATGTTTTTATGAGCTATTGTATTGATTTGTTTTTATTTTACAAAGAAAATAATAGAATATAAATAATCAAATTTGTATCTGTAATCAGCTAGCCTACAATAGCAAGTTCTGTGATTGTCGATTAACTAATACATTTTCACATTCATTAGAATTTAAATTTCGTGTCCTGGTGTTTATTATTAATATAACAGATTCATTTATTCATGGATTTTGATTCCAGTGGTGGCTGCATATGATTGTTTCCGATTCGTGTTGTCCAAACATTTCCAATAACTCCAGAGCGTTGTAAAGTCCAAAAGTCAACATGTTTTGAAAAAAAGATAGATGTAATAATTTCCAAAATTCACAACATGTTTTTATCTAACGAAATATTCTGCCTCAATCCATGTTTGTTGGCGTTTAGACTTTCAAAAATATTTTCACTGTGGTGAAAAAACTTGCTGGACACAAAGCGAGGCATGCACCTTCCGGGGCAGTCTAGCAGCTTATATATATATATATATATATATATATATATATGTATATATATGTATAGTCTAGCACTATTATATATTACAAAAAAAGATCATATTATGTAGGATTATCTGCGTTCACATGGCGCTCCATTTAATCCATATTATTCTATTTTATTCAAATTGAGGATTTCGTTCGAGGATTTTAAAAATTTTTAGGGTGATGATGTCATAAAATATGACGACAGACATTAGAAGCTTCATTCTAAAACCACAATAGAAGTTTTGAATGTAAATATGACATGAAAAAAAGACATTTGGTACGGTCTAGTATGAACGGTCAGAATGACCGCTATGGCCATTTTAGTATAGAATTCCGGTAGTTCTAGTGTTAAATGCAAGTACAAGTCTATTGCTTGATTAGTGTCCTTTGGAAGATCAAAGCATGTCTCAGCCAAGACAGTATTACAAATGTCATAGACAGTAATGTCTTTGTATTGAAGGCCAAGTTTAAAATATATCTCTATAAATTCATGCGCATCCATGCTCTCAGTATCTTTGAGTAAATGAATGATGGCAATGATGCAATCCGAAAAGAGCTATACACACACCGGAAACTGTAACCTGTGCGCACGCGTTACGTTTCTTGTGCGCACGCGAAAGTCTCTGTGATTTTTTTTTTTTTTGCACAGGTCTCTTCGGGGGCTCCATACCACATTACAGCTAGTGTGAAATAAAACATTTCAGGAATGAAGCTCCGCATTGGATTATGGGCTAGATAGCGCTGGAAGTGTACATCGACTGTACACTTGAAATCAGATTGCATTGTGGGTAAGAATGAGTGAACAAATGTAGAGTTCGAGATGTAGAGAACTAATTCGTACACTACTACAAAATGGCCGACACCAAAAATAGTGCATTATATAGTGGATAGGGGGCGATTTCAGACAAAGGTATAGGCAATTGTATAAATTCAGTCAATGTATCATGCAAAGAAAAAATATTACTTCAAACTACAGTCTCGCATAGTCAGACCTATATCCACACTTCGTTTTTAGCCCTGTTCCAGCACTGGAGAATCAAATATAATATGCAGTCTCAACGTTTCTAGTAAAACAATCATAACTGTGTAATTTTAATTATGCTTGCCTCATCTTTCATAATGATGCTGTCCTTGTGTCCCTATGAATTTTGTGCGCGCGATCACAAGCAAAAGGCAGCTGGCTGCAGTTCACTTAACGGCCACAGGTATAATTAATAACAAGGGTTTCTGAATCTTACATACTGCACCTTTAAAGGTGCTATACGTTATATTATAAATGTATCATAAAAATGGCGACAATATGTCATTAGTGATTTAGGAAACGTGCTAAATTGAAATACTGGCTCCTCCGATAACAATGCTACAGCCAGTATATTTTACTTTGAAGTTTCCATTCCAGGCCAGAAATTCTGTTTATGTTTTGGCCTGTGTGATCCCGCCCACTGCCTACTCACCAATAGTATTTCGACACCGCCGGGTTGCCAGATATGATCAGGTTTGCAGGCAAACAACACTGCCTGCTGCAGCCATAAGCCAACAAACAAACTAGATCACAGATGACAGATTCCACCCAACCTAAAAAGCCCCGTCATCCATCTAAAAACAACCATGACCAGAGGCGTAGTAAAACAAGGATAATATTGGAGATGCCTTTGGATGATGGAGACAGCTTAAAGCCCAGATATCCTTTAAAACGGATGCTGAGTTTGCTAATTGCTAATCAACATTCTGGCAACCCGCATGAACCTCAAGTCTGGGGCGGGGTAGACAATATTTTGAATTTGGACTGCAGTACCCATTTCAAACGCTTGTTGTCAATCTTATAAATAGCACCTTTAAAACGAAATCATTTCCAACAAAGTCTCCTGTTTAACACATTGACCATTTAGTCCAGAGGACAAAAGAATGATCATAAAATTTATGCAGCATGATAAGCAAGGCCTTGACCAAAATATTATAATAATAAAAAAATAAACTTGTGAACATTTACAGCTACAATAAGGATAATAAAAAATAATAAAAAATAAAACAGTTTGAAAGAGGAAGGAGTCACAAATCGTCTAGGTTACGTATGTAACCTCCGTTCCCCAAAGGAGGGAACGAGACGTTGTGTCAGAGAAGCGACACTAGGGGTCTCTCTTGAGCACCAATATCCACCTCTGATCTATGAAAAAAGGCCAATGAGAAGTTGGCAGCCGGTATTTGCATGTCCCGCCCCCGGACATACGTGTATTTAAGTGGCGCAAATACGGGAGTTCATTCAGGATTTTTCTGAGGAGCCGGAAATGGTCCAGCCACAACAGTGGCTCGGCTGAGCGACATGGCGGGAAAGACACAACGTCTCGTTCCCTCCATCGGTGAACGGAGGTTACATATGTAACCTAGACGTTCCCCTTCTGTCACTCTCTCCACGTTGTGTCAGAGAAGCGACACTAGGGGTCCACGACTCAGCCATGCGCTGAGCCGTGTACGTGAACTGCTGATACAGGAGCGAGCAGGTATTCTTACGTGCAGGACGACCAACTGTATCAGACTGCACGTACCCTTCCCCAATGCCTCATTCAAGCCATCAGAATCCTTTTCGTTACCCTGGAGGGGGGAACAAGGTGATGGCCGCCAACCTGGGAATGGGCCAGCCTGGCTGGGCCTCTTTTCTCTCTATGTTTCTTGCATAGAGCAACTACGTCTGGGGCCCTTACACGCATAGGGAAGGGGGTCTTAGCCCTTCTTTCAGGGGAAGAAGACCCTGCGGAGGCCACACCTACCCGGCAGGGGAGGAAAAGAGTGGCAAATACATCACATGGCCTGTTAGGACCTATGTGGAAAAGTTGGTGCGGTGGTAGATTCAGCCACGTAGAGGGGGGAAGCATACAGCACGGCGACCGAGGCAGCTGTAACTGCCTAAGGGAGACACAGGGGTCCGCTCGTGAGGGGACAGTACCGCGGAATTACACACAGGGGGAGTCCAAGCAGGAGGCCTTACCTGTGGCGCACCTATTCCAGTACAGGGTAGTTTTTGGGTACCCATAGTGGCTTGGGTCGGTGAGTTCCTCCGCTGAACTGCGGACCCAAAAGGGCTAGGGAGGAGTCAACCAGCGACCCGAAGATGGGGTCTCCTGGGAACGGAGGCGCACTATTTTACCTCGGCTGAGGGAAAGGGCACTAGGCGCAAGCGATTCACCCGGCCAGAACGTCAGCGTGTTACCGAGTTCTATGGGCTCGGACCTGAGAAAACACGGGACGATACTGACTCAACACGGAGATTGTAAAACCTCGAGAAAGGGTTAGGTGTTGCCCACCCTGCTGCTCTGCAGATGTCTGCTAGGGAGGTGCCCCTGGCCAGTGCCCATGAGGACGCAACACCCCTAGTGGAGTGAGCTCGGACCTGCAAGGGGGGGGCACGGCCTGGGTGTGATAAGCCAATGAAATGGCGTCGACAACCCAGTGGGCAAGCCTCTGTTTGGAGACAGCGTTCCCTTACCGCTGTCCCCCAAAGCAGACAAAGAGCTGCTCAGAGCGTCTAGTGCTCTGCGTGCGGTCCAGATAGATACGCAAAGCACATACTGGACACAGCAACGAAAGGGTTGGGTCTGCCTCCTCCTGGGGCAGCGCTTGCAGGTTCACTACCTGATCTCTGAAGGGCGTGGTAGGAACCTTGGGCACGTAGCCCGGTCGCGGTCTTAGGATCACGTATGTGTCTGCTGGACTGAACTCCAGGCAAGTGTCGCTAACAGAAAATGTTTGCAGGTCCCCGACCCTCTTGATGGAGGCGAGCGTGATCAGCAGGGCAGTCTTGAAAGAGAGGGCCCTGAGTCCAGCTGAATCTAGCGGCTCGAAGGGGGGTCTCTGGAGGCCAGTGAGGACGATCGAGAGATCCCAGGAGGAGAATAGGTTAGGCCGGGAGGGAGTTAGCCTCCGGGCACCTTTGAGGAACCTGACAATTAAGTCGTGCTTACCAAGATACTTGCCGTCTATCGTGTCATGGTGAGCCGCAATGGCGGCGACATACACCTTGAGGTCCAGCCTCTCCTGTAGAAACACAAGCTCTGATCTAACTGTGCACTTCTGTGGGTCTTCGGCTTGGGAAGAAGACCACATCCCCCGGCACTTTAGGGCGTAAAGATGCCTGGTCGAGGGGGCTCTGGCTTGGTTGATAGTATCTATGACGGTCTGTGGTAGGCCGGCTAGATCTTCCGCATCCCGTCCAGGGGCCAGACGTGGAGGTTCCAGAGGTCTGGGTGCGGGTGCCAGAGCGTGCCCCGTCCCTGAGAAAGAAGGTCCTTCCTCAGGGGAATTCGCCAGGGAGGGGGGAGCGTGAGGTCCGAGGAGCGTGAGGTCCGAGAACCAAGTCCGGGTGGGCCAGTAGGAGTCCACCAGAATGACTTGCTCTTCATCCTCCCTGACCTTGCATAGCACCTGTGCAAGAAGGCTCACTGGGGGAAATGCGTAGTTGCGCAGCCCCACGGGCCAGCTGTGTGCCAACGCATCTACCCCGAGGGGAGCCTCTGTCCGGGCATACCAGAGCGGGCAGTGGGAGGTTACTTGGGAGGCAAACAGGTCTACCTGGGCCTTGCCGAACCAGTCCCAGATCAGCTGGACCGACTGGGGGTGGAGCCTCCACTCTCCACCGGGCAAGCTTTGTCTTGACTGCGCGTCCGCTATCACATTGAGGTTGAATTAACGGGAGAAACTTCCTCAGGGCAAAGAAAACAGCCAGCAGCTTTAGGCAGTTGATGTGCCAACGCAGCGTGGCCCGGTTCCAACGGCCTGCGGCTGCGTACCCCTTGCACACGGTGCCCCAACCCAATTTGGAGGCATCGGTTGTGACCAGAACGCATCGGAACACCTGCTGCAAGGGTACCCCTGCCCGTAGAAAGCAGAGGTCTGTCCAGGGTTTGAGGGTTTGACGGCAGGCGGTGGTAACTTTCACACTGTGCGTGCCGCGGAGGATGCCATATGCCCCAGGAGCTGTTGGAATCGTTTTAGAGGGACCACGGTACCTGGCTTGAGGGAAGCGAGGCATTTCAGCACCGACTGAGCACGCTCGTTGGAGAGACGTGCTGTCATAGAGACTGAGTCTAACTCCAAACTGAGAAAAGAGATGCTCTGGACTGGGGTGAGCTTGCTCTTTTCCCAGTTGACCTGAAGCCCCAAACGGCTGAGGTGCCTGAGCACCTGGTCTCTGTGCGCGCATAGTAACTCTCACGAGGGGGCCAGGGTGAGCCAGTCGTCGAGGTAATTGAGTATGCGTATGCCGGCTTCTCGGAGCGGGGCAAGAGCTGCCTCTGCGACTTTCGTGAAGACGCGAGGGTACAGAGACGGGCCGAAGGGGAGGACTTTGTACTGATACGCCTGGCCATCGAACGCGAACCGTAGAAAGGGTCAATGTCGAATCGAGATGTGGAAGTACGTGTCCTTCAGGTCTACCGCTGTAGATGTCTGCAAGATGGCCGTGTTAGCGTGAGCGTCTGCTGTGTGATTCCACTGCTATGTAATTTGGACTAGGTTAAACTGTTACCCTCAACCATTTTATATTTATTTTGAGCACTTAAGTTTCCAAGTATTCTGTTATATTATCTTTTCTTCTATCGTGACTCTCTCCAGCATGGATCAAGCCGAGATCTCACTACAAACAATTTGGGACGCAATACAGCTAATTAAAGTTGAAAAAGTTCAAAAACTGAGATTATACAAACTAGCCTTACCTGCATCCACAGATCTTTATCTTCATTGTGTGATCAAATCTCGGAGCTTGAACACAGGGTGAGCTCTAACGAAGATAACATTGAAGATCTGTCGAAACGTGTGCAAACACTTGAAAAATAGAAAGCCTACTTGAAGGACAAAGTTGACGACGCTGAGAACAGAAGTCGGTCATGTAATCTTCGGTTCATCAATGTGCCCGAAAAGAGTGAAGGTAGTGATGTGATCGTCTTTGTGAATCAGCTGATTCCGCTTCTTCTCGGCAGAGATCAATCCTTTGCTGCACCGGCTATTGAGATGGCCCATCGCTCTCCTACATTTAGTTCTGGATCCAGGCCTGTGCCCAGACCTATTTTGGTCAAGTTTCTGCATTTCCAGGACAAGGCAAAGATCCTACGTTTGGCCAGGGAGAAGAAAGAACTACTTTACAAAGGTACTCGAGTTTTCATTTATCCGGATTTTAGTGCTAGCCTGATCAAGAAGCGTCAGCAGTTTGATGCTGTGAAAAAGAAACTCCGTGCTGTGGATATTAAATACTCTTTGCTGTATCCCTGTATGTTGAGGGTGATGGTGCATGGAAAACCGAAATTATTTCGTAGTTCTGAGGAGGCAGAGACTTTCTTTCGAGATCTTTCTGTACCCCCATGATTATGTATTCTCCGTTCTGTAACTAACCTTTTCTGTTAGTGTATGTTATTATTTATTTATTTATCTCTTGATCCTACATCCGTTTAGTGCTTTTTTTTTTTTTTTTTTTTTTTAATATTATTGTTGCAGTCTGAATCTGGGGCATATTGGTTTTATTTATTTCGATCTTCAATTAAATGTTTTTTTTTTTTTTTTTGTTTGTGTGTGGTCTGTGTGGTGTGTGTGTGTATGTGTGTGTGTGTGTGTGTGTATATGTGTAGTGTTCGTGTGTTTGCTCAATTTGCTGTATTTCTTTCTCCACCCCTTCCTTTCTTCTATAGTTCATTATTTGGTTGGTTGAATTGTCTTTATTGGTACAATTGAATCTGTTAAAGGTTTAAAGGTTATTCACCTTAACATTAAGAGTCTTGTCTCTAAAATAGATCTCCTCAGAGCCTGGGTTTTTTTTCATAAACCTAATATCATCACTATATCAGAAACCTGGCTACATAACAACATCTCTGATGATGTGATTAAAATTGAGGATTATGTTTTGTACAGATCTGACAGAGCCTCCAGAGGTGGTGGTGTGGCAACTTATGTTTCTGCCATCCTAGTTTCAGAATGTGTTATTCACAGCATAGATCCTGTTAATTTTGAGTGTCTTTTTGTTAAAGTTACTTTTCATGTAAATAAAAATGTAACTATTGGTAATATTTATAGGCCACCCTCTGCTCCGTCTGACTCTACGATGTGTATTCTGTCAACGATTAACTCCCTTGAGAAGCACAATGAATTGATTATTCTGGGTGACTTTAACAAGAACTGGTTGGATCGTTCCTCTGTTAATGATAAAAATTTACTTGGCAGTATAAATCTCTGTCAGTTAATTACTGTGCCTACCAGAGTTGACCATCGCTCTTCATCTTTGTTGGACTGGATACTCGTTACTAATACTGAAAGGATAATTAAATCTGGTGTATTGTCAGACTGTTTAAGTGATCATTCGATTATTTACTGTGTCTGGAAAATTCAAATCCCAAGTTCTCCACCTAAATACATAATTCTGAGACAGTGTAAAAATATGAATATTGATAATTTTATTCAAGATCTAATTGATATAAACTGGAATATGTTTCAGTTGATTCCTTTTGTTGAGGAAGCAACACATTTTTTTCATTCTGAAGTTATGAATATAATAAATAAATACACCCCTTTGAGAACTGTTTAAGGCAGACATTTACCTTGGATTAATTCTAATCTTGTTCAACTTTTTAAGCAAAGAGATAAATCATGGGCTAAACACCGGGTATCTAGAGATCCTATCGATTGGGAAAAGTACAGACATTTGAGGAACTTATCTAAATTGGAAACAAGGAATGCAAAAGCTAATTATTACAAAGATCGCCTTTCTCAAAACTTTCATAACCCTAAACAGTTTTGGAATCAGCTGAGTAATCTGTTAAATAAATCTATAAAAAGCTTGATTAAAAATATTAAATTTAATAATGAAATTATTTCTGATCCTTCACTTATTTCTCAAGCTTTTAATCAACATTTCTCCTCTATTGCATCATTAATTCAATTACTGTTAACGGACTATTTTCCTTTAAGAAGATTACGCCTGTCGATGTCTACTATGTTATCTGTGATCTAAAAACAAATAGTAGTGCTGGTCCTGATGATTTAGAAGCTAAATTTGTTAAATCCGCCGCTCATGTATTAATGTATCCTCTAGCAGATTTATTTAATTTGTCATTAACTACTTGTTCTATTCCGTCTATATAGAAATGTGCAAAAGTTACTTCATTGTTCAAAGGTGGAGTCTCATCTGATGTCAATAATTATCGGCCAATTTCTATTATTTGTGCTATTGCAAAAATTTTTGAGAAATTAATATTTAATCAACTATCATCATTTATTAATTCATTTCACATTTTATCTCCGTTACAGTCAGGCTTTAGACCTAATTTTTCTACTACGACTGCTCTGTTAAAATTTACGAATGATGTGTTCTCGTCCATTGACAAAGGCCAAGCAACAGGTGCCATTTTCATAGATTTTTCTAAGGCCTTTGATATGATTAATCATTATCTTCTTCTTGATAAGTTGTATTCTATTGGTTTAAATAGAGATGCTCTTCTCTGGTTTAATGCTTATCTTCACAACAGACGTCAATGTGTTGTTTTTCAAGGTTTCCAGTCAGATTATGTAATTGTTGAAAAAGGTGTTCCACAAGGTTCCTCTCTTGGACCATTACTTTTCTCTATTTTTATTAATGATTTACCTCAGATATGTTCAAACTGTTCGGTGCATCTTTATGCTGATGACACGGTAATTTATACCTCTAACTCTGATCTGTCACAAATTCAGAACTCTTTACAACTTGACTTTAATTTGGTTGAAGAATGGTGTCATAACAATATGCTTACATTAAATAAGAGGAAGTCTTGCTGTATGATGTTTGGGTCGCGTCGCTGCCATTCGAACACTTTTGATTTGAATATTATTGTTGACGATGGCTTATCTCTTGAGACTGTCAATGCATTTAAATATCTCGGCCTTTGGATCGACTCAGAACTCTCTTTTAAGCCCCATATAGATTATATTATTAAAAGAATTTATCACTGCCTGCGCTTACTTTATTGCTCAATTAATTGCTTTACATTTCAAGACAGGAAAAGAATTGTTTCTCAGTTAATATTTCCTCTTATTGACTATGCTGATACTGTTTACCAAAATACCTATGATATTTATCTTAAGCCTCTTAATGTTGTTTATAATTCTTTGTGCAGATTTGTGCTAAGGTGTCAATATCGTACTCATCACTGCCATATGTATGAATTGCTTAATTGGTTGCATCCTAAATCTAGAAGACAATTTCATTGGCTTTTGTTTATCTTTAAATGTGTTTATTTTGTTTGTCCTTCTTATTTGAATTAACTTTTGATTCCATATAGATCTCCCTACTCTCTTAGACATTTGCAACATCCTTTTTTCTTTGTTCCAAAAACTGTTAGTGTAGTTGGACGTAGGTCATTTCTGTATAAAGCCCCTTTTGACTGGAATAATCTTCCTGTTTCTCTGAGATATATTACCTCTCTTAATCGTTTTAGGTTATGCCTATTCTCTTATCTTAAAATAACTTGTCTATGTTTCTGATTTTATTTTGTTTTCTCTCTATACTTGAGATTCATTTGAGGATCTTTTGCTGATATTATGTGGCTCTATTTTGATGCTGTATGATGCTGAGATTTTGTATTGAAACTATGTTGCGGGTGTGGGAAGTAGGTTGAGCTTTTGTTTTTGTAGTTTTGTTTTGTAATGTTGTTTTGCTTTATGTTGTCTGTGCTGTATATTGCTTATGTTTTTAGGACCCCCTTGAAAATGAGATGTTACATCTCAAGGGGCTATCCTTTCAATAAATTCAAATTCAAAATTCAAATTCAAACCAATCTAGATGCTGGACGCCAGATAGAATTTGTTTCTGGGTGAGCATTTTGAACGGGAGTTTGGACAAGGTCCAATTGAAAACTCGCAGGTCCAAGATCCGTCGCAAGCCACCGCCTTTCTTGGGTACAAAGAAGTAAGGGCTGTAGAAACCCTTCTTCATTTCGGTTGGAGGGACAGGCTCTATCGCGTCCTTGATTAGAAGGGAGGCGATTTCTTCGCGCAGGGACTGGGCATGTTCGCCGTGTACTGCGGAAAAATTAACGCCCACGAAGGGGGGCGGAGGCCTGGCAAACTGAATTGCGTAACCGAGTCGAATGGTCTGGTGCAGCCAGCGTGACGGGCTGGGCAGTGAATGCTACGCCTCTAAAATCTGTGCTAGGGGCACCAAGGGGACGAGTATTTTGGACGTACCCGGCGGGGCTTCGCAGCGGTGCGGAACAGGTAATGCGGCATTGGGAGGCAGTGAAGCGGCCCGAGGCTCCGGTGCTGAGCATAGACTCAAAGCACTTACCTTGCTCCGCGCACCCGGCAGGGGGCGGGTTCCTGACTGAGGAGGTCTGATGTTGGCGTCCTCTGGACTCGTCTGAACCGGCCGGCCAGGGAACAGTCGTGGGGGTGATGGCGGGGACGCCGCATCCAGGAAGCCGGGACTGTTGAGGCCTGAAAGCAGAGTGCCGTGAGAACGGCATTTGCAGGCCATGTGACCCAGAGACAAAGGAAATAGTTCTTTTATTGAGAATTTGGGTACCGCAGCCAAATGAAAAAACACAAAATTCTCCTCCCGGCCCTCCACTGGGGGATGGTGCGGTCTTACCACCTCCGGAGCTAACGTCTTGGACTCTGAGTGGGCTGTCTCAGGAGCACCTGGGAGCCTTCTGGATCCTCGAGGGGGTCCGTGAGACAGGGGCGTGCGCTTCCCGTGGTTGGCTCGACGCTGGGGCTGAGAGCTGGGCCCGGGTTGAGGCGGAGCTGAAGGTTTCCTGGCCGCGGGAGGACGCCCTCGGCGAGCAGACGGGGCATGAGCCGTAGCGGCAGGTTTGCGGCGAGGCATGATGTGAGAGATGGCCTCCGTCTGTTTCTTCACCATGGAGAACTGCTGGGCAAAGTCCTCGACGGTGTCGCCGAAGAGGCCAAACTGGGAGACAGGAGCGTTGAGGAAGCGAGTCTTGTCTGCTTCATGCATCTCGATCATGTTCAGCCATTGTTGACGCTCCTGGACCACAAGCGCGGCCATCGCCTGCCCGAGCGCTTGCGCTGTGACCTTCGCCGCTCTCAGGGCGAGGTCGGTCGCTGAGCGCAGTTCCTGCAGCGTGTCGGGATCAGGACCACCCCCGTGCATGTTTCTTAGTGCCTTGGCTTGATGAACCTCTAGGAGAGCCATGGCATGCAGGGATGAAGTGGCATGTCCGGTGGCACTGTAGGCCTTTGCGGTCAGCAAGGATGTTGCTCTACAGGTCCGGGAAGGGAGTACAGGGCGGCCCCGCCAGGTGGTAGGGCTTCTGGGGCATAAGTGGAGCGCAACTGCCCTATCCATCTGGGGAATCGCTGTGTACCCGTAGCGCGCTCCGCCGTCGAGGGTGGCGAGGGCACCAACCGCATCGTCCTCAACTGCATCGTCCTCAATCCCGTGGGAAGAAGGAGCAATACGGGGGCGGCTGGAGTGGCTTGCTTACGATTGTAAGCGAGCCGCGACCGCAACGTTGTCATGGTCATGTTCTCGCAGTGAGAACATGAACCATCCACAAACGCAGCCTCGGTGTGATCGCTACCCAGACACACGAGACAACGCCTGTGGCCGTCTGAAGCGGAGAGCACTCTACCGCATCCAGGAACAACACAGGGGTGGAAAGGCATCTTTATAAAGACGCGTCCTTAAAAGGTTGTTCAACGCCGCTGTGTTTTGCTCTTTTAGAAGAAATTACTCTTTTAAATAAAATCACTCTTTTATGAAAAAAAGGACTCGTGAGAGTACTTTTTAATCTGCAACTGTCGAAGCGCCCAGGGGCAGGAATGCACAGCCGTGCAAACAGGAGAAAGCCACTGTTGTGCGCCGTAGAATCCAACAGCATGCAGCAGAGGAATGACAGGAACTCGGTGTGTAACACGCAGCAACTGCAGACACGACCATGGGCTCCGAAGAAATTTTCTGAATGAACTCCCGTATTTGCGCCGCTTAAATACCCGTATGTCCGGGGGCGGGACATGCAAATACCGGCTGACAACTTCTCATTGGCCTTTTTTCATAGATCAGAGGTGGATATCGGCGCTCGAGAGACCCCTATTGTCGCTTCTCTGACACAACGTGGAGAGAGCGACAGAAGGGGAAATATACTTAAAAAAATGCAACAGTACAAGTCTATTTCGTGATTTACAAACAGGCTTAAGCAATCATAAATAGGTATTTAACATAGTCATTTTGCGAAACAAATAAATATTTCATGGGGTATGAACACTATAGGAGTTGCTTTAAAACATAGTGAAACTACACACGCAGAGCAAATATTTTGTACCGTGTACATACCATGCATAACACTGACATCTATGGAGATAATAAGATGGGCTTTCTTAATAAATTAAGAAAATAATTAAACACAATTGTCTGTTATTTATCAACTGAAAGAAGATTCAGAAACAACATCCTAACTAAGCCTTGAAGCATGATTAGATTCAGTTAGATCTGAATCTGAATGCTATAATGACCTTCCCAAATGTATATTTGAAATACATGTGAAGTTGCACAGTGCACTTATGAAGGTACATTGTTTTTTATATCAACACATTTATTAAAGCAATCTTTGCTCTTTGCTCAAAAATATTTTGTGTATTATTTGTAATGTTTCACAGTATTTCATTTGATGTGATATCATTCACAAGGCCTTCTTTTGCATTTTATTTTTCTGTCTGTGCATAAGAACACAACGTCTGTGGAAATGACTTCCTTGGACTGTACAGCTCTAAAGATAGTTCCTTTTAAATAGGGTTTGTGTTGTTACGGACTAGCACAATGTTACTCTCTTACAGAGCTTTGTCCACCACACAAGTATCTGTTGACATGATCCTTAACACAGATATTATATGAGGGGAGCTTTTCAGCAATCTCCAAATTATGCAGCCACGTTTCAGCGTGCACACCTGTGGGTCAAGGCTGGCTGGAGCCATTATAGCTAATGAGTGTGGAGTCCTACTTTAGCAGTTTCAGCCTCATAAACTTACCTAAAAGCAAACTAATGGAATCTCACTGATAGAGCTTTTGTATCATTACAGAATAACATGCCTTTGTGCATGTTAAATATATCAATG
This sequence comes from Xyrauchen texanus, assembly GCF_025860055.1. NCBI lineage: Eukaryota > Metazoa > Chordata > Actinopteri > Cypriniformes > Catostomidae > Xyrauchen > Xyrauchen texanus. Next base: position 6,073,421 of record NC_068291.1, on the reverse strand, counting down.
CGACTATGTAACCAAATTAATTTGGTGTCACAGACAAAATGACAGCCCCCTGCTGCGTTCAAGTCACAGGTGATGTAGATTATTGATGGCTGGGAAAACAGTTCTGGAAATCAGTTCACGGCAATTTCAGTTTGTAATGTTATTTTCAGGTCCATTAGAAAAAGGGTTGCAGTTGTTATCACTGATTGGCTGTTTTGGAAAAATAACCGCTATTACTGTAATGATATTGATATGTTTGATTAGTGCCCTTTTCAATGCCTATCGCAATAATACATAATTTTAAACTATCATTTTGACTCTAAAAATAATGTGTAGATGTGGATATTAAAAGAAAACTGTAAAATGAATTGAAATGAGCAAATTATATATAATACTAATGTGTGCCCCGATTATTCATGTTTAATGTACTTTATCATTATCGCAACATTTTTATACTCATTGCAGTTATGAGAAACTATGATTAATGATAAATATTTCTTTATCAGTATTTCAACTGAACAAGTGCTTATATTTATAACAGGTGAATTTAGAGGTGGACTTTGCACAGTTCATATCGTCAGTGTAAAAAAGACTGGGAGACACTGTGGCATTCAGCTGACGAAAACAATTTTTATGCTACCGCAAATGCAGAGAGCATTTGTTTCTATATTGAGATGAGCACAATGCATTTTGTCCTCCTAAATGGGCCACGTATACTTGAGCGAGTTCAAAGGTGTTTTAGCAGCATGCAGAGTGGCCATTGTGCATTGGCTTTTCATAGGAGTTGACTCAGAGCATTCCACTCAAACTCACCACCAGATACCTGCAGCATCTAAACTGCGTAATATTCAACACAGTGCAAAGGAATCACTTTAAAAACAAAGTTTAATCTATTTCAACCAGGTCCAAGTGTTGTTCAGCTAAAGAGATTCAAGCAGGGTTAACACCGACATGTTTTGAAAACCCTTCACAGTCTTTGGCCACAATAAAGCGGATCGCTCTTATTTGTTTTCATGGAATGTCGCACTCATTCCTCTTTGAAGATTTTTGTTTGCTTTTGAATCATATAAAGGCATCTCTTTCAAACATATTAATTGCTCATTGAAAAAAAAACTTGACAGTGTGAACTCTAAATAGAGAAACATTAATCATAAAAATCATCAAAGTCATGGCTGCTGGTGTTGTGGGACAGAGTACGCAAGGCCATTTCAATCTCAGAATTGCTGTCATCTGATTCTTCCAAAAATGCTGAAATGAAAATATGTACGTCATTAAAATGTTCCTGCAGTAAGGGGGCCATGATGAATTTGCACATTAGCATGATCCAAAACCAAATAAATAATTACTGAGCCTTTGGGATACCTCACATTTTTGCTTTTTATACAGTTTCTATTTATTTATTTACAAGATGCAACGATTACTTTGAAGCAATACAAAATTTAAAAACTATAAGCAATGCACACTGATAGTCCTAGTGGAGAAACATATAAATGTGCCTAATTGCTGCATAGTGAGATTTCAGCTGTTGCCTCTGATCCATGTTATCTTAATAACAACAGCAATCAGTTGTATAACATCAAGAAGAAGTGCATTTTTACATAGACAAATAAGTAGAATCTGAATGTGATTCTTTGCTATGCATTTGATGCATACATTGGTATTGTTGTATCAACCTGTTAAATGATGCATTTGTATTGCTTTAACATGTTTTAGTAAGTTCTTACCCTTTGACTGGACAGCAGAGAATGCCTGGACTTTGCACACTTCCTATGAGAAAAAATAAAATGAGATTGTGAGACCACTGCATTTTCTGACCTATTGTAATTATTTCACACAAAATACAAATAAAAAAAAAATAACTAATAACATAATTAACAAATAATATTTCTGTAAAAGGTTTTGATTGAAATGTCTGAACCAGGACATGCAATTAGAAAACTAAATTTTATTCTTCAATGACAGCTCAGCCACAACAAATGAAACACTCTCAGAAGCAGTCATTCCTTAACAAAACATAGACGATGGTTTTCTTTCTCCTTTCTTCTTTAAGTACCTAACCAAACCCTGTAGAACTTAATTTCCCCACTAAGCCTGTTTTCAAATGGGGCGAGTGGCCAAATAAACTTCCTTGACTTCTTTTCTAATTGTGCTGAAGGACCCGGTCAGAGCTCTCTATTCATTAACGGACCGAGCTCAGGGTTGCTGGGTTCCCATAGCATCACTGATACCTCTATGTAAATGCATGACCCCTGGCAAGCCTTTGATCTGATTTGATGCATATGCAAATGCTTGCGCTACTTTTCAAACAGGCTTCCTTCTTCATTTACATCAGCACAGAGGCTATTCAGATCTCATCAATGACGTCTTCATCTTCATCCTCATCCTCACCCTCCATGTTTTCATATATCCACATTATTGATTTTTTTTTTTTCATGTTGATGTACTTTAAGGATTACACAAGTACAAATATTTAGTTTCCCTTTGATAAATATGGATGAATAAACAAAATTCGATGTGTATTCACACATGCCCTGGCGAACTTATGACAAATTTAGCCATGTACTCTTAACCTTGACACTGACCAAAAGAGCTGTAAAGATGTATTTGAACTCAATTACGTCTGCTCTCATATAATTTAGTTTAGCTCTTTGTTCCCACAACATTTAATAAATTATTTTGATGCATGTATACAGATGCTATGCTCAGGGTCAGAACCAACAAATTACTTAAATTGACCTAAGAATATATAAAGGGACTTAAAGTGACTTCGCCTTCTTTCTTGAGGGAAATAAAGGGACTTCAAAGTACTTTACCTAAAGTACTTTTTAATATTTAATTGGATCATTATCAAAATAACTGATAAAAAGAAATAATGATAAAAAAAAAATGTGTGGCCCTTGATTTCATGTCATTGGTGTTTTCAATGTTAAAAACTTGTATTTTGACATTACAAAAACTTGTGGAAAAGAACATTTCAAGGTCAAAGTTTAGTGGAAGAAGAGGCTGCTCAAATGTGCATACAGTAATTTTCCCACAATGTTGAAAAGTTATTAATTTAAAATGTAACTGTAATATTTTCACATGGTACATTTAAATAATTGGTGTTACACTGTTTAAGGTTCACATGAAAGATTTTTACTTTAAAAAGTGTGTATATATATATATATATATATATATATATATATATATATATATATATATATATATATTTAATTGCATGATTTATTGACTTTAGCCTGATCAGTGGTGTATGTTTTGTGATGCTTTTGACACTAACTTTTTTCAACCCTTATGTAAATTAACCATACTATATAGTAATATTGTAGTAATCATGACTGTAACCATGTTTTCTTTTTTTGGCAGAAACCATGGTTTTGATACAATTAATAATAGTTATCGTTCAACAATGTAACTTCAGTGCAGCATCAGAAGCTGATGCTACGGGAGCACTCCCCCGGTGGCGTTGATTTTTAAATCCTATACAATTGCACCAATTTGATTGGCTGGTGACTCTTGGTGTTCAGCCTATGCTGACTTCAACGTGGGCATATAAGCCGAAGCCCATTGCCACACCATAAAAATGTTTCTCTTTCAGGATCTGCACCAGGTCAGTGAGAACGAGTTATATTGTATATCTCGACAGGACGAAAGTTTTTTTCCGAGCCAGTGTAATAGTGTATTGCACCACCCAGGACTGTTCTTCCCATAGCTGCATGACCAACTGGTCAAGACATGGCGTATGCCGTACTCAACGAGAAAGTTTGTCTCAAGTACAGTGGCCTTCACATTCTTGTACCATGCCGAACTAACTGTAGAAGATATTCACAGCTTCCTACAGTTGAAGAGGCAGTAGCAGCACATTTATGCCCCTCCTCTTTCAAACTGGAATGGAAATCTAAGACATTGCATCCACATCCACACTGATGTGTAAGGCCTACACTTCAAGCAGATCAGGCTGGTTTCATGGAGGATATGCAGGCCAACCATGCAGATCTGCTAAAGAACTTGGATGAGAGTGGTTCAGTGCCTGAATCCCTACATGAGCTGCTTCATGCTACAGATTTGGCACTCCGAGCAACCAAGACCACTGCCCAGGCCATTACCAGATCTATGGGTAGGCTGGTGTCCGCTGAATGCCACATCTGGCTAAACTTATCAGATCTGAGCATCAGGGACAAAGCTGTCCTGCTTGATGCCCTGGTGTCAGAAGGGCCTCTTTGGTGATGCAATTGATGCTTTCACCGAGAGGTTCTCAGGTAAGAAACAATTACTGGCTCATAGACACTTCCTGCCGAGGTGGTAGTTCTCCAACGCAGATGGTTTGCTCTCGCTCTACATCTGGACAATGTCCAGGCAAACGGAGTGTTACCATCTAAGTAAACATCAACAATGTTGAACCAAAGTGCAAAAAAATGCTGGTGAGAAAGCAAGCCCAGCGGCTTGCACTCAGTTTATTGTCTTAGATGGTCTCAGCCTTTATTGTCTGATCACCAAAAAGGATCGGACACTTAAGAAGTCTCCCTATGGTTGGTTTGTATCAATCGACCTGAAAGAGCTATACTTTTATGTACAGATTGCCCCTCTTCACTGGCCATTCTTGAGATTCGCCTTCAAGGGGACTGCATTCCAGTTCAACGTACTACCTCTTGGGTTTTCCCTGGCTTCTCGCACATTCACAAAATTCCTTCAATGCTGAAGCTGAGCAGCATCCACATATTAATTTATCTTGATGATAGGCTGTTACTAGGCCAATCAGAGGCACAGGCGTGCATGCATAGAAATCTGTTGCTCAAGCATTCATAGCTGTTGATTTACCAGTGTTGAAGTACAGAATTTGTTCTATTAGACAAGGCAACCTGATGAGCAGGCTGGTATAATCAATGTTAAAGCCCGTAAAGAAAATATTTGAGAACTTCTTAAGAATTTTTCAAGAATTGCACTTAGAAACATTCTTATGAACGTCTTATAATTTACCCTAAGAGGTTTTTTTTTTTTTTTTTTACAGTACTTTGCTGTTAAAAATGTTTCTTTCTGGGAGATCAAGAGCAGGCTCACTGTGATGTGACTAGTTTTATGGTAAATAGCTGTTCTATACAAGGCAATGTTTAGTGTTCATGATGTTTCTGACCAACACCTCTGTTCTTTATTATCTCACATCAGCCTTCACTTGTCTGTCTAATGAGAAGTCAAATAAAAAAATCAACCTTTGAAGCAATGTACATGTCAAATTTTGCCAGGATTGACCAGTGTATTTTTTATAAAAAAATAAATAAAAAAACTCATAAGCCTTTGCACTTGAATAAGTATGTATGCTTTGGCAATGCATTGGGGCTACCAAAAAATTAAAAATAAAATGAAATAAAATAAAAGAAAGTTGTTGCACTGTGCTACTTGGAGACAAAACCGAAGGTCAGACTGAATATCTGATCCTACTTTGTAAATGGCACTATATGTGACAATAGTGATGCATTACACATAAAAACATAAAATCAAAAACAGTAAAGGATATTTCAGCAAATTGAATGTTTGATGTTTTTGATGAACTTACAGCAACTCAAGTTGTTTTAAGTCACACATAGAAATCAACTCTCAGCATACAAAATGCAACAGTGGTGACAATTAACAAACATCCTTTTATGTAAAAAGTAAAATACAAATAACTTAGAATACAGCAAAAACTATGTCAAAATAAACCAGTAAATAGTAAAAACTCGAAGTAATTTCTTCATGCCACAGTGCATGCTGGGAACATAGCTGTTAATTTCAACAACAGTAGGTAGTATGTAATTTGACAGCTACATGCTGCTAAATTACAGTTGTATACTGTAGTTATAGTCTCTAGCTGTTAATTTCAGCAACAGCAAGTCACAGTTAATTTTACAGTAACATGCTGGCAACCCTGCTGTCAGTTCTTTACTGTTTTTTGACGAGAAAATCACAGTTTGGGCATGGACAAAGTCTGGCTGCTAAAGCTTTACAGAGAAAGAAGGTTGAACACTGACTAACTGGTGTTGGATGAAAAGTATGGTCTCTCTCTATTCCCACTGCTGTGAATGGGAGTAAGTGTGCAATATTTCACTACCCTGTTGGCTAGTGTCATTGTACAAAAGCCCTTTGCTAGATGATCGCTCTGTTCCCCTGCTTTGCGCTAAATGGGAAGATGTGTTGAGATATGATTGCTCCACTACCTGGCGTAGCTAGTGTGTCTTCCTTTGCATTGAGCTGTTGGTTTATTGTCCCCACTTTCCTTCCTATTTTTCAATATGGTGGTTAAAGAAATGCCTTTTACTACCATGTTTGATCTGGCTTATATGCTTTTTTGGTGGAAAAAAAATGGTTAATCTAAACACTATTGTAGTAACTTGTTTTTTGTCTAAAATCACGGTTTTGATACAACAGTAATACTGTAGTGTCTATACAGTAATATTGTAGTTACAATGACTGTAACCATGGTTAATTTTGTTGTTACTATTAGTTCTACTACAACTACCATTGTTAAACTGTTTACTGTTGTAAAACCAAGGTCAATTTTCATAAGAGAATGCAACCCTAATTAAATATATAACTATCAGGTAAAATTATTGAATTAAAAAATATCATCTGATTGTTATAAATCTAAAAAAAATGTCTTCTTTAAATAGCTTTGACCCATTCGGCCAAGCTGGCCCAGAGACATTTAGCTAGTATACACTTACATACTTTGGCTTTTCGGAGCAGCAGCAGTACACAAGTCTTGGTGGAAGATCTGCATTGTTGGGGTGTTTGTATCTGGTGTTATGCATTTGTGCAGCTTCCCTGCTTTGTTTGGGGATTGTGTGTAGTGTATGTCTGATTGTGCAGCAGCATGTCCTACATACTCGATGCAGCAAGTCTTGTGTTTGTCTAAATGTGCAGCAGCTGCAGCATGTCCACATGCTTAACACAGTCTATCTGTGTATGTTCTAGAAGTAATGAGTCTTCGCACGTGCTCTGCTGCAGCAGCATAGTAGATCTAGTCTGCCAAGACCAAAATCCTGTCAAATATGTTATAGCCACATTAACATGCTAAATCTTTCAGCGAGTTTTCCTTACTAAAACGTAGTTGTGGCAGGGTGGAGGGCGGGGCCGGGCCGGGTCGTGATCCTACACAGAGAGCTCGTTTACAGACATGTCCGTCGTGTGTGTTTATGTTGTCTTTTAAGTTTATCATTAAACTATTATGTATATTGAAAAGCCGGTTCTCGCCTCCTCCTTTCCATTGAAGCCTTTACAGTAGTTAGCTACTTTTTAAGCATGTAGCTTGGAAGCTACAGTTTCAAAGTAGCTTCCTCATCTCTGTTTATCACACAATAAAATAATTTAAACTCTAATCAATATTTCATGCCCATATATTTATTCGCAAAGTAACCATGTAAAAATTGGGACTGTACATTTACAGTTAACTGGTCATTGTCACAAAATAATTCCCCTCAAAGTGTTACAAGACCTGATCACCCATCTGAGTTTATTTTGAGATAATGACTGCCTGACTGTACCATATCCCCATACACATACTATAAAGTATAGTATTTTCGAGTGTTTTAAATCCTTGAAATTGTGGTACAAAAACTGACACTAGAAAAATGTTGTTCAGAGCTCGACATGAAGGGCATTATACATAAATATTACTTTAATGTGATCTGTTTACGATAAATATTTTGAAATGATTATTTGGGATTCGTACAAATCAAAAACTATACAGACAACAAATAAATGAAACAAATAAAAGTAAAAAAAAAAAAAAAAAAAAGCTGAAAACATGGGAGGCCTATCTCTTCTCACATCTTCAAATGCCCCAACAAAGCCATGATAAGCTTAGTAATAAATACATGTTTGGGTGGGTAAATTGGGCTATTCTTTTATATTACTTGCTTGCCATGGGAATGCTCTATCAGCTGGGCCACTTCAGACAGTGACGAGTCTGATTTCAAGACACTATTATCAGAGAGAGCTATGAATGCCACTGACCCTCCAATCTAATATTCCATTTCCATAAACATTTATGCCAGTTCTTCTTGCACTGAGGTCCACTTAATTGAGGCAACGGATCTAAATATGTAAGACAGGGCTGGCCACTGTTTGGCTGCGTCTCATACACAGAGGTGAATATAATGTGTAAAATGATGCAAATTACCACTTTGGCGGCAACCTCTCTCTTTTTTCCTCTGCTCCAACGTTTACTTTTTTCTCTCTCGCTCTGTATCACACAGTTTTGAGCATTTGGGGGTATTTGTGATATTGATGAAAAGTACCCCTGTGCGTTTTTAGGCAAGCATTTGATATATTAATATATGGGGAGTGTGGGTTATTTGTTATGATATCAGAGCTATGAATAAAAGACATCTCTTAACATTTATGCAACAGTAGGCTTCATGTAAATAGACTGCAGTTAGTCTGCAGTTGTTGTCTGGGCAAAGCTATTTTCATAATACCTGTGATCACATCCAATTATAGTTCTACGGTTACAATGATGAAAGTGTACAAAGTGTATTGGTCATAATATTGTTCCTTTTGTAATTTTCCATTTATAAAGAACAAAATAAAAATACAAATATAGGAGTGGCATTATGGAAATAGTTCCTTCTCTTAAAAAGACAAAAGATAAACAAAAGATGGAAATTAAAGAAAAAGATAGCTAGAAACATCTTAGTCTGACAAGACAAGAATCATTTAAACATGATCATAATAATCACTCATGGTAGGTGCAGATCCTTTCATGTAGTTACGTTATATAAATGCACATTATAAACACAATATATCTATACTTAACATGTTAATATACTGTATGAATATAAACATCTATACGCCTCCACAGCTATGCTAATACAACGTGCTGTCTGGATCAGTGTTTGTGTAAGGTAGCAGTAGCACCTCCTACACCTATCCTAGATGTGACCCACATCAGAACTGATTTACCATTGATTAGGCCTCTGTGAGAGCCAAGAACTCTGGAGTGAGGTAATGACTCAGAGCAACAGTGCCCTCTGTGTGTCACAGGCTGCCTCTCATCTGCTACCACACAGCTGGCCTAAATATGAGTGTCCTCTGCTGGTCAACAACCAAAACTGCAGGGCAACAGGTAGAGTGGCTTTACTTTTGAAATGTGCTGTGCACAAACAAGACAGAGAACTGAACTTGGTGTGCTGCATTTGGGTAGTTGACAAATAATATGTATATTAATTTGATATACTTATATATTTATATGTTAATATATATTTCATATCCAAGGGGTTTTCATAAAAACTACTAATTATTAATACTATACTATTATTACAAACTATTAATACTATTATTAATAATACTAAATACTAATATTAGTACTAATTATTGGATCATAAACCTCTAAGGATAAGCTGCTAAAATACAATTTGACTCTCAATGGATATACCATGGAGTGGTGGTGGAGTAGTGTGCTAAAACACTGAACTGATAAGCAGAAGGTTGTCGGTTCAATCCCCATAGTCACCAAAATTGTGTCCTTGAGCAAGGCACTTAACTCCAGGTTGCTTCAGGGGGATTGTCCCTTTAATAAGTGCACTGTAAGTCATTTTGGATAAAAGTGTTTGCCAAATGCATAAATGTAAATATACTGTTACATCATCTTCTACAGTGAAGAAATTGGGCCTTATATTTGATACCAATCAATTCTTTAAAAATCAAATTTCCAATGTTTGTACAACAGCATTCTTCCACCTCAGAAATACTGCTAAATTACGACACATGCTCTCTGTTGCTGATGCCGAAAAACAAATTAATGCGTTCATGACCTCAAGACTAGATTATTTTAATTAATTACTGGAAGGACGTCCAGCAAGTTCAATAAATAAACTTCAATTGGTTCAAAATTTAGTGTTGACTAGAACCAAGAAATATTATATTAGCCCCATTTTATCATCATTACATTGGCTACCTGTTAAATTTCATATTATTTGTTAATTTCTGTTAACTACATACAAAGATTTGAATGGTCTAGCTCCGCAGTACTTAAGTGCCCTTCTGATACGCTATATTCCATCATGTTCATTATTATCACAACATTATGACTTGTTAACAGTTCCTAGAATATCAAAATCCACAAAAGAGGGCAGATCCTTTTCCTGTTTAGCTCCTAACGGAACAGTCTCCCTAACACTGTTCGGGATGCAGACACACTCACCGAGTTTAAGTTTAGACTAAAGACTCATCTATTTAGCCAGACATACACCTACCCAGATAGCAATAAGTCCGCTGGCGGTGTGCTCCGGCGGCAGAATGGCGATATCGCAAACACGTTTGACGGCGCACCGCCGGCGGCAGCCGCTTTTTAAAAGCGGCAGCCGCCTTCCTACCGCCTTCGTTCCGCGGCCGGCCCGCTGGCCATCCGCCGTTATATCGAAGGCGGACATTCCGCGGAGCGTCGAAGGCAAACGCTTTTTCCGAGCGATCTGCGCGCTTATTGTGTATATATATATATATATATATATATATATATATATATATATATATATATATATATATATATTTTTTATACATATATTTATAGCATGCAGTTTATCAAGAATAATGATTGATCAAACCAGACAAATTTCCATTTGGCGTTTTAATTCCACATTTCAAAGTACAGTAACTGTCATTGAAACAAGATGTCAGATCACTGAAATATAAATAAAAGAAAAATACAAACATTATATATACACAAACACACACACAAAAGAACATGCAGGTTTCCAATTCAATTTTGGTAAAAAAAAACATTTTTTTGTAACACTTACAATAATTGTTAATAATATAAAGAGGTCAGCTCTGGGATGAAAATAACTACCAGTAAACATAAGCAATGAGGATATTTGGTACCAAAGAAAGTGCAGGATACCAAATAAATTGAGGTATAACATCATATTTACAAGTCATTTCTAACAATAGGTTAAGTGGTAATAATTTAGAGTAAAGCTCTGGAGTAGAATATACCATTATAACTGCAATGCTGACCTGTGGCACAAGGATTTACAAGCTATATTTAACAATAGAATAACAGTTAAGCACTGTGACGGAATGAAAGTAGAATTTTTGGTACTAGTTAATGTGCAATATCAAGCATCAGAGGTATGAAATAGGATTTACAAACTATAATAGAATCGTTAAGCACTGATGGAATGAAATAAGCCAATACTAAAGTCACGGTAAGTAGAATATTTTATACCAGATAATGTGCAAATATCAAGTATTAGATGTATAATCTAGGACTTACAAGCTATATTTAAAAATAGAATAGTGAAGCACTGTAACAATGAACTAAGCAGCAAATTGTATATGAAATAATTGAGATCTTTGGTATCAAGGAATGTGCAGGATAACAGGTATAATATACATTTTGACATTCAACTTACACATGACAACAAGTGGGAATAAATATAATTAACAGCAGAAAATCTGGCTGTAGAGAACACAGCCAATCAGAATGTCTGGAGAGGTTGGGGACTGCATGGCGTAGTGGGCTAAGAATCACCGGTTTTCCCCGACCTCCAGAATGAGGCAGTGCAAATTGGCATATCTTCAGTGATTCCTCGTGCGCCTGTATAAAAGGACAAACCATCCCATATTCATCCAAGGAGCTGCCCTCAAAGCAGGGTCACGAGAGAAAAAAAAACAAAAAAAAAAACAAAAGAGCAATTTCCACTGTGAACAGTGTGGATTGGGCGAGTGTAGTCTGACACTTTTAGCAGGCTTTTTTAGGGGTCTTGATGTTACTGACTGCAGGATAAAGAAAGGGTTCCAGTTGTCAGTGATGCTGGGGTGTCAGTAGTCAGCCTAGGTTTAAGGGGTCGGCTGTGGGTCCCTCTCACCTGTGCGGCGCCTTTTTCCACCTTCATGTTTAGATGCTCCTTTCAGGTAACGCGTAACGTTAACCTGGATCGCCTCATCAGTGGCATCCTGGGTTGCCGGGTTCTTCCGGATGGCTCCTGTAGAAAATAAAGATCTGTCATTCCATTTGAATGGCATAAGGTCATACACATCTACTTAAATATAAAAAAATATCCAACTTACTTTGAACAATGGTCTTCAGGAACATGTCTCTAAAACATGCTTTATCCCCTACACCAGTCCAGGTTGTATTGATGGAAAGGTGATTAGAGAAGATACTCTGAAGCATTCGCCACACGGTTGTCTTTAGGTCCCTCCCACATTTGATTGCCAAAACCGAAGCTGAAAATACAAAAAAACATGTTACAAATTACATTTCTCTGAAGCTTCTCATAAATTTAAAATGTGACAGGCTGTGGATTCAGACTATAGAATATGCAGTGTACAATCTTAATTTTACTTTTAGATTACCCTATGGCGTTATAAACTAAATCGGCACACTTACAAATCGTTGCTGGAGCTCTTTATCCTGCCTCAAACTGTTGTCAAGCAACACCAAATCTTCCTGGGTGTCTAGGGGAGTAACAGATCCCCTGGCAGGGATAACTCTCCAACAGACACATTGGCACTGAAATGTTGCAGCATAGCATTTTGTTGTCCATGCTACGCACAACATCGCCAAACTCCAAGACGTCGCAGCATTAGGGTTTGATCTGCACCTACAGGGGTTCCCAGAATAAAAGAATAAAGTAGTCAGTCCTGGTCCTTCAACTACTAAACTATGACATTTATATCTAGGTCTACTACATGTACAGGTGGCCCCAGTGGGAATTAAACCAACAACCACAGGTGTTGTTTGCAAGTTGTATCTGATTGCCCAGTGCGAGCAAATGTCTTCAACATTGTCCCAACTTGCTTCACTTGCTCTTGAAGTGAGCCGCTGTCACCTGGGAAGTAACAATATATTGATTAGCAATACACTAAATATAATAGTAATATAATATAACCACAATTATCATACCAGTAACTTTCCCTGTAATTTCTATCCACAGTATGTTATGCATGGCACACAAGTTCATAATGAAGAACCCTTATGATAACATCAATTTCATTTTTTTTCTTTGAAGCAGAATATTTGTTTGTAAAAGCGGAGGAAAAAGAAAATAATGAAATATTGGTATACAGATTTTGGTTGATATATCATTCTGTACAGTGAAATTTGCTATTGTTATATCATTCCCTACTCACCTGAAGGATGGATAGATCAGGCAAATCTCCAGTCAGGCCTTTGTAGAGTGTGTGCTCCTTTGAATAACACTTTCATGAGTGGGAAGTGGCATATCCACAGGTATTTTAATTCAAACATGCAACATATTGTAATAAATCTACAATATTCAGCCTTTACCTTACACCCTCGGTTGTTGCTCTACACTTTTATTATATTAAATACTTATTTATATAGCTTGCTCACTGTATAATCATGATAGCCTAATACTTATAACACAAGATTGCATCTTAAACGAATGACTGAGTTGAAAACTTGAATAAGAACGCATTTTACACAGAGGGGACCAGCTAGGGAAACTTACCTGCCTACAATAACTGTTTTCATTTGATTTGAGTTACATTAAACATGAATAACCTTAGCCGAGTCCCCAGGAACATCGGGCTATTAAAGTAACAAGCCTATAACTGCGGTCTTATCAATTCTAGCTTCACCATACACTCAAACTGTGAGGTTTATCTGCTTTCCTCGTGGACCTGTAGCACAATGCCCTGACAGTGACTTCACCTGTGCCCTGATCTTTATTAGAAACTGAGAGGAGAGCAAGTTAATATAATTTATATTACAATTATCACAAAAATTAACAAACAGTCTGCTTTAAAACTAAGAAAAAACAAGCTTCTATACTAACCTTACATAAAAAATGAACACGTGGCGTACTAGCTTAGCTGCTATCTGCCGACACACCACATTACATTAAAATACTTACCCTTGTAGTTGTGCAGATAACTCGATATGTAGAGTTTAAAGCCCTTGTCCCTCTTGCTTGTCGGAGCAGGGGACCAGGCATCAACAATGCGATGAACATCGCTGACGCGTATTTTCGGAAGATTCTGGAGACATCGAGTAAAAACAGACATTTTGGGCGACGCGCAAGTAAACCGGAAACAGATATGGCGACAGCGGAACTTCACAGTTCAGTCTTTGTAATGTGTTTTAGCAATACATTTTTAACATTTATAATGCGTTTAGATTTTTTTTTTATTGCCTTTACAGGGACTTTAACACTTTCTTAAACATTTGTACAGGTCATAATTGCAAAACCTGTAAAAGGTAAAATAACAAAAAAAAATCGAGGTTGGAAAAAATGTAGACATAAACGAAATTTCTGAGCAATTGTGAAACCAGAGGATAATTTCGCTTTTTCATTGAGTTTATCCTTCACGTCAAAACAGGGATTTTCATGTTTATGATAGATATCACCATGGTTGCAAATTAATAAAAAAAAATAAAGTATACCCGAGATTTTGGCCATGTTGCAGATGTCTTTCACTGTTCACTGATAGTCAGGCATTCGTGAAAGTCTAACTTCATCAATTTATTCTGCTAAATTGTTCATACCATGAATTAAATATCTATTTTAAAACCTAATCAGAATCATAAAGATATTTACTGCCAAGTAAGTTTTACAAAAGGAATTCTTTTTGGTTTATTGGTGCATGTCTCAAATGCGCAGCAATCAAAGAAATGTAAACAATTTTCAAGTGCATAAAATAATTAAATATATTTTACATATATTACTGTATAATCGCTTCAGAGTTTCAAAGTAATTTAAATGTCATTTCCTTACCTTATCATGGAATCAAGAGTCAAGCCTCTGTTATTAACCCTAATGGCTTTGGAGCAAAAAATAATAATAGCCAACATGGCTGGTCGATTTTGAGAGTAGAAATCCTTATATTTCAAAGCGGCTTGCCGCCAGCTTTTCACGGGCGGCATCTCGCAAGAAATGGGAGTGACGAATTCGGCGGCAAACGTTTCATCCCCGCCAGTGGGACGCACCTATAGCCGACAGCTTAGGGACGGCGGCAAAAAGAAGCTGTGCGGATATTTTTTGCTATCTGGGTAATTTATCCATCAACTCAACAATTAAGCTGCTTTATTTAGGTCTGCCGGAACCAGAAACATTTATCATGATCTATAACTCTGCATAAAATTTAATGACATCTATGCTAATATTATATTTGTTTCCATGTCTCGGGACTCCTATCCTGAGGTTACCAGAGCCAGCCAGATCCAGCTACATTCCTGTTTCCTGTTTGATGTCGGACTCCACTGCTATACTGGCACCCTCAGTGAGTCTGGTTTCTCCCAAGGTTATTTTTCTCCATTAACCAACATTTTATGGAGTTTATGTTCCTTGCCACAGTCGCCTTCAGCTTACTAACAGGGGTTCTTAATAAAACTATAATTTAATTATTTCATTTGTATACACAATTTACAATAACATTTAATCAAACTACACAATGATCACTCTAAGACTTTATAGATATTACAGTTTAATTTATTTTTTGTTAATGCAGGATTTTCTGTAAAGCTGCTTTGAAACGATGTGTTGTGAAAAGTGCTATACAAATAAAAATGACTTGACTTAAAAACAAATGTTTATATCATTCATATAGTTATACATTGTAAGAAGGTCTTATTAAAACTAAATTAGAAACTTTTGACCATGCTTTCTTTTCATTTATTTTTGGAACTTTTCAAATGCCTTTGATGTATAGATTTGAATGTTGTACTCTTTAAATATGAAATTGTGAAAATCTATTGCTTAAACCTATAATAATCTAAGCAAAGAGTGAAATAAACATATTTATTGTGTAAATGCTTTCTATAAATGTTTCAAATATTATGACTACCCCATAGTTTTGGCATCATTTCCAACACACCAAACTATTTTATGCTGTATATATACTTGGCCATTTTATTTGAAAAACATAAAAAAAATTAATTTCCATCACCATCATTTCCACCACATAATTCTATTAAACACAATACAAAATTTAAGATGTGCTGGAAATGACATTGTGTGGTAATTTTTAATGATTTTCAGAAAACAAAATTACAATAGTGACACAATTCTCATGTGATGCATGCACATACACTGTTGGAAATGTGTAGAAAAACCCCAACTCGCTACTGCTTCCATGACACATTAACAAATCTGCTATTACAGAAGTACTGTTTTGTCCTCTTCATCTTGTGAATAATTACTGAAATCCTGAAGCATTCTAAAGCTGTTATGCTAACCCGTTACTAATCCTAACCGGCTATTTTTCATAAAGCAACAAAATAGGGCAGAAAAAAAGATGCAAGAGCGAGAGCCGTGCTAAATGCCTGCAGTACAAGAGGACACAATAGCAGCTGAAGAGGAGGAAGCTGTGGCATGCAGCCTGAAACAAAGCACAGGAACAAGAGGTCTTTACATGGAGTGCATCTGCTTATTCCAGCTCTCCCCTTCCTGTATCACTCTAGCACACAGCCATAATAAACACAGGCTGATCTGTCTGCATCCCCTCTGAATTATAATACAATAAAACACAGTGCTCAATAAAAGTATTTTGCTGTAAGAAAAAAGAAGATAAAAAAAATCGAATGCTGATGAGAGGAGGGCAGGGAGGGGAATTAATCATAAAAAAGGGGGTGGTTAAGAAAGATCCTGATTCTCTTCAGTGCTATTATAGTGAAATGAACACACATAAATGTGTTAAGAGTATCTCTTTGCATCTTGTATGAACTGCATGTATTTATTCTGGAAAGCTTATTATGGGCGAGTCATTGCTATGCAAAACAACGCCTGACGCTTTTCTCTGGTCTTTTCAGCGCAGTGCAGTGTTTGGCCAATAGACCTGGCCCCCCGCCTCTCATTGGGCATTCATAACATGCAACATTTGCACAATGTATCTCTCAAAGACTGCTGAATAGGGGGCCTTAATACTCATGTAAACAACTGCAAACCAATTACTTAATGAATCAGCCCCACACATAATGAGGAGTCGCACAAAGGCCCATAAATGCATTTTTTGCACCAAAGCACCTGCTTTATACTCCAATACTTCAGCAACTTTGCCGGCTTAACCGCAAACCTCATAATTACGCTTAAGAAAGAGAGGCACTCAATTTATTTTATTTAGTTTTATTAGTATTATTTATTAATTTTATTTTCATTTTGGACCAAGTCAGAATGCCCATAGGCTCGGTGACTGCAGTAAGTGACGGAGAGACAGTGAGAAAGAGAGAAGAGTATGGGGGAACAGCACATGTAGTTTTCTACTGGTACTCAAGTGCAGGGTACTTATAGAGCCAATAAAGCACAAGAACAGACTGGCGAGAGGAATTCTTCAACTTGGCATAAAATAAAATAAAGAAATAAATCACCTGAAACCTAAGCAGAGGCACAACAATGTTACATTTCTTTTTCAAGAAAACCATGGACTTTACCATGAGCTTTAAACAACCGCTAACCCTCTACAAGTGATATAGAGTCTCTGGCAGTGTTCTCTGAGGAGCTCTGTGTGAATATGAGGTTCTGGGATGATCCAAAAGCATCTCGCAAAAGAGGCGGCTTATGTTTATTAATGAGGCCATTCATTGGACAGACTTTGGCATCCATCAGAGAGCTCTGACAGAGAGTGATCATTAAACCCTTTTCTCTGTAAATAGTGTAAACTAGCTGAGAGAGAGAGAGAGAGAGAGAGAGAGAGAGAGAGAGATGGACAGAAGAGAGAAAAGGAGAAAGAAAGAAAAAAGATGGAAAGACTGGGAGGGAGACTTTCAACCCTTGTATCAGCATGATGCTCGGAAAGCATGTGAAATCAGAGACGATTACTCTTCACAAGGTTTACCCATCCATTACCTGCCCTAATGGATTCACTGAGGAGAGGCACTGCTAGGAGGGCTGCGTTTCTTAGCTGATTGTGTGAACTTGTGTTGATGTGAAAACCTAAACACTGCACCCTCAAGATCCTTTTTCATCATTCAAAGTCCTGATTTGCAGAAGCAATCAAATAATGGCAGTGATGACAGAGGAAGCTCTGAATGAAAATACAGCTTGACTGATGTCTGCCACGTGAACTTGTGTTAATTGTGCTAAGTGTGTTTCAAGGACAAACTAACATTGCTTTTTTATTATAGAAGAGAAAAGGGTAAAAAAGTATATATGTATATGTATATATATTTGTGAGTACAAGTGAAAAGTGTGTGTTCTTACAAAAAAATGTAATTCTAAAAATTCAAATGAAAACTAAAGCATAAAAATTATTTAATATAATAATTTAATTAGTAACTTGTATAACTATATATATGGCCCATTTTCAGGAAAAAGTGCTATTTGAGCCCAGAGGAAATCAAAATAAATATGGAGCTTTGTCACATTTATTTAAAATCTGCAAATTTGTATGTCCACATTCATCATATAGAAATGTATATAGAGACATTTGACTTATTTAAATTAAAATAGGCTTTTAATATCTGTTGTTGTTGTTGTTTTTTTTCCCTAAAATGCTTAAAGCATAATTTCTTTATATATCCCACCTTTACAGAAATGGTTTAAAAATCTTCCTGCATCATATTTAATGACATAAAAAAAAGTGGTGTCATGCGATCATATTTGCTAGTTAAGGCCATTATTCTCCCCTGACCTTTAACCCCGTAAGATTCTACCCTGAAACATTTTGAATGAAACAGATTGGTCATTGCACAAAATATATTATGAGAGAGGTATGTTATGGGTAATTATTTTCAACTATAATGTGTTATTTATTACAAGGCACAACAAAAACTGAGTGATACTACCAGAATTTACCCAGTTATCGATTCAAATTATAGAAGTTTATAGATTGCAAACGTACAGTGACAGAGGTAAAATAATGTAACCCATAGGGTAAGTGTTAGTAATGATAAATGACTATTGCTTCTTTGCAAGACTGAACCATATATTTAGGATTGGGGGTAATGGTTTAAGAATTGGCCATTGAAAAAACTACATGTATATTAGTTATTGTGAAAAAATAAAAAGCAAGTTATTTATTCATGAGAATGAAAAAGGCTATATTAATATAAATACTCACAAACATTAAACTCAGAAAATAGGCAAAAAATAATGATATTAAGTCCAATTTAAAAAAGGTTGAGACAAATTTTTTTTATTTTATGTACAACGATCAGACCCAACATTAAAACCACCCTTCTAATATTGTGTAGTTCCCCCCTTGTGTCACCAAAACAGTGCCAATCCGCATCTCAGAATAGCATTATGAGATGATATTCTTCTCACCACAATTGTACAGAGCGGTTCTCTCAGTTACCGTAGAGTTTGTCAGTTTGAACCAGTCTGGCCATTCTCTGTTGATGTTTCATTTTAGAATGCTATTCTGGGATGCATGTTGGCGCTGTTTTGGACCTGCACAATATTAGGCAGGTGGTTTTAATGTTGTGGCTAATATGTACAACAGTAAAATGTTTACTTTTATATAAACATGAAGCATTGCATGACTCTGTTTAAGACTTTAGAACATTTGTTATTATTCCCATTACCTGACAGATCTGAGTCACTCCTGTACCTCTCTTGTGCCACAGATTGTTTAAGCAGCTGATATGCTTTGGTCTCTAAAGAAAATAGAGACAGAAAAAATACAAAATTCAAAAGCAGCTATTCAAATATTTGCTAAAGACCTCGACATCCAACTTTCCAGAGGTCTGATGTTTGATGAACCAACAGCAGCTCTTTAAGGCCTCTGATGAGCAAAGAGAGAAGGTGAAGAACAGAGTGAGTGAGCACCAAACTATTGATCTATTCCAGATGCACACAGACAGGCCACCGTCTCTGGAAAAAAGAACCCGCCGGCTTTTGTGTTGCCACACCATTTTATTTAATTCTATCTTTTGTGTTCTATAAACTTTCAAATTTGAAATCTGTAACCAGTAAGCATTTCAACCTTGAAATATGACCATAAAAAGAGCCTTGTAAAAAAAATGCTAGTTTTAAATGCTAAAATACAAATTGAAAGTGGTTATGTCCACAAAGCTTAAAGTGAAGACACAATACACTGCAGCATCTCATTATCCTGATATTTATAGTAAGGCTGCAACAAACATGTTCTTGTTGCTTCTTTTTCCTGATATAATGACAGCATCAGGCATCAGTACCATGTACAAAGAGCATCTAAAAATTTTGCGATCATCTGCACTGGTTTACTGATATGGACAAAGTGATATTTGCCAATGTTTGGATGATGTTTCCACTGGTGATTGCAAAGTAATTTAATGCAGACAACAACAGAACTCAAGACAGTCTTCATTAGCTGCCTGTAAATAGCTCATAAGCAGCCAGGGACAGCAGAGGTGGATTTCTACTGCCATAATGCCTTTGATTAGTTGCAGTGAGAAGCTGGACTTCTCTCTCTATGTGGCGCTCTCGGGCTAGCCTTGTGCATGAAAGGCACAGTTTGAAATCAGATAGCCAAGTGGAATAATGGATAGTTTTACATTTCTGAGCTGGTGCTGGGACTCGCTACCCCAAGCTTTTCAAAGGATGCCTTGACATCCAGTCTTTTCAAGTCCGCCTCTAGCTTGCATTGTTTAGCAGATAATGAGAACCAATGACAGATCTTGCCCGGCACCCCCGACCTGGCTGACGGACAATTAAACCTTCGCATTATACGCTCTGAGAATCTCAGTTTCACCCATACCTAGGGAAGAAGTAAAGAGACGGGTTTGTTTTCTTGGGCGATAATTAGGGGAACTGTTCCACTCTTCAGGTGGGACTTTGACCTCTGATTCACCTTGATCATCCTTTCACAGCTATCCAGTCAGGCAAAAAAGGGATCCCCATTATCTACTGCGTGAGGAGAAAGACAAAACAGGCACAGAAGAACTCCCAAACGGGCGGTTCTTCGATCTGCCTTTTTACCTCTAATAGGAATAATTTTCCACTGGGCTTTGGTCGGCACTGTCCTCTTCAGCACTTTGAATTCCTGAAACAAAGAAAAGAGAAGAAAAGCATAGCTCTTAGAGATGGTGAGAGAGTGAGACAGAGGAGAAAGGAAGAAAAAGAAAAGAGAGAGAGCTGGGGGAGGGGTGGGGAGCTTTTTGAATCTGAAAAGCAGGACTGATTGAGACAGGTTTAAAGGGAGAGTAAAGGCTGGCTTTGCCAGAAATGAGATTTGGGCAAAAGTGTATTCTCATGAGGGTCACAGAGCCCTGGCATCCTGCGATTACTCAAGGTCCCCTCTTCCTGATATTTCCTAGCTTGGCCACTGAAAATAAGCCATTAATGTGGTTTGGTTGGTCCTCATGGTTTCTCTCACTGATCTTTTTTGCATGGCTGAGTATGGCTTTTAACACCAATAGATATAGAATCTGCTCTATATTACATGGACTACACATCAATCATTTGAAACTGGATGAACAGATATTTTCAAGAAAACAAAGCATATCAACCTTGTGTTTGAATGGCTTGAGAATATTTCTTGGAAGGCCCGACAGGCTTGTTTTCCACATTGTTGTCCAGAAGTTCGGGCAAGCTGCATGAGAACAACTGTTCACTATCTGAAGGCTGATTCATTAAGTCAGAAGCCTCTTCAATAACTCTCCTGCCTACAAGACAAGGAGACAACTTTCGTCATTCAAATTCAACATATTGTAATGATTATTTGTTCATAGGAGATAATTTAATTAGAAGAACTACAACGGTAGGACAATCATTCTCTCCATGATTTCCAGTAATATGATTTCATTGGGATTAGCTCACCCTCTCATCTCTTTGCAATGCAAGATTAGAAAGATGATATCACAAATCAAGAGTACACAGAAATAGCTTGAAACTAAACAATTAATAAATAAATAAAATAAAATAAAAACATGTCTGAGGTCTCTGTACCAGTATTCAAAGCCCTGCTCTCAAATCCAGACTGTCATTTATCAATATTACAAAGTGATAATATTACTGAAGTTGGTAGATTAAGTAGATTAAAACCCAGATACTTCAAATAGTCAATCAGATTTTTAATGGTTATCTACAGGTCAGGACCTGTATTAACAAAAATATCTTAAGACTAAAAGTAGCTCCTAACATAGATATTTAGGAGCAACTCTTAAAAATTAGAGGTATGTCACTACTAATTTTTGGACTCATAAAACTTTAATCTAAGAGTAGTTCATAAAGCATTTTAATGCTAAAAATAGCTCCAAAAGCTCCAAAACCCACAACAGCTTAGAAGTCACCCTGAGGACTTCTAAATCCTTAAGGGTGACTCACAAATAATCTGAAGCATGGCTGCTGCCATCAATCCACATTAAAAACAATGTATTACAATATTATTTGAGTCACAATTAAGTCAATGTATTTTAGTAATATAATATTATAATATAAAAAATATTAATATGTTTACATTGACCTTTTAAAAAAGGTATCGCCTGAATCGTGAGGGTGTTTTCATTATTGTAAACTTAGAGATGGAAGTACCTCTCCCATAAACTGAAACAACCCAATTACACTGGAGATTTGACAACTCTGTGCTCCTTGGTCACAGGTAAAATTAAACTGTATAGTGTGGATGAATTGGACATTTCTGTCACCCATCAGCAGAATCATCTATCAAACTATATACAGATTTCCCACTCTTTTCAAGGAACAATTTTCCAGTACATTTTATGAGCAGAACAAGTGTCATATTTAAGCAAATACACATGAGAGGAAATGATGTACAGTAAAATGTGGTTATCCTCCTGAGACCCCATGTAACTGCTGTGTGCATTTTCCATTTTCCTTTCCTGATTTGTAACTAGTAGCACCTAATAAAAAATCAATAATAATAATAATAGTAATAATAATAATTTATAGAGCAAATCTTTTTCCTAAAAATGAATGTCCACATATGTGGACTACATTGTGAAATTCTAAATAACACCTAGCTATAGAAAGTCAGATTTTTTTTCATCAAATTGTTTATTATGTTTTCAGGAGTGTTGTTTTTTCATGTTACATTACAGCTGATTTTATGTAAAGCTGAATAAACAATTTGTATTCAAAGTAATATCCAGCATCCAATCACTGCCAACCATGTTAAAATAACATTTAGCATAGTAAAATTCTGAATCTATGCACTGATAGCTATTGTCCCATATCTGCCATACATGTTTAGTGGTCCAAAAATCATCTGCATCTTGAAATGGAACAAAACTTTTAGTTGAATTTTAGGATTGCTGCATAGAAAGCTTAACATAATTTATATTGCAATGCAGCTAAATGACCCACTGATGTGTAAGAGTTGAAAGTTATTCAAAATAACTAACACTTTTTATTTTTTACTTTTGAGGAAATGCTGTGCCAGTTTCCATATATGGGGATGTTCCACATCATGCTAATGAACTGATTTTCTAAAGCGGCATATCAAATGAAACTAGAGAGTATCTCCTCTTTACAACCAAACATGTTTCAATTAAAAAACATAAAGAGTTTTTTTTTACCAGAGGCCATAGGAGCACTTCAAGGAAATCAACGGCATGCTTGTGAAATAAATTCCATCATCATTGTCTAAAGTTTACAATGTGAATGTTTTTGTAGTTAACACAACAGAAAAGTAGGGCTAAAAATAAAATCACAATTTGCACTATATCATTACATATTTTATTTTTTATTTTTGGAGCAATGTAGAGATGACAGCAGTTGAGCAGAGAATGTATGTGACAGTATTTTGTTTATGACAGTCAATCGTCAGATCTTGTTTCACAATGTGCAGCTGTAAGCAGTGACAAAACAATATGAATTTGTGTATTTGACACATATCCAGAGTCCTGATTGTTACCATGTTTTTGTTCATGTAACAAAAATGTATAGGTTACTGTTGTAACCTCCGTTCCCTGATGGAGGAAACGAGACATTGTGTCAAAGAAGCGACACTAGGGGTCTCTCTTGAGAGCCTCGCACATCACTGAACTTGAGAAAAGGCCAATGAGAAATTGGCAGACAGAATTTGCATGACCCTCCCCTAGACATACGGGTATAAATGGAGTAAATCATGCGTCTGTCCATTCAGGTTTTGCACTAAGGAGCCGAGAATGGCCATAACAGTGGCTCGGTTCAGAGTCGTGGCTGGGAGGACACTACGTCTCATTCCCTCTATAAGGGAACGGAGGTTACTACAGTAACCTAGACGGTCCCTGTCTGATGCTCACTTTGACGTTTCATGAGGGGTGTGATAGGCCAATGCGATGGCATCAACGACCCAGTGGGAAAGCCTCTGTTTGGAGACAGTGTTCCCTTTCCGCTGTCCACCAAAGCAGATAAAGAGCTGCTCAGAACATCTAAAGCTCTGCGTGCGGTCCACATAGGTACGCAAAGCACGCACCAGACACAGCTATCGAAAAGGTTGGGTCTGCCTCCTCCTGGGGCAGAGCTTACAGGTTCACTACTTGGTCTCTGAAAGTGGTCTTAGGGCATAAAGTTGCCTGGTAGAGGGAACTCTGGCTTTGTTGATCATGTCTACGACAGAAGGTGGTAGGCCACTTAAATCTTCTGCATCCTTCCTCGGAAGCGGGCATTGGGAGGTCTCTTGGGAAGCGAACAGGTCTATCTGTGCTTTGCCCAACTGATCCTAAATCAGCTGGACCACCTGGGGGTGGAGAATCCGCTCTACGCTGGGCATACCTTGTCGCGACAGCGGGTCCACTGCCGTGTTGAGGTTGCCTGGGATTTGAGTGGCGCACAGCTGCTCGCTGCTGGCTCCAAATGAGGAGATGGCGGGCGAGTTGTGACATATGTCGAGAGCACACGCCACCTTGGCGATTTATGTACACTACTGCGCGGTGCTTTCTGAACGGATCAAGACATGCTTGTCTCGAATCAGCGGGAGCAATCTCTGCAGGGTAAGGGATACAGCCAGCAACTCTAGGCAGTTGATGTGCCAATGCAGTGGGGGCCCTCTCCAGGAGCACGCGGCAACGTTCCCATTGCACACTGTGCCCCAACCCTGTTTGGAGGCATCTGTTGTGACCAGAACACGTTGGGACACCTACTGTAGGGGGTCTCCTGTCCGTAGAAAACAAAGGTCTGTCCAGGGATTGAAAGTCTGGTGGGGGTGATGAACACACGGTGCATGTCGCGTCGCCATGCCCATCTCGGGACTCGAGTCTGGAGCCCGTGCTGAAGCGGTCTCATATGCATCAACCCCAGTGGCACGACCACCGCTGAGAATGTCATATGCACCAGGAGCCTCTGGAATTGTTTTAGAGGAACCGCCGTGCCTGGCTTGAAGCACAAGGTAAGGCATTTCATCAATGACTGCGAGCGCTCGTTGGTGAGGCACGCTGTCATTGAGACGGAGTCTAAATACATGCCGAGAAGCCCAATCTGCACTTGGGTAGTCCTGACCCCAACATGTTGCAGGAACTGTGCTCAGCGACCGACCTCACCCTCAGTGCCACAAAGGCCACAGCACGGACACTCGGGCAGGCCTGGCTTGACATCATCCAGATTTGGGGCCTCGAGGGAGTAAGCAGACTGGCCGTGAGGCGAGCCGCTCTCACCTTGAGCCTGGACGGAAGTCAATGAGTGTGCCAGGGGGGCGGGTGGTTTGTGGGGATTTACCCAGCGAGCCCGCTGCCATCGTCAATTCGCCACCATTGCCAGCCGGGTCATCCTCAATCCCGTGGGAAGAAGGAACGATGCAGGGAGTGGCTGGAGTGGCGTAAAGAGGAACGCCACTCCAGCCACCCCCTGCGTCGCTCCTCTTTACAAAGGAAATCTGCAACCGCAATGTTGCCATGGTGAGGTTCTTGCAGTGAGAACACGAACCATCCACAAATGCTGCCTCGGTGTGATTGCAGCCAAGATACACAAGGCAGCATCTGTGACCATCAGGAGCGGAGAGAAATTGACCGCATCCAGAAACTACAGAGGGGCGGAAGGGAATCTTTATAAAGATGCACCCTAAAAAGGACATTCAACGCCGCTGTGTATTGCTCTTTTAGAGAAATTAAACTCTTTTAGAAAATGTTTCTCTTTTAGAAGCGCTGTCGAACCACCCAGGGGCAAAGCTGCACTGCCATGCAGAGAAGGAGAAAGCTGCTGATATGTGCCGTAGATCCAACAGCATACGCTCTGTAGAGATGAGTGGAACAGTAAGTGAATGCAGCTCACCGATCACACAACTGTTCGACTCCAAAGAAAAAATCTGAATAGACAGATGCATGACTTCCTCCCTTTATACCCATATATCAGGGGGAGGGACATGCAAATTCTGACAAGTCAATTCTCAAGTTCAGAGATGCGCGAGGCTTTCAAGAGAGACCCCTAGTGTCGCTTCTTTGACACAACGTCGAATTGAGCGACAGATCGGGAAACCTTGTTAGTCAAACAGTTTAATTATACAAAAATATTTTCCAGGAGAAATAATTATTTTCCACGACATTTAGTTATTTTTCTTATTTTTCATGTCCGGAAAAATTCCAGGTGTTCCAGGATACATGGGAGCCCTGTATGTATGCCCTCTCCAGGCCGCATATTCTCTGACTACTCATAGCATATTTTTTCCTGAAGATTCCCGCTCGATGCATAGAAAAAATGGGGCATTCACAGCCATAGCAGTGCTACCCGATATTTTGATGCTGTATATGGGATGCATATGGGATGCTCATTTCATTGTATCAATACAGGATGAAGAAATGTTCATCAACCAAAAAAAACAAAATTATGAACACTATGGTTCTGCATTTGGAGATGCTATTCTGCTCATTACAATTGTACAGAGTGGTTATCTGAGTTACCTTAGACTTCTCTGTCAGTTTGAACCAGTCTGGCCATTCTTTGTTGACCTTGCTCATCAAAAAGGTGTTTCGGTCTGCAGAACTGCTGCTCATTGGATGTATTTTTTAATTAGTTTTTTGCCACCATTCTGAGCCACCAACTTTAGAGCCATGGAACTCAACAGGTGGCCCGCCTCATTGAAGCACTTTTGGAGATAGTATTGGATCACTTTGACAATGACAACAGACCTGATTACCATCTTTCTATATATGGCAAAAATGTGTCATTTATCAAAAGGTGCATTTTAATTGTACATTGACATTTTTTAGAGTAGTGCATTCTGCAGCAGTATATAGCCTACTTTTAAAAGTGAGAATCTTTTAAAATAAACAAACTAAAAACATATTGGCCTATACTGCTGTGGCAGCGGGGGCGTGGTCAAGCGCCCGTCCGGG
Organism: Xyrauchen texanus; assembly: GCF_025860055.1. Classification (NCBI taxonomy): domain Eukaryota; kingdom Metazoa; phylum Chordata; class Actinopteri; order Cypriniformes; family Catostomidae; genus Xyrauchen; species Xyrauchen texanus. Next base: position 6,046,318 of record NC_068291.1, on the reverse strand, counting down.
AGAGAAAATTGGTAGGGGCGCTTACACCTGAGCTAAATTATGTCTAACACCTGTGTCTTATTTCAGTAAGCATGGGGAGAGCGGCATAAAAAGGCAGCAGCCACAGAGCCTCGGGAGAGAGACTGGCGCAAGAGAACTCAGTGTTCCAGAAAAGTGCTGAACATGTTATGTATAAGTTTTGTGGAAAGAAACCTAAGTTCCATTAAGGCCTTACCTGTGGGTTTTTTGAAAGCTCCGTTTCCTGTGTCCTTCTGAGAAGCGTTTCACGCCGAAACCCGGGATTCAAATTTGTCAAATGATGGAAGGTGATCGCAGATCACTATAATCCCATGGCGGGTCACCAAGGAGAAAGGAAGACACTGCTCCGTCTAATAGCCCGTTTCTATTGTCCGGGCATTGGCGGCGACGTCCGGAGGTGGTGTGCGGCGTGCTGCGAATTTCAGCCGGTAAACCCACCGACCCAAAAAGCGCCATTGCGCCCCCTTCCACTGATCGAGGTCCCCTTCGAAAGAATTGGGATGGACCTCGTCGGGCCATTAGAACGGACAGCACGCGGACATCGCTTTGTATTAGTCCTGGTGGATTATGCAACGCGATATCCGGAAGCAGTGCCTCTGAGCAACATCTCAGCACGTAGTGTTGCAGGGGCACTCTTCAAGATAATCTCCCGGGTGGGGATTCCGAAAGAAATCCTCACCGATCAGGGCACAACATTTATGTCACATACACTTCACGAACTTTACGAACTGTTGGGCATTAAGTCGATTCGCACTAGCGTGTACCATCCGCAGACCGATGGCCTAGTGGAGCGATTTAATAAAACGCTCAAAAATATGATTCGTAAGTTCGTACACGAAGACACTAGGAATGGGATAAGTGGCTCGACCCCCTGTTATTCGCAGTACGAGAGGTCCCGCAAGCCTCCACTGGCTTCTCACCATTCGAGCTGCTGTATGGGCGGCGCCCGCGCGGAGTGCTTGATGTCATCCGCGAAGCTTGGGAGGAGGGACCTTCGAATAGTAAGAATGAAATTCAGTACGTTCTTGATCTTAGAGCAAAACTCCACACACTGGGGCAACTAACACAGGAGAATTTGCTCCAGGCTCAAGAACGCCAACGCCGGCTGTATGACAGGGGTACTCGGCTAAGGGAATTTGCACCGGGAGATAAGGTAATTGTATTACTCCCAACATTGAGCTCTAAATTACTCGCCAAGTGGCAAGGGCCCTTTGAGGTCACACGAAGAGTAGATGAACTCAATTATGAGGTTAAACGTACCGATAGAGGGGGCACACGTCAAATATACCATCTCAACCTCCTGAAATTGTGGAGGGAAGAGGCGTTGGCTACGGTAGTTCCGGAGAGGGCGGAGCTCGGACCAGAGGTAAACAAAAGCCGCAATCTTAACACCCCGGTTACTTGTGGAGACCAACTCTCACTGCGTCAACTCACAGAGGTTTCCGAGTTACAAAAGGAATTTGCAGATGTGTTTTCCCCTCTACCGGGCCGTACAAACATCATACAGCACCACATCGAGACCGAGCCGGGCGTGGTGGTACGTTGCCGCCCCTATCGCTTACCCGAACATAAAAAGAAAATAGTGCGGGAGGAATTGGATGCGATGCTCGATATGCGCGTAATAGAGGAATCCCACAGTGATTGGTCCAGCCTGGTTGTTCTTCGTCCCAAGAGCAACGGATCTGTACGATTCTGTGTGGATTTTAGAAAAGTCAATGCGGTGTCTAAATTTGACGAGTACCCAATGCCCTGTGTTGATGAACTGCTCGATCAGTTAGGTACTGCTCAGTTTTATTCGACCTTGGATCTAACGAAGGGTTATTGGCAGATCCCCTTGACACCAATATCCCGTGAGAAAACGCCGTTCGGATTACACCAAATTTTAGGGCTGAATCGGTCTCGTCCCGTGTTTTCTCAGGTCCGAGCCGATAGAACTCGGTAACGCGTATCAACTGACCGGGTGTACCACTTGCACCTAGTGCCTTTCCCCTCCACTGAGGCGATCACGTGTGCTCTTTTCCCAGGAGACCCCACTAACTCGGCTCCCTGGATACTCATCCCTAGCCCTCTGGTCCTTGAATTCAGCGGAGGAATTCCCCGACCAGACCCATTACGGGTACTGAACCTACTCTGTACTGGAATAGGTGCTGCACAGGACAGGCCCCTGTGTGGATTAATCCCCCAGTGTGTATTTTCCGTGGTACGGTACCCCTACGGGTGGACCCGCGTCTCCCATGGGCAGTCCCTGCCCACCGTGCCATTTCCACATGTGGCCTAAAACCCCATGTGATGTATTCTGCCACGCTTTACCTTCCCCGAGCCTGGGTAGGTGGTGGACTCCATGGGTCTTTTCCCCCTGAAAGAATAGTAGTTGGAAAAGAATGCCTCCCACGATGCGTGTGATAGCGTTAAGATTGCCCCAGCCACTTTGACTATGCGAGAAACATAGAGGGAGAAAAGGCATGGCTGGCGCGGCCTACTCCCATGCTTGACACTTTGCCTTGTTCCCCCTTCGGGGTGCTGGGAACCTAAAAGGTTTATGATGATTTTATGGGCTGTTGGGGATGGGTATGTGCAGTCTGATGTGGCCTATCGCTTTGGCACACAACTGCCTGCCCACACCTGCATCAGCAGCGCACTTACACGGTTCAGCGCATGACGTGATTAAATATGGACCCCTAGTGTTGCTTCTTCGACACAACGTCTAGGTTACTATTGTAACCTCCATACACCGGCCACGACGCTGACCTCATTCGGATCCTCAGGGCAAAAACCTGAATGCACAGACGCATTTCCCTCCCTTTATACCCATATGTAGGGGGGCAGGACATGCAAATTCTGTCTGCCAATTTCTCATTGGTCTTTTCTCAAGTTAAGAGATGCATGAGGCTCTCAAGAGAGACCCCTAGTGCCGCTTCTTCGACACAGTGTCTCGTTCCCTCCATCAGGGAAAGGAGGTTACAATAGTAACCTAGAAGATTTTTATAAGCACATTTCAGCTCAGTTTGTCCATTTGTTCAGCAATTATTGCACCATCTTGTACTGTTTGCACATGCACTTTATGTAGAAATGTGTATGTCTTTTATTTCTGTGTAGTCTCATGTAGTTCTATGTTATTTCTGTGTAGTCTCATGTAATTCTATGTTTGTTTCATGTTGTTTATATGTAGTACCTTGAGAAACATTGTTTCATTTCATTGTGTACTGTACCAGCTGTATATGATTGAAATGGCAATAAAAGCCACTTAACTTGACATCGAAAGTGAATGGGTGCCATCAGTCTGCTGGCTATTTGACGGCCCAAAAAGCATATTTACACAAGTAATCCACATGACTTAAGTCCATCAATTAATGTCTTCTTAAGCAAACCGATAGATTGGTGTTAGAAACAAATCGACAATTAAAATGTTTTTAACTTTAAATCGTTGCTTCCGCCCCTGCGCTGGATTGTTGTTTGAAATTACTCTCGCATGATGCAGTGTGATGTGTCGACTGCTGGCAGGAAGTGATTTTTTTAAAAGTTATTACAATTTTAATTATAGATTTATATTTTACACAAACCTATCGATTTTCTTCAAAAGACATTAATTGATCGACTTAAGTCATGTGGATTACTTGCGTAAATATGCTTTTTGGGCCGTCAAATAGCCAGCAGACTGATGGCACCCATTCACTTGCATTGTATGGACAAATTGAGCTGAAATGTGCCTATACAAACTTCACTCTGGTTCTGCTGAAGAAGGAAAGTCATACATATCTGGGATGGCTTAAAAGGTATGTAAATCATGAGAGGATTGTCATTTTTGAGTGAACTAACCCTTTAACTATTGGGAATATTTTTGAAAACCTGAGATACCTAAAACAGTAGCCTAAAACAATGCCTAAACAGCATGGTCAAGCCTTTAAAGACAGATCTACCATGGGCGGCAAGGTTGTTTTACGCTACTGTTGAAGTCATAAGTCCAGGTTTTTACAACTTTAAAGAAATTCTGTTTAATAGAAGAACTCCTGGTGAAGACCTAAACTCCCCATGATCCTGAAGATAAAGTTTGTAATGGTGTGATGCACCTCTGAGCTGGTTGGTTTGGTTAATGGCTTAGAAATTTTTTTATGAAGGATTTTATGAAGAAATTAATGGGGAAAATTATTTCTGGATCCAAGATGGCTGAAAAAGTGGGCATGCACTGTTGCTTTTATAAGATCAGGCCTGTGTCTGAAATCACCTCTTATCTACTATATAGTGCAAGATTTAGAGTGTCAGCCATTTTGAAATAGTGTTCAAATTCTGAGTGAACAACATGTTCCCTACGTACATTTAATCATTCTTACCCACACTGTACTATGATTTCATGTGTTTGGCAGATGTACACTTGCCGACACTATATAGTCCATAATCCATTGTGGAGAGAACTGATATATTGGGGGACAGAGAGCGCAAGAGAGAAAAAGACAGTGAGTAAGCGACAGACAGAGACAGAGAGAGACATGCAATTTGCAGCTTCCCTCACCCTATTTTATTCAAATAAACACCTCTGCAAGGTCTGAAGCTAAACCTGTTGTGTCTGTCTCTTACCAACCTCACCACACTATATTTTATATGTATATAATAATAACAAGTATTATTGTCGAATTCACCCATTCATTTCATTTATTTCTTGCTGATATTGTGCACTTACTGACATCCTTTAAATAGGAAATAGTGAATGGGTGACCAAATGAGTGATTTTGGATACAGCATAGGAAAGTTTTAAGGAAAATATGGTAAAATTTTTTTTTTTTTATTTTAATCATATTAAACATATATTTAATTTAAAACATATTGGATTTAAAATGCAATTTAAAATTTAAAAGAACCCTGCATTCCATCTTAGGTGTAAAATGAGAGACATTCTTCAGTCTTTAAGCAATGGATGGCTGTAGAAATGGTAAATATTGTCTGTGCCTCATTTTGTTTTAGTGAATTCATAACTCTCTCACACTGATGTATCAAGCACTGAGTGGCCCTTATAGAAAAGCTTCTGCAAAACACAGGCCCAAATCCTAAACCCCCCACCACATAAATTGCCAAAAATAATTTATGACAATCTATAATAGGCTCTGGGTCAGAGGCAACTAAACAATCCCTGTCTCTCTTTTGTAGGCTGTTTCCAGGAAACACCCTGATGAAGCTGCCCGTGTGAATAATATAAGTATGTTATTTGGTCCTCCTCATGCCCCCAAAACAGCATCAACCCACCAAGGCATTAGCAGCAGGTCCTTCAAGTCCCATAAATTGTGAGGTGGAGCCATCGTGGAACAGACATGTTTGTCCAGCACATCCCACAGATGGTCAATTGGATTGAGATCTGGGGAATTTGGAGGTCAGGGCAATACTCTTCATCATGTTCCTCCATCCATTCCAGAACAATGTGAGCAGTGTGGCAGGGCACATTATCCTGCTGAAAGAGGCCACTGCCATCAGGGAATACCAATGCCATGAAGGGATGTACCTGATCTTCAGTGATGTTTAAGTAGGTGGCACATGTCAAACTGGCATCTACACGAATGGCCAGACCAAGGGGTTTCCTAGCAGAACATTGCCCAGAGCATCACACTCCCTCCACCGTGCATCTTGGTACCATAACTTCCCCAGGTAAAGGGCACACACATACACGGATGTCCATGTGATGTAAAAGAAAACAGGACTCGTTGGACCAGGCGACCTTCTTCCATGGCTCCAATGTCCAGTTATGATGCTCGCTTGCCCTTTGTAGGTGCTTTCGATGGTGAACAGGGATCATCATGGGCACGCTGACCGATCTGGGTCTACGCAGGCCATACGCAGCAGGGTGCGATGCACTGTGTGTTGTTACACATTCCTCCCGTAACCAAACTTTTCTATGACTTGTGCCACAGAAGACCTTCTGTCTGTTCGGGCTAGACAGATAGCCTTCATTGCTCTCGTGCATCGATGAGCCTTGTTTACCCAACACCCTGTTGCCAGTTTGTGATTTGTTCCTCATTGGACCACTGTTGGTATGTACACACCACTGCTGACCAGGAGCACCTCACAATCCTTGCTGTTTCAGAGATGCTCAGACCCAGTCATCTGGCGATAACAATTTGGCCCTGGTCAAAGTCGCTCAGGTCTTTGCTCGTGCCCATTTCTCCTGCATTCAACACACTGATTACGAGAACTGATTGATTGCTTACCATCTAATCTCCCCAGACCTTGCATATGGCCTTGTTAGAAGAGAATCAACCTTACTCACTTCTAATGTAAGTGGTCATAATATTTTTGCTCATCAGTGTATATTCTCCTCCTTAGAAATAGAAATAGGGCACTGATATGTAGATTTATTTCTGAGAAGCACATGAAACTTGAAAATGACATATTATTTTATTATTATTATTTTGGCTCCTGCAATGGGTATGGGGGCGTCCCATCCCTGTGCATTGAGCTGACCAGATGAACCAGTTGTTTCCATTGCTGACGGTCTTGTGCCATCTGCTCTGCATCCTCCACAGCAACTCCATGTTGTTGGAGGTCGCCCGCAAGGACGTCAAGCCATCGGGTGCGGGGTCTACCTCGTGGTCGTCTCCAGCCTGCGACTCTCGGATCAAACTGGAGAATGGCTCTTGTCGGGTGGTCAGGAGGCAAACGGAGGACATGGCCAAGCCAGCGGGTGCGACGTTGCGCAGCCAGGCAAGATGCTCTGGGCTGGCACGTGCGGGCTCTAAGCACTTGATTGGAAATCCGCTGGGGCCACCTGATCTTCTCAATGGTCCTGAGGGCCCTGCTATCAAAGCCATCTAATCTTGTAATCAGTGTCTTATTTAAGGGCCAAGTCTCCGAGCCATAAAGCAGGATGGAGAGTACTGCTGAGTTGTAAATCCGGAGCTTTGTCTTGCGTGAGATGGACTGGTGCCTCCAAAGTGGTTTCCAGAGAGACTGCAGAGCTGGCGCAGCCAGGGCTCTTCTGCGGGTAATCTCTGGTTTTAGGTCCCGTTGTCTGTCACTAAGGATCCCAGATACACAAAGTTGTTGACAGGCTCTACAATATCATTGCTAAACTGCAGGGAGGTTGGATGCGGTCCATCACCGACATACATAAACTTGGTTTTTGTCCAGTTCACCTGAAGGCCAAGCTTCTCAGCCTCTTAGCTGTATATGCCCACAGCGTCTCTCAACTGGCTGTAGGACGTGCTGAGCAGGATGGTGTCATCAGCGTACTCCAGGTCAGTCAGGTGGTAACTGCCGAAGGACACTCCGGGGACCGGCTCACAAACCCTAGACATCAGATGGTCAATGATGCAGTTGAAGAGGTCAGGAGCAGCCACGCAGCCCTGGCTGAGCGCCACTGGAGATGGGAAACCAGTCTGAGTCTCTGCCGTTATCACGGACACAGCTCTGAGCGTTGCTATAAAACAGCTTGAATAGTGCAACGATCTTGGGTGGTGCTCCAAGGGCGTGTAGGATACTCCACAGTGAAGTATGGCAAACGGTGTCAAAGGCAGCCTTCAGATCTATGAACCCAATGTAAAGATGGCGATCTTTACGGAATTCATAGGTCTTCTCTATCATCAAGCGAACGGCAGAGATTTGGTCTATCGTGGAGCGGTTAGGCATGAAGCCAGCCTGCTGGGGGCAGGGGCTGCTTCTGATGGCTGGGAGAGCACGAGTGAGCAAAATCTTGGTAAAGAGTTTGCCTGGGATGGAGAGCAGGGTAATGCCTCTGTGGTTGCCGCAGACTAGCCTGTCACCTTTATGTTTCCAGAAGGGCAGGATGACTCCTCTGGTCCAGTCGCTGGGAAGCCTTTCTGTCTCCCACACCTCACTGAATATGTGGGTAAGCCACTCGACAATGGTTTCACCCCCAGAATTTAGCATCTCAGCGGTTATTGCACAGATGCCGGGGGCTTTACTGTTGTTTAGTTTTTCCAGAGTGGCTCTGACTTCCTCAGGTGTGACAGGGTCTGTATAGCAGACAGCACTTAGGGCTGTAGCATTTACGGTCGATAAGGTGGCGGTATCAGCAGGGGAGGTACCGTGCTGCAGAAGGAGGCTGAAGTGCTCTTTCCAGCGTTCAAGGCAGTTTGCTTCAGTTGCTATAAGATTGCCATCGGAATCTTTCACCAGGGCTGTCTTGATGCGTGGACCATTACGGGCTTGGCGCAGCAGACTGAAGACACGGCTCATATTATTGTTATTGGCCGCGGACTCTAGGTGTTTAGCTTCTGCCTGCCAGAACTTCTCCCTATCCTCAGCTATAGCCACATTGCGCTGACGGTTCAGTCGCCGATATTCCATCATGTCACCTCGGAGGCGGGCCTCACCTCTCCGGTCGATGATGTTGAATGTTCTCTCTGATATCCAGGGCTTTTTCGGGGAGGGTCGGAAGCATCCGAAGACATTGTGAGCTGACTGGATGATACTTTCCTTGAAGGTCTGCCAGTCGTTCACCTTGTCGGTAGCCAGATTATCAAAGGTGCGGCGGATGGCGCAGTTGAAATCTGTGGCGATGTTTGGATCACTGAGTAGGGAGGAGTCAAGGCAAGGCTGAGTCTTGGTGTGCTGGTTGACTCGCAGCTTTAGCTTAAGCTGGGCCACCAGCAAGCGATGGTCGGTGTTGCCAAGCTCTGCTCCTCGGTACACACGGCAGTTGGTGACAAACGGCTTCCAGTGTCGAGAGATGAGGATATGTTCCAGCGCTTTCCTAGTTCTGCCATCTGGGCTGTGCCATGTCCAGTGATGGATAAGCTTCCGGGGAAACCAGGTATCAGCAACACAGAGATTGTTGTGATGGCAGAGAAGGAGAAGGCGGTTACCATTGTCGTTTGTGAACCTGTCAGCAAAGGTTGTGCCGACAGGTGAGCCTGTGAGCTGATCACTGCTAGACAGAGTGGCGTTGGCATCGAACGAAAATGACATATTGAGGTACAAATATAATTTGAAGAAAATGGGTGAGGATTCATTTCAAATTCATCATCATACTTGAAAGGGCTTCACACTGGATCCATTACAGGCTGATTTAGTGCTGGTCTCTTCTTTTTCAAGAGGCAGAATTACAATGTGTTAGTGGAAGGATCAACTTCAGCACATCCAATATCTTTGAAAACAACCTTGTGCTATCATATGAGAGGCTGAGAGGACAGCTTCATGAAGGGAATGCTCAAAAGAATACAATGATACACACTCCTCTCTAGGCCTAAACACACGATAGCCTTGACTCCACATTCACATCACAACATGTACATGTATTTACTAAATGCGAAGACAGATATATGTGATATTACCTTCTCTCACTTAAACAAACAATAACTGGGATAGGGTTAACCCTAACACTAACCTGAGTGCCACACGCTGTATGTTTTATGTTTGACTAAAAAGAGTAGTTTAGGCAGGGCTTCTTGGATGCTAAAGATCTTTTCTTTTACTCTTTTTTTTCTAGCCAGTTTAGAGGGTTTATGTATACAGTACAGTAGCTATAGTGTTTTGTTTATTTCATTTGTTTGGCACCGCTCACATCCCTTTATAACCACCCCCACCCCCCTGTATTTCTGGGTATTTCAAGGTATTTTAAATATTGCATATATTTATTTTTATTTTAATTTCACTTGACAGCTTTTCACCTTGCACACATCACCTTGTATAATAAACCACATGAGTATTGCACTGCATTATCCCTTGTCTACTGTCATTTGGTGTCTGACATATAAATTGTTTTTTTTTATGTAATTTAGTGCTACTCCCCAACACCCTTAAAATATCTTGGGGTTGTAACATTATTAGGGGCTCGTCCAGGATCTCTAAAGTACCCATCCTGAGACATTAAAAATACCTTTTGTTCTTGCAAAAAATTGACATTTTTGTGCAGGCTTAGTTGTGTTTGTTCTTAGTTGCTTGCAGGGATTAGTGTGGTGGTGTTGATGCAGTGTTGCTTGTGGTTTACCTGGTAAGAGTTGTAAGCATGGTTTGATTTACAGGCGTTTATTAGTAATCCATTATTAGAAGTGGTGGTGGCGTAGTGGCTAAAGCACAGGGCTGTTATTCAGAAGGTCACAGGTTCTAACCCCATGGCCACCACCATTGTGTCCTTGAGTAAGGCACTTAACTCCAGGTTGTTCCAGGGGGATTGTCCCTGTAATAAGTGCACTGTAAGTCGCTTTGGATAAAAGCGTTGGATAAAAGCGTCTGCCAAATGCATAAATGTAAATGTAAATTTATGCATTTCGACAAGTGCAGAAAGGATGATGTATTGCTAATTGCTAACCAATATCAAATTCCTGTTTCGAGGCAAAAGGAAGAATAAAAAATTTGAGGTATTTTGTGGTGCATGGAATGATTGCACCTGTAGCTACAGACAGGCACTAAAAGCTGCCAGGTCAACATATTTTAGCAAACTCATAGAAAATAACCACAACAATCCTAGGATTTTATTCAGTACTGTGGCTAAATTGGTTAGGAATAAAGCCTCAACAGAACCAGATATTCCATCACAGCACAAGAGTAATGACTTGCGACTTCAATCCTTCACTGTAATAGATCATGAAGTGCTGACAAAACATATCGAAACATCAAAAGCTACAACATGTTTGTTAGATCCAATACCAACCAAGCTCTCAAAAGAGGTATCCCTTGTAATCTCAGAATCTCTTCTTAATATAATTAAATCCTTGCTATCCTCAGAACATGTCCCAAGAAACTTTAAAAATAATAGTTATCAAAGAATTTATTAAGAAGCCACAACTTGATCCTGGAGAACTGTCTAATTATAGACCGATTTCAAATATCTCATCTATGTCTAAAATTCTAAAAAAGGTAGTATCCTCCCAAATATGTTACTTTCTACAGGAAATAGTATATATGAACAATTTCAGTCAGGATTTAGGCCTCATCACAGTACAGAGACTGCATTTATGAGTTACAAATGACTTGCTCTTATCATCTGATTGCGGTTGTATTTCACTTCTAGTTCTTTTAGATCTTAGTGCTGCATTCGACACGATAGATCATGACATTCTCTTGAATAGGCTAGAGAATTATTTTGCCATTTGTTGAGTTGCATTAGCATGGTTTAGGTCCCATTTAGCAGACTGCATCCACTTTGTCTATGTAAATGAGAAATTGTCAAACCAAACAAAGATAATGTATGGAGTGCCACAGGGATCAGTTTTAGGGCCTCTGCTTTTCTGCTTGTATATGCTTTCCCTGGGAGATATTATCAGATATCATGGAATAAGTTTCCACTGTTTTCCTGATGATACCCAACTTTATATTTCCTCAAAACCTGATGAGATTTCACAATTATCCAAATTAGAAGAGTGTATCACAAAAGACTGGATATCAAGAAATTTCCTTCTACTCAATTCCGAAAAAACAGAGGTACTAATTATGGGACCAAAAACCTCTAAAAATAAGCAGCTAAAATATAATTTGACTCTCGATGGATGTGCTGTTACATTGTCTTCAACAGCGAAGAACTTATGTGTTATAATTGATACCAATCTGTTCTTTAAAAATCTAATTTCCAATGTTTGTAGAACAGCATTCTTCCACCTAAGAAATAATGCTAAATTACAACACATGCTCTATGTTGTTGATGCCGAAAAACCAATTCATGCTTTCATGTCCTCCAGACTAGATTATTGTAATGCATTACTGGGAGGATGTCCAGCAAGTTCAATAAATAAATGTCAATTGGTTCAAAATGCAGCAGCCAGAGTGCTGACGAGAACCAAGAAATATGATCATATGCTACTTGTTAAATTGTTTATTCATTTTAAATTCATGTTAACTATGTACAAAGCTTTGAATGGTAAAGCTCTGCAGTACTTAAGTAACCTTCTACCACACTATATTCCATCACGTTCATTACTATCACAAAATTCTGGCCTGTTAATAGTTCCTAGACTATCAAAATCCACAAAAGGTGGCAAATCCTTCTCATATTTGGCTCCTAAACCATAGTTTTATTCTATTCCATAGAATAGTCTCCCTAACACTGTTCGAGATGCAGACACACTCAATCAGTTTAAGTCTAGACTAAAGACTCATCTATTTAGCCAGGCATACACCTAATTTTTCCTTTAACTCACAATTAGGCTGCTTTTGTAAGGTCTGCTGAAACCAGAAACAGGGATCATGATATATAATTCTGCAATAAATTGAATGGCATCTATGCTTATATAATTTTATTTGTTTCCCTGTCTCAACCTCAGGACTCCTATCCTGAGGTCACCAGAAGTGGCTGGATCCAGCTTCATTCCTGCTTCATGTTTGACTCCACTGATATGTGTCGCTATGTGATGATGACTAATAGTAGCCGATGCCAGCCAAACATCACTTCAGTCTATTACGATGGACTTCAGAGGATGAACTGATGCCAACTCCAACCATAAGACATGGGATACTTCGTATGCCATTGCCTAAAGCTTGGATTTAGGATAGACCTCACTGAAATTACCGGCCAGGTTGAACTGCGATGTACCTAATTGAGCTCTGCCTGCAGCACCTCGGTCTAATGATGGATTAACTCTTGAAATGGAATACATAGACTATCAATTAATTGCCAACAAAACACTTCATCAGCAAAATAACAAGGACAATTGCACCTGTCTGAACTTCTGCAGTTAATCCAGGATGGACTTCAAAGACATTAGTTATTATTCTTACAGTTCATACAAAATCTTTGTATAAATACTGACCCTTAACACTAACTTAGTTTACTCATTTTAAACAATGACTTGCACTATGCATAAGTAATATTGGCATTATATTCGTGATGTTAGCCAGAGGGAAACCGGCCCCTGTCTGGTTTCTCCCAAGGTTATTCTCCATTAACCAACAGTTTAGTGTTCCTTACCACAGTCGACTTTGGCTTGCTCACTGGGGTTATAAATACAATGATTATTTAATTACTTATTTTAAAACACAATTCACAATCGTATTTTATCAAACTACATTTAGTAGTTGTTAATGTTAATGCCTGATCTTCTGGAAACTTCTTTGAAACGAGTGTGTTGTGAAAGGCGCTATACAATTAAAAATGACTTGACTTGACCAGTGTTCAAATGAAAAGGCACAAGCGCGTCAGGCCGAGTTGGACCTGCATTTCGGAATCCAAAGGCTGGATATTGAGGCTGAGAGGCAAGTAAAGTTGCGACAGCTCAAGATAGAGGCAATGAAATTAGTCTTTCACAATAATGTGCAGAAATAATCATTTAGGTGATTGAGGGTGCAAGGAATGATCTTAGCACATTTTTAATGGTATTTAACTGTAAATTGTGAATGAAATCATCATTACCGTAACTTGCTTATCTTTTCCGAAACACATAAAACGTTTGGTTACGTATGTAACCTCCGTTCCCCGAGGGAGGGAACGACACGTTGTGTCGGAGAAGTGACACCTCTGATCTATGAAAAAAGGCCAATGAGAGTTGGCAGCCAGTATTTGCATGTCCCGCCCCCGGACATACGGGTATTTAAGCGGCGCAAATACGGGAGTTCATTCAGGATTTTTCTGAGGAGCCGGAAATGGTCCGGCCACAACAGTAACCAAACGTTCCCCTTCTGTCGCTCTCTCCACGTTGTGTTGGAGAAGCGACACAAGGGGACCCATTCCAATCTTGCCATGCGCTGAACCGTGTACCTGAACCGCCAATACAGAGGCGGGCAGGGATTTCATCCAGTGCTGCGCATCGTCTGTACCTGGCTGCACGTACCCTTCCCCAATGCCCCATAAGAACATCGGAATCCTTCTAGTTACCCTGGGAGGGGAACAAGGCGATGTTTGCCAACATGGGAACGGGCCAGCCTGGCTGGGCCTCTTTTCTCTCTATGTTTCTCGCATAGAGCAATCACGGCCGGGGCCCTTACGCATATAGGGAAGGGGTCTTACCCAGACCCTCGCGGAGACCACACCTGCCCTTTTTCTTGGGGAGGAAAAGTGGTAGACACGTCACTACGGCCGTCTTAGGGCTCGTGTGGAAAGTATGGTGCGGTGGTAGATCCAGCCTCGAAGGGGGAGTTGCTACAGCACGGCGACCTGGGCAGCTGTAACTGCCTAAGGGAGACACGGGGTCCGCTCGTAAGGGGACAGAACCGTGGAATTACACACAGGGGAGTCCGCGGGAGGCCTTACCTGCGGAGCACCTATACCAGTACAGGGTAGCCATCAGGGTACCCGCAGTGGCTTGGGTCGGCGAGTTCCTCCGCTGAACCGCGGACCCGGAGGGCTGGGGAGGAATCGACCAGGGGCCCAACTCGGAGTGGGGCGCCCTGGGAAGAAGGCGCACTACCTTGACGTCAGGAAAAGGGCGCTGGGCGCAAGGTGTTGGGTGTTGCCCAACCTTGCGAAGGTGTTGGGTGTTGCCCAACTCGCGGCTCTACAGATGTCTGCTAGGGAGGTGCCCTTGGCCAGTGCCCATGAGGACGCAACACCCCTTGTTGAGTGAGCTCGGACCCGCAAGGGTAGGGGCACGGCCTGGGTGTGATAAGCCAGTGTGATGGCGTCGACAACCCAGTGGGTGAGCCTCTGTTTGGAGACGGTATTCCCTTTCTGCCGTCCCCCAAAGCACTCCCCGCCGGGCAGCCGTTGTCGTGGTAGCGCGTGAGTCGACTTGAGTCGCTGCTGGCTCCATAGGAGGAGACGGCGGGTGAGTTGTGACATGTGGCGGGAGCGTACGCCATCTTGGCGATTTATGTACGCCACCACCGTGGTGCTGTCCGATCTCACGAGGACATGTTTGTCCCGAACTAATGGGAGGAACTTCCTGAGAGCAAGAAGGACGGTCAGCAACTCCAGGCAATTGATGTGCCAATGCAGCGGGGCCCCTTTCCAATGGCCCGCTGCTGTGTGCCCGCTGTACACGGCACCCCACCCGGACCAGGAGGCGTCGGTTGTGACCAGAACGCGTCGGGACACCTGCTGCAGGGGCACTCCTGCCCGTAAAAAGCAGAGGTGTGTCCAGGGTCGGAGTGTTTTGAGGCAGGTGAGGGTGATCCTTACCCGATGCGTGCCGTGCTGCCATGCTTGTCTCGGGACTCGAGTCTGGAGCCAGTGCTGGAGTGGTCTCATATGCATCAACCCCAGCGGTGCGGCCGCCGCAGAGGACGCCATATGCCCCAGGAGCCTCTGGAAAAGTTTTAGAGGGACCACTGTGCCTGGCTTGAAGGAAGCGAGGCAGCCCAGCACCGACTGAGCACGATCGCTCGTGAGACGTGCTGTCATTGAGACTGAGTCTAACTCCAACCCGAGAAAAGAGATGCTCTGAACTGGAGTGAGCTTGCTCTTTTCCCAGTTGACCTGAAGCCCCAAACGGCTGAGGTGCCGGAGCACCTGGTCTCTGCGGATGCCGGCTACTCGTAGCGGGGCAAGGGCCGCCTCTGCAACCTTCGTGAAGGCCGAGGGACAGAGGCGGGCGAAGGAGAGGACTTTGTACTGAAGCGCCTGGCCGTCGAGCGCGAACCGTAAGAAGGGTCGGTGTCGTGGCAGAATTGAGGCGTGGAAGTACGCGTCCTTCAGGTCTACCGCTGCAAACCAATCTAGATGCTGAACGCCAGCCAGAATATTTCTCTGCGTGAGCATTTTGAACGGGAGTTTTAACAAGGCCCGATTGAAAACTCGCAGGTCCAGGATTGGTCGTAAGCCGCCGCCTTTCTTGGGTACAATGAAGTAAGGGCTGTAGAAACCCTTCCTCATTTCGGTTAGAGGGACGGGCTCTACCGCGATTTCCGTGCGCAGGGAACTGGCATGCTTGCCGTGTACTGCGGAAAAGCAGACGCCCCTGAAGGGGGGCGGGAGCCGGGCAAACTGAATTGCGTAACCGAGTCGAATGGTCCGGTGCAGCCAGCGTGATGCGTTGGGAAGCGAAAGCCACGCTTCCCAGCTCTGCGCTAGGGGCACCAAAGGGACGAGTATTTTGGACGTACCCGGCGGGGCCTCGCAGCAGGGCGGAACAGGTAGTGCAGCGTCGGGCGGCTTCATTGCGGCCTGAGGCTGAGGTGCTGAGAATAGACTCAAAGCACTTACCTTGCTCCGCGCACCCGGCAGGGGGCGGGTTCATGACTGAGGAGGAGGTCTGATGCTGGCGTCCTCTGGACTCATCTGAACCGGCCGGCCGGGGGACAGTCGTGGGCAGGCGGAAGGCGGGATTGCCGCGTCCGGTGTACTGGGACTGTCGTAATCTGAAAGCAGATTGCCGTGAGAATGGCATTTGCGGGCCAGGTGACCCAGAGGCAAAGGAAATAGCTCTTTTATTGAGAATGTGGGTACCACAGCCCCCATCAGGGGGTGTGGCAAATGAAAAAACAAAGGATTCTCCTCCCGGCCCTCCACCGAGGGACAGAGCGGTCTTACCACCTCCGGAGCTAACGTCTTCGGCTCTGGGTCGGCTGTCTCAGGAACGCTTGGGAGCCTTCCGGGTCCTAGAAGGGGGTTCGTGAGACAGGGGGCGTGCGCTGCCTGCGGGGTGCTCGATGCTGGGGCTGAGAGCTGGGCCCGGGTTGAGGCGGAGCAGGAGCTGGTTTCTTCGCAGGGGGATGCCCTTGGCGGGCAGACGGGGTGGGGCCCGTAGCGGCAGGTCATCTGCGGCGGGGCATGATGTGACTGATGGCCTCCATCTGCTTCTTCACTGCGGAGAACTGTTGGGCGAAGTCCTCGACGGTGTCGCCAAAAAGGCCAATCTGGGAGACAGGTGCATCCAGGAAGCGGTTCTTATCAGCCTCACGCATCTCGACCAGATTGAGCCAGAGATGGCGTTCCTGGACCACTAGGGTGGCCATCGCCTGTCCGACCGACCTCGCCCTGAGAGCGACGAAGGCCACAGCGCAGTTCCTGCAGCACATCAGGATCAGGTCCACCCCCGTGCATGTTTCTGAGTGCTTTGGCCTGGTGGACTTGCAGGAGGGCCATCGCATGCAGGGCGGAGGCAGCGCGTCCAGCCGCACTTTAGGCCTTCGCGTTGAGCGAGGATGTTGTCCTACAGGGCTTGGATGTGAGTACGGGGTGGCCACGCCAGGAGGTAGGGCTACCGGGGCATAGATGGTACGCAACTGCCCTATCGACCTGGGGAATCGCCCCGTATCCGTGGCGCTCTCCGCCGTCGAGTGTGGTGAGAGTGGAGCGGGTGGCACCTAGACAAGCGGAGAGCGGGGCTCTCCATGTAGACGTCAGCTCGCCATGCACCTCCGGGAAAAACGGGACCGGGGGGGATGCGTGGCCGCGAACGGCGTGTTGTCCCCAGGAACCAGTCATCCAACCGTGAAGGCTGTGGGGAGGATGGAGGGTTCCAATCCAACCCCACGCTCATGGCGGCCCGGGAAAGCATGTCAGACATCTGAGCGTCGGCCTCAGCCTGGGCCTGCTGGCCTGAAGGCGGCAGTCCAGGGGAGTCCTCGGCATCAGACATCACACTATCCGATGCAGCGGCGAGCTCATCTGCTTCGGGCTCGGGAGGATAGACAGCCAGGCCGTGAGGCGAGCCGCTATCGGCCGAGTGTGGGCGGGGACCAGCGGCGTGTCGGGAAGCAGGAGGTTCGCGGGGGGCTACCCGGCGAAACTGCATCCGCTGCCGCCCCCAAATCGCCCCAGCGCCAACCACATCGTCCTCAATCCCGTGGGAAGAAGGAGCAATGCGGGGTGCAGCTGGGGTTGAAAAGCAAGCCGCGACCGCAACGTGGTCATGGTCATGTTCTCGCAGTGAGAACATGAGCCATTCACAAACGCAGCCTCGGTGTGATCGCGGCCCAAACACACGAGACAGCGCCTGTGGCCGTCTGAAGTGGAGAGCACTCTACCGCATCCAGGAACAACACAGGGGCGGAAGGGCATCTTGAAAAAGACACGTCCTGAAAAGGACATTCAACGCCGCTGTGTTTTGCTCTTTTAGAGAAATTCACTCTTTTAAGGGAAATAACTCTTTTAATACACAGTATGTGTGTGTGTCTGCGCTGTCGAAGCGCTCAGGGGCAACAATGAACTCCCGTATTTGCGCCGCTTAAATACCCATATGTCCGGGGGCGGGACATGCAAATACTGGCTGCCAACTCTCATTGGCCTTTTTTCATAGATCAGAGGTGGATATCGGCGCTCAAGAGAGACCCCTAGTGTCGCTTCTCCGACACAACGTGGAGAGAGCGACAGAAGGGGAACTGCCTCATAGATTAACAAAGCAAAGAAACTTTTAACAATTATTAAAAGCCAATTCTGATCATTTATCCTTAAACCAACCATTACTCTCAAACCTTTTTAAAAACTAATTGGGTTAATCTGAAATACAAACACACACACAAACACATGAAGTGAAATTGGAAGGTGTGTTTCAGTTATTATAGAAAGAGTAAATAGTTTTATCAAACTAGGTGAATAATAGTTCTGTCGGGAAGACACGCATGCTTGAGTGGTTTAAGATGCCATTTATTTGATAAATGTAAAACAGAAGGTAATGTCTCTCTCTCTTTGGCGTAGGCCCCGTCCGGCGGTCCGAGGGAGTTGTGACGGAACCGTCATGTCCTGCCGGAGATAGGAGGCAGGGGCGAGGAGCCTACCCCCACGCGGGACAGGGCTCAGCTGGTGGTGGTGGGGTGGCGGAGGTTGCCTGCGTTTTAACGCACTGAAACAGCAATGTGATAGATTGTGAGCAGACTTATGAAGCAATAGCTTACATGCGATTGGCTAGGAATTACCCTGCTAATGAAGTGATGATGTACAGCTGCTAGTCTTCCCACTAGAACTACGCTGCACTACGTTGCACTTCCATTTCTATCGGGAAGACACGCAGGCTTGAGTGAGGTTTAAGATGCCATTTATTTGATATATGTAAAACAGAAGGTAATGTCTCTCTCTCTTTGGCGTAGGCCCCGTTCGGCGGTCCGAGGGAGTTGTGCCCGGAACCGTCATGTCCTGCCGGAGATAGGAGGCAGGGGTGAGGAGCCTACCCCCAAAAAGAGAGAAAGTAGTATAAAACCCCCAAAAGAGATGATCCTGTTTGGTACGAACAGGGTCTTGTGTTAGGCGTTCATTCTGGAGAAGAAAAATAGAGATGTGAGCATCAGAATTGACATGGAATTTGTGATATCTCTGGTATGGTTGTGTGAAGCCTTTGCAATGGGAAGGGTTTTTTTTTTTTTTTTTTTTTTTTGGTGTGTTTTTTGGGCTCTCCGTTGAGGCCCCTGGTTGTGCAAAATCTGCCTAAGGTGAGCAGCGTGGTATGCGGCCCTACGTTAGGCCGGCGTTGCTGTGCGGTATCTTTGTTGAAGGACCCTCCGACGAGGGAAGAGTTGTTTGAGGTATCCTTGCCGAAGGTGGGGAACGTGTATAAGCCATACGATAATGGCAGCGTTGCATGCAGCCCCTTTGTTGAAGACATTTGATATGAAAACCCTCCGGAGAGGGAAAGTTGTTTGAGGGATCTTTGCCGAAGGTGGGCAACGTGTTTAAAGACATACGATAATGGCACGTTGCATGCAGTCCCTTCGTTGAAAGACATTTGATATGAGAACCCTTCGACGAGGGAAGAGTTGTTTGAGGTATCCTTGCCGAAGGTGGGGAACGCATGTAAAGCCATATGATAATGGCACTGTTGCGTGCAATCCCTTCGTTGAAATACGTTTGATATGAAAGCCCTCCGGAGAGGGAATGATTGTTTGGGTATCTTTGTTGAAAGAGGTGGGTGACGTGCATAGCCATACGATAATGGCGACATTGCGTGCAATCCCTTCGTTGAAATACGTTTGATATGAAAGCCCTCCGGTGAGGGAATGATTGTTTGGGTATCTTTGTTGAAAGAGGTGGGTGACGTGCATAGCCATACGATAATGGCGACATTGCGTGCAATCCCTTCGTTGAAATACGTTTGATATGAAAGCCCTCCGGTGAGGGAATGATTGTTTGGGTATCTTTGTTGAAAGAGGTGGGTGACGTGCATAGCCATACGATAATGGCGATGTTGCGTGCAAGCTGAAAGGAAACGTTTAACTGTGAAACCCTCTGAAAGTAGTGATAAAATGTTTGTTTTTTTATATATTTTTTATGTATTAAATATAACCTGCCGGGTTTATGGCATGCATGGGGCTGTATGATAATGACAATGTTGCGTGCAATCCCTTTGTTGAAAGAAAACATTTGACATGAAAACCCTCTGACGAGGGAAAGTTGTTTGATGGTTATCTTTGCCAGAGTGAACGCATACATGACGCCATAAGATAATGATGATGTTGTCGTGCCATACCTTGTTGAAAGCCATCTCGTTATGGTGAGAGTTTCCGGCGAGGGCGGCTGGTTTAAGCGATCCCTATGCGATCGAACTATGCTTGATTATGGAAGCCCGGCGAGGGGAGACATAATTATGTGCTGTCCTTGCAAACGGTGAGCTTGCTTGAATTGAATCAGTGCAGGTAAGGATGAGCTGGGGAAGAGCCACCGACCACCACCAGATATGCATGAGAACTTATGGCTAATGGAGAGTTGAGCTTGTTTGATGATTTGTGTCAAGTTGACCATTTCAGGTACGATTAGGGAGAGCAGCGGCCGAGCATCTTCGTAGTAGATTCCGGTATACCTCGAAAGGTGCCCGACGAGCTGGTCTGTGGAACTCCTGCGAAGCGAGGGATGGAAGTTGAGAAACCCGGGAATGTGTCTGGCTGGGATGATGAAGTCATGGGAAATGCACTGCCATGTCAGACGTCTCATAGGGGACATGATGGTTCGAGGAGGGCTGGACTTTATTGATTGTAGTAACTACTGTGGAATTGTCGCATGACTACGATGCGTTTGAGGGAACCCATATGACGCTGGCCGTGATGATGGTTGTGGAATAAGGAAGGCCCATTTTAAACTTCTTTTGTAGATGTAGCTTGCGGTGTCATCGCGGAACGAGGCTGCAGTGGTTCTGCGAGTGTATTTCCTATTTCTGAACTCGAATATATATTTTACCCTGTATGGGGTAAAGAACCATTTCATTGGAGGGTAGAGGGGAAGGTTGTTTGCTGGACCGTATGATGAAGTGCTGTACGAATGCCAAGGAAGGATTTGAAGCTTGGGTCTTGGTGTCATTTCTTTCTTCCCTCCGCTGAGCCGCATTGAGACTGGGATTGTAGGTCGAGAACATTTGTTAACTACGTTAAATTATTAAATATCTAGCAATGGGAATACTTACGAAGAGAGCGTCTGGAGCGTAGGAAGCTATATTGAAGAGAGTATCATTCTGGCCATTCCCCTGTGAACCATGGTCCTAGACGGCAACCCCTGAATCCTATGGAGGGAGCCATGTCCGAGAATAGGGGCGTGTCGTCCCGAAATTCATTGATTGGTGGGTAGGAGAGGCCATCTATGGAATGAGCTAGTGTGAGGAGGTGGAAAAATGGCGGAGTGGCCTTGAGGAATGATAAGCATGGCAAAATTGAGATGGACTGATTGGGCTGGAGATTGCGTTAGGAGACCCAAACGGACCAGGGAATGACATGAAAATAGACCTGATCCTGTCATGTTTCTTTAGGGGGGGAAGCTTGCATGGTTAGAGAATGTATGTGATGTCTAGAATTCTAGAGATGTGGCTCGTTGTGTGTGGTGTCTTTTCTCTCCTCTCTCTCGCTCTCCTCCCTCTTATTCCTCGAGCTGGAGCAAATAGGGTGAGAAGAATAATGTCTCTGCTTCATGATTTTAGTTGTTGGCTGTAAAAGGAACATGAGAGTCTTCATGTACTCCCGGCATAGAGCCCTGAAGATGCAGTGGACAGTTTAGTTTTTGAAGGAGGTATGCCCCAAAACATACAAGAATGTGTGCATGTTTGTGCAAATCATCTTGCACGAGACTGCTTTGTGAATGTGTGTTGATATGAATCGGGATCTTCAGAATGTGATTCGCGAGCATGGATCAGTTCCGGCAGTTCATGTCCCACCTTTACGACCTGAAGATGCAGTATTGCACTTTATATTTTGTGAATATTTGCAAATCTCCTTCCGAATGTGCTTGATAGCGGATTCGACGGCTGCTGTGCCAAGTTACCATTGTCTCTGACATATTTCGGAGACCAGATACGCGCACGCCTAAACATGTATGGCTGGATTCCGGCATTTACGCTGTCAATCATATTGGTTCGGATTAGTTGTTGCTGTAGTGGTCTGACCACGATGAGTGAATGATTTGTGAAGACATGCCAACGAATTTCTGCTCTTTGATGATGCCTGAATGATAACAAAATGAAAGTATGCCATGAGATGGGAATTACTCGCTGTATGTCCTGATCAAAGCAAAATGCCTTACGCTGGTGGTAGATAATCTGAAGAATAGGGGAAGCAGTGCGGAGCCTACCTCTAGGTGTCAGAGGCGCGCCGCGACTATGGTGCTAGCGATGAAAACATGGAAGTACGTCTGGAGTAAGAAAATGCTGCGTTTTATGGATCGCGTAAATTCGCCCTTGGAGGCGCTCTGGGAACCTCATCGAATGTTGTACTGAATGAAGTGAATTCTTTCACAAGGCTTGGTGGAGGCTATATTAACCCGTTGATACGTATTGTTTGCGCTCGGGAGTGAAGTCACTCTGCTTACGTTTAATAGATTTGCATTCTGATATATGCATGCATGAATATGCGATTAATGATAACAGATTATATGTCTTTTCGAAGGTCTAAGTGTTCAACGTTGATCTCCGATCTCTGTTGCATGATAACAGTCCTCCAAAAACGGCAATTTGTTTATTTGTGCCGGAAGTGCGGATGGCAACATGCAATATCAAAAACGGGACTCCATACCTTATGAAATCGCGATCGCCAGATGAATCCAGTTCAGCCTGCTTGGGTCAATTGTCCGTTACAGAATTCATTCTATAACGTCCAGTAGCACTTTTGTACGCAATTATAAATCTTGATATGTTCTCCATGTTTACATGAGATCTCACCTGGAAGAATTACACTTCATCGTTCTTCGACAGACTATGCAACCGGAGCAGCATTCTGTTGTAAACACTGTTGTCTTACCTGTTGTAAAACTGTATATTATCTTTTATATGAAGTCTTCTAAACAGAATGAGCCCATCTCAAAATCCAAAACTTTTTTTTTTTTTTTGCTTTAAAATAACATATTAATTCTGAAACCTGAGAAGTGAAGCCTGAAGTGTCTTCTTTCAAAAGATACAGCCATTTAAGTTGGGTATGTAATTTGCATGGTTTGTGCTGGGGAAGGGGGGGCGCACATCGACGAGTGAAACTGATGTCATGCTCCCTCGGAATACTCACATCGCGGGCTCGGTCTTCCTAGTGAGTAGGGCATAGGGATGATGAATTGGATTGGAACGCACCCGTTACGTGATTTGGGCGAAGGCGGCAACAAAACGGGGGAATCTTACTGAATGAGTAATGAGAGCCCGTATGATAAGCGTTGACTGTACATGATGATGTGCCTGAATAATTATTTTAATTCCCCAATGGGGAATGCTCGGGCATGCAGACTGTGAATGACAAGTGAATGGACCTTGCCTTCATGAGATTACGCGATTGTCTGCCATACTATGAGTGAATGCGCTGTTGACGTGAAATACTGGCTTTTGATATTGATGCGAATGCATTATGATGAACCGGCAACGTTGCAACTTTGTGATGAACAGGTAGCATGGCAACAGAAGACCATGACTAGATCTGAATGCTTTTGATGGATATGAAAATGACTTAGCTTATTTCTGATGGAAGCCGGCTGCTGCTTAAGCCGATGATTTTGCAGGATTCGCGGGTTGCGCGCTCCTTCCGCGCCGTGCAATGCATTTGGGAGAGATCTCCTGAGTGAATGAGATATGTTTACTCCCCATGGGTTTGATGTTGGCAGAAGTTGAGATGAAATGACGACGTCGTTGGAAAGGGAAGGCGGGCTTCCGGAGAAGTGCTGTGCACTGGTTACATGTGGCCTGGAGACGTTGAAGCGCGTCTAGTTGCCTGCGTTTTAGCGCACTGAAACAGCAATGTGATAGATTGTGAGCAGACTTATGAAGCAATGGCTTACATGCGATTGGCTAGGAATTACCCTGCTAATGAAGTGATGATGTACAGCTGCTAGTCTTCCCGCTAGAACTACGGTGCACTACGTTGCACTTCCATTTATTTGTTTAAAGTTATTAAAGGTGCTGTAAGCGATTTAAGGTGCTGAGTTATTAAAGGTGCTGCAAGCGATTTTTGCCGTTCTACTTCCATGACACTGAGCCATTGAATTATCCACGCCCTTCTTTCCAAAACCCTGCACTCCAAAGATACAAAAATGTGTTTTATCGAGAATGACATTGTGTGGTTTTAACGGTTGTTAAAAACAACAGCAGCAAAAAAAGCGGTTTTAAAACAGTTCAATGGAAAAGGAGGCGGCGAGAACCGGTCAGCCTTATCCCTCTCAGGCTTGATCATCCTGATTAGGGGCCGGGTGTGCAGTTATGGCCCGGCCCCACTCTCCGCCCTGCCACAGCAGCCTCAACTGACAAATGGTATGAACAACATAGCATAAAAATGGCATTACGCCTCAGTAATTCGCTGCAACTACAATACTATGAGAATGCGCAAAAAATGCGCGGACACATTTTTGTTTGCTGTTTACAGAGTTTAGAGCTGTCACATATACAGGTGAGATATATCACAATAGGGCTGCTCGATTATGGCAAAAATCATGATCCCAATACATTTTTGTCAATATTGAGATCACGATTATTTAACACGATTACTCATTGGCTTTGGAAAGGATCAAGCATTTATTGAACTTTTACAAAAACATTTTTAACCGTGGCATTCCTTCAACTTGAAATGTAAACTGCACTGGGTAGGGGAGGATACTATTTTCACATGCTAATTATTTTATACTAACTATTGCTAACTATTAGCTTACAGCAGGTCTATTGTAGTCAAATAAAGAAAAGCCTCCATCACCTTCATTTACTGCATTTACAGTAGGCATGCTCACACTTCAATGGAATGAGATCTACTTTTTCATCATGTTATTGCAGCAAGATCTACCATGTACAAAAAGGCTATACTTTTTCACAATATCACAATTTCAGTAGTCGGTAGTGGTTTCAAGTTCTTAAGTAATTATTCAAAACTAGTAAACAGTCAATAATAAAATAACAATAAACAGCGATGAATAGAAAAAGATTGAAATTAATGGAACAAAAAAAAAAATTTGGAAAATTCAGTGCTTTTTTAACAGCTTTAAAAGTTTTTAACAGCAGTAGGCTATCAAGTATTCAAGAAAACATTCAGAATGAAATGCAACATAAAACTACTACTGGTCTTCACTTTTTTACTTTTCCACTGTTTTAATTACTTTTTAAAGCTACTAAAGTTACCCAATCAAGAGCAGTGAGTGTTTTTTCATTTACTTGTTCTGGATGTTTGATTATTATAATGACACACTAGACAGCAGCAGGTCTATTAGCTTACATTTACACTTACAAGTCTAACATTTTAATACAAATCCGCTTTTTTCTCTGCTGGTTAGACATAACTCATTTTGTTTTCTTGAATACCTCTCCAAGACAGGCATTTTTGCGGAATATTGAATTATATTGAATATTGATCTATTTCACCGTTCAGGCACATTAGCACGAGCATGTTCAGCACACACACATCGCCGACTGTAAATCAAACAGGGCTTCAATTGGTTAAAAATGCAGCAGCCAGAGTGCTGACGAGAACCAAGAAATATGATCATATTAGCCCCATTTTATCATCGTTACATTGATTACCTGTTAAATTTCGTATTGAATGAAAAATTCTGTTAACTACCTGAGGTCACCAGAACCGGCTGGATCCAGTTAATTCTTGCTTCGTGTTGGACTCCACTGCTACATGTTAATTCTTGCTTCGTGTTGGACTCCACTGCTACATGTTTGATGACAACTATATGCATCCGGTGCCAGCCAAACATCACTTCAGTATATTATGATGGACTCCAGAGGATGAACTGATGCCAACTCCAACCATAAGACATGGGATACAACATATGCCATTGCATGAACCTTGGATTTAGGATAGACCTCACTGAAATTACCGGCCAGTTAAACCAGGATGCACCTCACTGATCGCTGACCCAGACCTTGGTCTAATATTGCAAAGACTATCAATTAATTGCAAACAAAACCCTTCATCAGCCAACTAACAATTAATTGCCAACAAAACCCTTCATCAGCCAACTAACAAAGGACGATGCATATATGTGAACTTCTGCAGTTAATCCAGGATAAACTTCAAAGACATTAGTCATTCATCTTACAGTTCTTACAAAATATTTGTTTAAACACTAATCATTTTAAACCATGACTTGCACTACACATAATTAAGTAATATTGGCATTATATTCATGATGTTAGCCAGAGGGGAACTGGCCCCCACAGCGAGCCTGTTTTCTCCCAAGGTTATTTTTCTATATTAACCAACATCTTATGGAGTTTTGTGTTCCTTGCCACAGTCACCTTTGACTGTGACTATGCATGCCTGGCCCCCAATCAGACTAATCAGCCGAGGAGAGTGATAAAGCAGCCGGATGCGGCAGTTCAAGAGAGAGCCACACATAGCTGCTATGTGTGTGTGTTTATGTTTGTGTCTTTTTGTTTAAGTTTTTATTAAAATATTACTTTGATGGTTCATCTGGTTCCCGCCTCATTTCTAATTTTAACCCCCTGTTACATTGGTGCCAAAAACCCGAGAAGGAGGAGGAATGCGCTGTAGCTGTCTATCCAAAGTTGTATGCCGGGGGATGGAGGAGTTGCTGCAGGCCGCCTGGACGTGGAGGTCGTTCCATCTGCCAGGGATGCACCCGGGGAGGAGCGGCTGTCATCCTCCAGAAGGTGGAGGAGTGGTCGAGGACCAGACGACGGCATGTCTGGGAACAGGAGAGCAATTTTTTTTCTCTCTTCTCTTTCTATCACTGTTGCTCTGCTTCGCTCTTTCCCTCTTCCCTTTTCCCTCCCTTTGTCTCCCTCCCACATCTCGAGAGAGGCGGTGAAAAGGCGAAGACAGAAATGCAGCACAATTCACAATCGTATTTTATCAAATTACACAATGATGACAAAGACATTAAAGATATTACAGTTTCACTTTCTGTTAATGCATGATGTGAAAGGCACTATACAAATAAAACAACTTGTCTTATGTAACCTAATGTAATCTTGAAGAATTATTTTATTTATTGGCAATGAATACAATAAGCGTTGATCCTTACAAAAAACGTCTTTCAGTGGATTTGGAAGTGGAAATAGTGGAAACTAGGTTTGTTTATGAGGGGGAGGGGAGAGTGACGAGCCTCTAAACAAAAGACATGATCGCTTTATAGTCAAAAATATGTGTATACAACCATTGAATAGCGATATCACTGTTCAAACCTCAGCCAAAACTGTTGAATACTTTCTTCATAAGAATAAGGAAGCACTTCCAAAGAAAAAAATGTGAACTCACCATCAACAACAGCCGAAGCAACTACAGTACATTCTATGCTTTTTCCTTAGTTTAATCAATCCTTATCAAATGTAAGTTGTGGGTCATGCACACATGTTTTGTCCACAATCTATCTTGTCTCATCATCGTCAATACAAGACTGAGGTAAGTTCTGAAATTACTGACCACATGTGGCGTTGCGTGCATTGTTTACATTTGGCAGCACACTCTGCAGTGTATATTAGGGATAGGCACATGTACTGTACTAGAGTACTCGGATGTCGCAGCAATAATTGATCATGAAAACGATAATCAATGGTGATCATGCATGATGTAAAATTTTCACTTAATTCGAAATTCAGTGACAATTACCCAACAACTAAACACAAATGTGTCAAAGAGGGAGCTTATTAATCATTTTGAGATTGATTACGTTGTGATTTTGAGGGGTACACTGATTGTCAGAGACGTCTCATAGCAACCAAACTGATATACAGCCCTGCAATGCTATCATTACGATAATCAAAAAAGAGAGTTATTAACCATGTTTCTGAACAGATGTCACTGCAAAACATTGGCTAAACATGTTTTATTATCATTTAATGTTAGAACTTTGACTTGTTAATGGATATTATTTAATAAAAGTGAATGTTTGTAACTGATTGCAAACCTCCCTACCCTGGGAGCCGTAATGTTTGCATGTTTGCATAATGTAACATACCTGCATCTCAACGAAATGGGAGTTAAATATTTCCACTTAGTTAGAAGAAGGGTTAGTTAGAAGTTAGAAGTCCCACATAGAGTGTCATTCCATTGCACTTTCCCCAGTTGAAAGGTGGAAATTCCGACTCTCAGAGTTCAATTGAGTGCTTCATGAATCATCACAGCAACAACAATAGGGAGAATCGTGGCTTTCCACACAGTAGCGAACACTTGGGGAGACAAACACATACGTGAATGTTTCAAACAGTTAGACAGAGTGCAGATAAATGGAACAGAATGCAGCATCTTCAAAACTGAATTCAACTTAATACCAGGGGTGGAAAGAGTACTGAAATATGAGTAGAGTAAAAGTAGCTGTCCTAAAAATTACTCAAGTAGGAGTAAATGAGTAGCTCATTTAAAAGTACTCATGAGTAGTGAGTATTGAGTACCGAGTTGCAAAACCTATGCCCCATAATAATGAACACTGTATGCCAACTTATAAAATCACTTATCTATGATAAACACTACATGAATATGATTCCAAAAAATAACAGGTAGACACAATAACAGAAATGAAAATATTTATTATTAATACATTTTCGATACACTGATCACCATTTTAAAACGTAATGTATGAAAAAATTTAAATTTATGTGTAGGGGTCTAAATTTCCCTAAATGCCGACATAACATTATTCTTGAGCTTAAAACATACTCAAACAATGCAAGGAATGCAACAAAATGCTAAATAAGCAAGATCACTTGGCAGATCATGTTCTGCACAATAGAGGAGGTAGAGCAGGCATGGGAAAAGTTGTTTTGTACAGGGGCTACATCACACTTAAAAAGGAATAATTCACCCCAAAATTAAAATACTCTCATCATTTACTCGCCCACATGCCATCCTGGATGTGCATGACTTTCTTTCTTCTGCAGAACACAAATTAAGATTTTTAGAAGAAAATTTGAGCTCTTTTGGTCCATACAATGAAAGTTAATTGGTGCTAAAATATTGAAGCTCCACAAATCACATAAATCAGCATAAAAGTAGTCTAATCCATGTGCCTCCAGTGGTTTAATCCATGTCTACAGAAGCAATATGATAGATGTGGTGAGAAACAGATCAATACTTAATTCCTTTTTTACTATTAATTCTCCTCCCTGCTCAGTCAATCTTCACTTTAACTTTCACTTTCTTCTTGTGTTTTTGGTGATTCACATTATTCATGCATATCGCCACCTACTGGGCAGAGAGAAGAATTTCTAGCAAACATTGTATTAAATATTGATCTGTTTCTCACCCACTCCTGTCATATCAATTCTGAAGTCATGGATTAAACCACTGGAGTTGTATATATTACTTTTATGCTGCTTTTATGTGCTATTTGGAGTGTAACAATTTTCACTTACATTTAAATGGACCTACAGAGCTGAAATATTCTTCTAAAAATCATAAACGAATGGCATGAGGGTGAGTAAATGACAAGAGAATTTTCATTTTTGAGTGAACTATTTCTTTAAGTAGCACATGGGGGGGGGGCAAATTGTCCTCCTTTTGAGATACAATGTTCAACATTGATTTAGTTCCTGTACCTTTAAAGCCAAGAAATAGCTGTGTTCTCATTCTAATGCATGATGCACAATTTTGTGACTGGTGGAATGTTCTGATGAATTATTGCTCTGCAAATGTTGATACTTTTCTATCTTTATAAAGGCTAAGCATAATTATACATTATTTTATCATCTCTACTTTCCTGGTCATTTATTATACCAATTAAAACACTCTCTACATCAGGGGTCAGTATTATTAAAAAATTAACAATATTTTTTTTAAATATTATTATTAAAAATGTCGCTGTTTCTATTACATTATTACTTCTAAAGCTACTTAAATGATTCGGCCAAAAGTAGTGAGTAGTTCTCTCATTTCCTTGTTATTGTTGTTGGTTTGATAGCCTTTATATGACATAGCCTACTAGAAGTGCTTAATTCAGTTACATGTAGGCCTACACATCAAGTCACATTTGATGCAAATATGCATTTTGTCCCACTGTTTAAGACATAAACGTCTGCGTTTACATTAAATCCTCACCCAGACGGGCATTGGCGTAATTGTAAAGTGTATTTGATCATGTAGGAGCAAACATTTAGCACATTAGCACTCAAACATTGGCAGCCTGTCAGTCAAACAGCGTGCAGCTACAGATGCCAGGAAATAAAAAGTCAATCTTTTATTTTAGTGTTCTTGTGCAGAGTGTCGAAACTCTGACTAAACATCAAGTTAAACCATAGCCAATGAAGACATAGTCATAGTAAGTTTGACCATTTACTGTCACACTTCCTCATTAACATGCTGGTGAAAACTGTAAATAAAAACAATACAAAATATTCGAAATTGCGAAGCTAGCAGTTTTTGAGGCTAGCTACCAGCAGCTAATGCCCGGATTATACAAAACTGTCTGATTCAATTCAGTGCAAATCATCAGAATAAGGTAAATGCCCTGGCTATTGTTTATATTGTGCTGTAGGTGTTTTGGGTTTAGTGTTAAAACTGAATGATATCAACATTGAACATTATTATATATATTTTTAATTAATTAGAAGATGAATTCCATGTAGGCATAAATGCAGTAGTCCCAACAAGCATTTTTTTTTAAACAAGATTTTAGTTGGTATATTTTATTGAGTTGGTCATTTAAAAGTAGATCATCATGCAAAAAAGTGTGGACACCCCTGCTGTAAAGTAATTATCAACTTATTTTAAACTAAAAATAGGTATCAGCAAATGTTTAAAGAAGCCATTTGATTAAGTTAAACAAATTCCTTTAGGGCAATACATTTATATTTAATCTAGATCAACCAACCAGTGGTGCTCTTGCTATCGCGATTGATGCTATGAACACCCCTGTTCTAGATGTAGAACTAAATATAGAAAACTACTGTAAGAAATGTTATGTCTATCTCAGCTCTGTCCAAGAAAGAAATGCTGTGTGTGCATTATCAAACATCTGTTTCATATCAGCATGGAGTTGTAAGAGCCCCCTCCTCACTCTGTCTGTGTGTACATTGTATTAGTGTGTATGGCAAACGGTCCGACGGGCTCGCAAGGAATAGAGGAGTCTTTTCCATATAGGTCCTAGGCTCTCAAGGAATAGAGGAGCCTTTGCCATATGGAATTGTTATCTATGAGGTAATGTGTGCTCTTATTGGTTAGAGATGAGAACTCCCCTTCACTATTGCAGTATATCTTTGCACGCTATACAAGAGACGACTGAGCTGCATATTTGTTCGCTCCCCAATGTTGGATTCAATGCTTTGTATTGATTCATTCACGACTCAATAAAAGACGGAGAGAAAAGGCACTGTGGTTTAGAAGACTTTTATTTCTAACAACTACTCAAAATGTTTGATCAAGGACGTCTCTCTTTTTGCCCTAAACATCTAGATCATTTTATTGCCCAGCCCTATTGATAACATTTCATTAATCTCTCACAGCAGCCCAGTAATCTCAGTGATAGTTCATTTACAGTCTACGTTATAGACACACAGAATCTAGTAAACAGAAATATGAAATTTACCTCAATATGTTTCTTTATATTAGAGGCAGGATTATTGTTGATATTAGCAAGTTAAACTCACATGACATGATCAAGCAATTGGCTTTTTTCACTGCGAAAAGCCCTTTCAGGTGCGGCCGGCTATGTTCAGCTGTAAACTGTGCTTGAGGCATTCTTCACAGTTGGCGCCAGATCTGCAGCTGTCGTTACATTTTTTATGTGTGATTTCATTTGACAAGGGTCACAAGACTCTCCCTAGCCAATTTTGTTGATAGATAAAAATAAAATCAGGACAGGGAAGTAGCGAACACAGGCAGTGGGAAAATAGCACAATAAAAGTAACTAAACATTTACTCAAGTAAAAGTATAACATTTTTGGAAAAAAGTAGTTAATTACAGTAACGTGAGTATTTGTAATTCGTCACATATGGGAATATAAATATATATATAAACAAAGTTATTCACTTTTTCAGCTGCTGAAGCGCCCAGGGGTGTGTGCTCAGCACAATGTAGTATGCGAGGGGGAGGACCGCTGGAAAGCGCCGTAAAACCAACAGCTTGTAGAGATGAATGAACAGCAGAGGAATTCAGCTCTGTGACTGCTCTCTTGGCTCCGAAGAAGATATCTGATGTGTATTTGCAGCGTCACTCCTTTTATACCCGTATGTCCGGGGCAGTGGCATGCAAATTCCACAAGCCAATTCCCATTGGCCTTTTCTCAAAATTAGAGATGTCCGGGCTCCGCAGGAGCGACCCCTAGTGTCAACTCATCGACACAACGTCGAGTGAGTGACAGACGGGGAACTGACACGCACTTACTAAGATTACTACAGTAACTTGAAGGAAAAACAGACAGATGCGCGTTGTGCACGTTCTTTCATTAAGTTGGGAAGCGTATCTTCACATAATGACAAAATATGATGCATTATATATTTATTATATATATTTATAACAGCCTATAATAATGAATAGAAGATACACTGGAACAACAAGACGTAATGCAGCAACCAAAGACATCTGTCAGAAATGTTATTATATATACAGTTATGTCCATGCCATTGCCCCTAATTAATCTGAGTACTCGAGAAGACAAACTGACCAAAATGCACATCCCGAGTTTATATGTGTATTGCTGTTAATTATTTAGACCTGCTCTCTGTATAGTAGCAACAGCAGATCCTATGGCTTAAGAAAGAAGTTCTACACACTGTTTTCTTGAGCCAGTCCTTTGTTTTTCCCTACTTATTTTTTTAGTTATTAGTTGAACTGTCATTTTAAAGCAGTATCACACTTGCAGTCATGCTGTTTTGTCCATCTATCAGCACTAGGCCTGTCATGCTTATTAAATAATCATCTGATCACGCACATCAAATTCCAATCACATATTAATGCCCAAATAAAGGAATTTTAAGGGAATATATACTGTATATTTCTAAGGCAGAGTACAAATGCAAAGGTCCAGCAATTTACTGTATATGTGCATTACATATAAGTATTTTTAGAAACACTGTAAGCTTGCAAAATAGTTTTTATATTTTAATATTTCAATTTGTACAAGGTGTTTATATGTTTTGTGAAAAATGCAATTGTTGCAGCTGTTAATACTATTTTGTGTATATCTAATTGTTTGTCCATGCACATCATGCAAATCTACTATTGGCTGTGACCTGCAGTATCATTACTTCCTGCGGCATTGGTGATGCCCACACCCCCATTTTTCAGATCACTCTCTGAACTGAAGAAATTGTCGAGTCTACTGGGTCAAATCTCCCGAGGAGAAAATTGCTCTGTTACAGCATTATCCGGGATTAGGCCAATAATGCTGGAATCGGGGTCTGAGCCTTCCTTACAAGACTACCTAAAGCCAAACTGAGCCCCACTGAGTGAGCAGGACACCAGTTCATTATATCTGTACACCCCTGTACACAATTCCCCCTCCCAACAAAACCATACACAGAGAAATAACCCCTCAATTTTGTGGCTTCTATCTTTAGTAGAAACCCCAGTGTATGTATGATGTATCGACTACATTAGCTTCCGCTCTTTAAAACAGCACTGATTTCACTTAACATAACAGTACAAAAAACTGCATACACTGAAATCCCTAGGCTATGTTAATGGATCCCAAATGTCAAATATAAGATATAATGGAGTCACAAGAAAATGCTCTACAAGCATTTTACTCCATTAAATTTAACACATCAGTCACAAGACAGGGCACACTAATGCAATAAAAATGCTTTAGTAAACCTGAAATCTACAGAAGCTAATGGCAATTACGGCTAAATGTAGTGTTTTAACATTACAGTCTCTCCTTTATTGTAATAATTAGAGCCATCTTCAATCATTAAATAAAAATAAGAGGGAGGCTGTGATCGCATTGGTAATGAGGTTAATCGTTTTGGGGGCAAACATTTAGCAGGACCCATTGTCAGTTCCATGTAGGATAGATTTTGACAGTTTTTATACAGGGCAGTCTTCTAACCCAACCCCATTCCTAAACCTAACCAATTATCAACAATATAAAACAGTTAAAAAAAGTTAAGGACAAGAAATTTGTCAAAATAATTTGTTACATTACAGTATTATATGGACATTTTTAAGCACTTAACCTCACCCCTATGCCTAAACCTAACCAATTCTCAACCATATAAAAGCACGTACAAGAACAGTAACAATAATTCCTTAAAAAAATTATTTAAAAAAGCACTATTCAAGTATTCCAAATGACTCATGCAGCATTCAAAGACATCTGAAGCCAAATGATAGATCCATGTGAGGAACAAAAATATACAACCAAACATTTAAATGTTGCAATCAGTTACAAGACACAAAAAAAAACATTGGCATCTGACACCACTGATGTCAAAGCTGTCATGACGCTTCTTGACACAGCGGTTTTGAATATTAAAATGAGTGCGGGTCAGCATCTTACTGCTACAGCAGATGAGAATGCTGATCGTTAAATAAAGACAAAGCAATAACAAGACATGGAATATAGTGCACAAATAAAGGATTACTTTATTTTCACATTTTTGAGCCAGAATTGGGCATTCTGAAAACTTCCTTTATGCCTAATGGCAAACAAATTATTCTTTTTTATGATAAAGCAATGAGTAAATGATGAAAGGACTTTCAAATCATTTAATTAAAAAATGTAGCCTTTGGTACAGTAATACTTCCAAATGAGTTGAATACAGCATTATAGTGACAATTCACATACAGACCAAATTAAGTTTCATCATGAGAGTGTGTTGTTTTAGAAGCAATACGATCCAAACAACCTTACCTGATGGCACATTTGAGAGAGTCAGGTCTTGCAGACTTTTTTTTATCAGCATTCCACTGTGGGCCACTGTTGGCTTGAATGGGTATGACACTTTGCCCTTGAATTACAACATCTCTCCAGATGTGATGACCATGGTAACTCTTACTTATTAAAACTGAAATATCACTGTCAGTGTGAACTGAGAGGTCAGGATTAATTTTAACAGCTGATCTAGGAATGCTGGGACATCTGCTTTTAGAGTGATCTAAAATGTGTAGAAGAGCACTGTGTAGATATAATTTATATCAGCTGGGTTTATCATTAAAAAAAATAATACAACACTGGTGAGGCATGAAAATGTATGAAAAACATTGAATTACAATAATGAAAAAGATTCACATCTGGAAGATCTTGATGTCTCTGCACTGAGTCAGAATCATCCTTTGCAAACACTTACTCATTCTCATCTCCAGGATTCCTGTACTGTGAGGATTCTCTTGGATCAGTGGTGTCTGGAGAAGGACTGTGGGTTGGACACCGCTCTAGTGACACAATGGCTGCAGGCCTCTTCATAAACACAGATCGAGGGGACACTTCAATTTCCTTCAAGGTTGCGTGAGGTGAGTCTAGTTCCTTCCATCTATGCTGCTCTCCTGGCCTCTAAGAGACATCACAATCAGACTCCATCTGCTTTCATGCATGTCACTCACATGGCTGCCCTCAAGGAAATCACCTGAGTTCAGAATGTCATCAGATAAGACGGCAGCGCCGCTGGCTTTTGAAACAAGGGGTGCATCAAAAGGCCACTTTGTTGCAGAGAGAGTGAAGGGTGATTAGGTATCAGCTCTGTCTGAGATGGTGAACACGTAGTTGTAACGCCATCGTGTCTTGATGAGTCTTTGGAGGTCTGGTGACCTGTAAAGATGACAGCATTATGTGATGATCCCCATTTGCTGGAGAGAAGGAACCTGCCCGGGTGCTGTGCAAGTGAAACAATGTAGAGTATCTCACAAAAGTGAGTACACCCCTCACATTTGTCAAGCGTGTGTGGCGGAAACCAGGTGAGGAGTACAAAGACTAGTTTGTCTTGCCTACAGTCAAGCATGGTGGTGGGAGTGTCATGGTCTGGGGCTGCATGAGTGCTGCCGGCACTGGGGAGCTACAGTTCATTGAGGGAACCATGAATGCAAACATGTACTGTGACATACTGAAGCAGAGCATGATCCCCTCCCTTCGGAGACTGGGCCGCAGGGCAGTATTCCAGCATGATAACGACTCCAAACACACCTCCAAGACGACCACTGCCTTGCTAAAGAAGCTGAGGGTGAAGGTGATGGACTGGCCAAGCATGTCTCCAGACCTAAACCCTATTGAGCATCTGTGGGGCATCCTCAAATGGAAGGTGGAGGAGTACAAGGTCTCTAACATCCACCAGCTCCGTGATGTCGTCATGGAGGAGTGGAAGAGGACTCCAGTGGCAACCTGTGAAGCTCTGGTGAACTCCATGCCCAAGAGGGTTAAAGCAGTGCTGGAAAATAATGGTGGCCACACAATATATTGACACTTTGGGCCCAATTTGGATATATTCACTTAGGGGTGTACTCCCTTTTGTTGCCAGAGCTTTAGACATTAATGGCTGTGTGTTGAGTTATTTTGAGGGGACAGCAAATTTACACTGTTATACAAGCTGTACACTCACTAATTTACATTGTAGCAAAGTGTTATTTCTTCAGTGTTGTCACATGAAAAGATATAATCAAATATTTACAAAAATGTGAGGGGTGTATTCACTTTTGTGAGATACTGTATATGGTATATGTAAGTGGTGGAAGAAGGGGCACATGGCTTAGATTGAGCTCTATCAACAGCATATATATATATATATATATATATATATATATATATATATATATATATATATATCAGGGATGTCGATTCATTCAGTGCTATTAATTTGACAAAAAATAACATGTTAAAATAATTTACACAATTAATCGCACCATAATACGGAAGATTCCTGAGAAACGCAAGCTTGAAGTACCACCTGTTTACTCCAGAGGGCAGTAAGTGAAATTGCAGCTGTATGAGCAACGCACAGTTTATACAGTGAATAAAACACTTCAGTAGGAAGAAACGCAAACATGTTACAATCGTGCGTTCAAAACACTAGCGCAAATGCGAACTAAGGGATCTCAAGATGTGTTTAAAGATTGAGTATTAAACTATATTTAACTTTAAACAGTGAAATATTTTATGTTAATGATGCAACGCACCCGAGACGCTACATAAGCATGTCTGATGCAGGTGTAAATTGACGGGTCCTTAAACAAGCACTCATAATAAATCTCGAACTGATTGACAAATTCACTTGTGAAATGGATTGGTGTGAACAGTATGCCAATGATTGACTTATGATCAATAATATGGTAATAAACAATACATTGTATTCTAAAGCCGCTTTTTGTATTGTCTTAGCGATGATTAACTCTTCTGCTACACGAATGTAATGCATTTTAATTATCTGAATATTTTTTATTTGATATATATATATATATATATATATATATAAAATATTAAAAATATATATATATATATATATATATATATATATATATATATATATATATATATATATATATATATATATATATATATATATACACATTTTTAATATTTAACCTCCTCAGACCTGAGCTTTGGTTTGGCGTGCATTTTAGATTTCTTCTAGCTTTTTGGGGTTAGGAGGGACCAATACATACAATAACCAGATATTATCTTTGAACATGAAGCACTTTTTGAAAAAAAAAATGATGTCCACATATGTGGACACTGGGTCTGTATTCACATAAAAAAAAATCAAGACACCATTGTGTAACAAAGTGCAAAGCTCTTATTTACAGCCTGAGCACGGCAGCGCACTCCTCATCCTTGCTTGGGTTGTCCTTCAAAGCTTGGTCCTGGTGTTGGCTCTTCAAGGTCCTCATTTGAGCCATCAGACTCAACCTGCTGAGTCCGACGTCTGGGAGTGTGCAAAACGACAGTGCTACGGTCTGAGCGACAAGTTTCAGCACGCTTACGTCCCGGGTGGCCTGTGGAATGGGGTCTTCATCCCCACTACTCTCCTCCTCGCTGCTGATTGGCTCCTGTTGTGGAGGATGGTAATCAACGTCATTTACTGGTTCATCATTGTCGGACCAGTCTTCTACCTCGGAGTTGTCCCCAGAAATTGAATCCAGTATCAATTCCAGTGCCGTTGATGCAGGAAAACGCTCTGGAAATGAGATCATGAGGAAAATAAAATACAAATCAATGCAAAATTATTTATCACACATGCAATGTCAATATATACTGTTATAAACTATTGCAATTGATGTTTTCTAACGAATTCTTCCCAAACTAAGTTTTTGCCAAATTTTTCAATCTTATGCGCGACTGTGTGTGTGTGTGTGTGCGCGCAATCGCGAGTGAGCAAGATAGTGTGTGTGTGTGTGTGTGTGTGTGTGAGTGAGCATGAGTGTGTGTGTGTGCGCGATCACGAGTGAGCAAGATAGTGTGTGTGCGTGCGATCCTGACTGTGTGTGTGCGATCGAGCAAGAGTGTGTGTGCGAGTGAGCAAGAGAGTGTTTGTGTGTGTGTGTGCACGCTCGATCGCGAGCAAGAGAGAGTGTGTGTGTGTGTGTGTGCGCGTGCGTGCTCGTGATCGTGAGTGCGATTTTGCTAACATTCTTATACAGTTTCATCGAAGCTAAGTCCCATTGTCCACATGTGGACATCAAATTTAGCGGCATAGTAAATCTTTACTGTTACAAAAGTTTGTCAAAAGTGCATGCCATTTTAATCATACAACACTATTATGCATAACTTAACAAGAATCAACAATGAAATGTTATTAGATTGTTTACCTTGTGGACGTTTTTGTCTGGAGTGGCTGCTTGACATGTGGCCTGTGTTCTCCGCCATCTATAAATTATTCATGTTAAATTTTTTTCTCTCCTGACGCCACCAGATGGCAGTGTAAGTGTCCTCGTTTGTGAAAAACATGTTCCAGTTACACAGAATTAAGTATTACGCTGCACACAACCAAAAATGTGATGTCCACGTATGTGGACACCAGGTCTGAGGAGGTTAAATATAACTATGTATAATTATATATTGATATAAATATGTATAATCTTTATATATTGAATTATTGTTATAATGAGGGGCTTTCTCAGCAAATATTTGTATATGTGATTAATCGCGATTAATTCATCGAGACACCATGTAATTAATTTGATTAAAAATGTTAATCGATTGACAGCCCTAATATATATATATATGTATATATACACACACATATTGTATATTTACACAAACCGAGCACTTTATTAAGGACACCTGTACATTAGGGCTGCACGAATTTGACATATTGTCATATTGGACATAAGTCATATTGTGATTATTTTTAAAAATATTGCGATTTGAACTGCAATTATGAAAGAAAAAAAAAGGTAATGTTTTTCACATGTTCAACTGTCATAAACTGAGACCTTTTTTTTTTTTTATTCACCCACAAACAAATAAATATATAAACTGTGAAACAAATGTATATATATACGTATATATATATATATATATATATATATATATATATATATATATATATACACACTGCCATTCAAAAGTTTGGGGTCACTTGACTGAAATGTTTCTCGTGATCTTAAAAGCTTTTGATTTTAAAGCGTATGCTTAAATGTTTGAAATTAGATTTGTAGACAAAAATATAATTGTGCCAACATTTATTTCATTGCAAAACTAAAATTGTATTTTAAAATGAAATGATTTTGAAATAACTTGGACCGATTAATAAAGAAAAGCAGCTCATAAGTGCCCAGTATTAATGGGAACTCCTTTAATACTGTTTAAAAAGCATCCCATGGTGATACCTCAAGAATCTGGTTGAGAAAATGCCAAGAGTAAATTTCTGCAAATTCTATGCAAAGAGTGACT
The DNA here is from genome assembly GCF_025860055.1 of Xyrauchen texanus. NCBI lineage: Eukaryota > Metazoa > Chordata > Actinopteri > Cypriniformes > Catostomidae > Xyrauchen > Xyrauchen texanus. Next base: position 6,006,401 of record NC_068291.1, on the reverse strand, counting down.
ACTTTGAAGATGCTAAAATATAAAATAGTTTTGATTTATTTGGGATTTTTTCGCAATTCCAATACCTATACTTTCATTTCTGTTTTTCCATAGTTTTGATGACTTTAATATTATCCTTAAATGTGAAAAATAATAATAAAGAATGAGTAATTGACACTAAACTTTTGACAGTGTATATATATATATATATATATATATATATATATATATATATATATATATATATATATATATATATATATATATATATACACCCTCTTATAACTGGGGGTGTGGCTGTGTTCAGAATTAAGAAATCACATTCAAACTCATGTTAAATATAAGTCATTATACACCTGCCATCATTTAAAGTGACTGATTAATCACAAATAACGTTCAGCTGTTCAAGTAGGATTTTCCTGACATTTTCTTAGTTGCATCTCAGAGCAAAAGCCATGGTCCGCAGAGAGCTTCCAAAGCATCAGAGGGATGAGTTGTTGAAAGATATCAGTCAGGAGAAGGGTACAAAATAATTTCCATAGCATTAGATATACCATGGAGCACAGTGAAGACCAGTCATCATCAAGTGGAGAAAATATGGCACAACAGAGACATTACCAAGAACTGGACGTCCCTCCAAAATTGATGAAAAGATGAGAAGAAAACTGGTCAGGGAGGCTTCCAAGAGGCCTACAGCAACATTAAAGGAACTGCAGGAATTTCTGGCAAGTACTGGCTGTGTGCTACATGTGACAACAATCTCCCGTATTCTTGATATGAATGGGCTATGGGGTAGGGTGGCAAGACGGAAGCCTTTTCTTACAAAGAAAAACATCCAAGCCCGGCTGAAGTTTGCAAATACAAACATCAAGTATCCCAAAACACGTGGGAAAATGTGTTATGGTCTGATGGTTGAATTTTTTAGCCATAATTCCAAAAGGTATGTTTGGCGCAAAAACAACACTGCACATCACTCAAAGAACACCATATCCACAGTGAAGCATGGTGGTGGCAGCATCATGCTTTGGGGCTGTTTTTCTTCTGCTGGAACCGGGGCCTTAGTCAGGGTGGAGGGAATTATGAACAGTTCCAAATACCAGGCAATTTTGGCACACAACCTTCAGGTGTCCATTAGAAAGCTGAAGATGAAGAGGAAGTTCACCTTTCACCACATCAACGACCCAAAACACACATCCAAATCCACAAAAGCATGGCTTCACCAGAAGAAGATTAACGTTTTGGTATGGCCCAGCCAGAGCCCAATTGAACATCTGTGGGGTGATCTGAAGAGGGCTGTGCACTGGAGATGTCCTCGCAATCTGACAGATTTGGAGCACTTTTGCAAAGAAGATTGGGCAAATATTGCCACGTCAAGATGTGCCATACTAATAGACTATTACCCAAAAAGACTGAGTGTTTTAAAAAAATCAAAAGGTGCTTCAACAAAGTATTAGTTCAAGGGTGTGCACACTTATGCAACCAAGTTATTGTGAGTTTTTTTTTTTTCATTTTTTATTTTTCCCCCTCAAAGATTTCAAGTTTGTTTTTCAATTGAATTGTTCACGTTATAGGTCACATTAAAGGTGGATAAAGTTCTGACATGATTTATAGTTGTCTCATTCTTTTACATCACAAGAACCTGGCATTTTAACAGGGGTGTGTAGACTTTTTATATCCACTGTACATATATACTGTGTGTATACACTGATCAGCCACAACATTATAACCCCTGACAGGTGAGGTGAATAACATTGATTATCTCATTACAATGGCACCTGTCAAGGGGTGGGATGTATTAGGCAGCAAGTGAACAGTCAGTTCTTGAATTTCATGTGTTGAAAGCAGGATAAATGGGCAAGCATAAGGATCTAAGCAACTTTGACAAGGGCCAGATTGTGATGGTTAGATGACGAGGTAGCACTTCAAAAAGGCAGGCCTTGTGGGGTGTTCCCGGTAAGCAGTGATTAGTACCTAACAAAAGTGGTACAAGGAAGCACAACTGGTGAACTGGGGACAGGGTCATGGGCGCCTAAGGCTCATTGAAGACTAGCTCATCTGGTCCGATCCCACAGAAGAGCAACTGTAGCACACATTGTTGAAAAACTTAATGCTGGCGAACTTAATTATATAGTTATAAAATAAAGTCAATTTTTATAAATATTTATTTTTGCAGACCACCTACATCCCTTCATGGCAACAGAATTCCCAAAGGTCAGTGGCATGCAAGCCCTGCCGCACGAAACATTGTTCAGGAATGGTTTGAGTAACATGACAAAGTGTTCAAGGGGTTGACTTGGCCTCTAAATTCCCCAGATCTTAATCCGATTAAGCATCTATGGGATGTGCTTAACCAACATGTCCGATCCATGGAGGCCCCACCTTGCAACTTACAGGACTTAAAGGATCTGATTCTAATGTCTTGGTGACAGATAACACAGGACACCATCAGAGGTTTTGTGGAGTCCATGCCTTGATGGGTCAGAGCTGTTTTGGCAGCACAAGGGGAACCTACACAATTTTTGGCAGGTGGTTTTATATATATATATATATATATATATTAGGGCTGTCAATCGATTAACATTTTTAATCGAATTAATTAATTAAATCGCATACACAAATATTTGCTGAGACAGCATATAACAATAATGCAATATATAATGATTATACATAGTTATCTTTAAATATTTAAAACATATATACATATACATATATACATATACATATATATATATATATGGAATTGGGCATTCCAAATTGGGAGAAAACGGGTAGCCTTCCACAAGCTTCTCACATTACGTTACTGGAATTTTGGCCCATTCCTCCAGACAGAACTGGTGCAACTGAGGTTTGTAGGCCTCCTTGCTCGCTAGGGCTTCAACTAACAATTATATTTATTAACAAATATTAGAACGAATATTCAACTATTTGGTGATTATTGCAACGATTAATCATTAGCTCTTAACCAATTATTCAGCTTGTGCCCCATAAAAGGTTGTATTAAATGTGCTTACTAACAATAAAGAGGACAAAATCTACTTTTAAAAATACCGCTAAATAATATTCACGGAATTAAAGGGAAAAAATACTTTTTATTAAGTTTAATTCAGTAAAGAAATTCACAGCAAAAAACCTATTGTTAGGTGTTTTTGTCTTGTTTTCCATTTACATTTGTCTAAAAATCCTTAAAACAAGACACATTTACTTGAGAAGCAACATATAAGATATTTAGACTTGCTTTAAGAGAATGTATCTTAAATATACGTGTATTTTGTTTTTTTTCACTTGGGTTATACTCCTGTTAGTGTAGTAAAGACATAATATACTTATATTCAAGAGCTATTCTCTAAAAGCAAGTCTAAATATCTTATATGCTGCTTCTCGAGTAAATGCATCTTTTTAAAAGGATTTTTAGATACTTTATTTGTAATTTGTACTTTAACTTTAATAGATATTTGTATTTTTAATATTATATTCAACATTCTCAGACAAAAAAAAATGTCTTCTGCAATATAGTTCCTAAAGTAAATGTACATTGTTATAAATGAGGTTTAGATATTTTTATTGGAAAACAAGCCAAAACAAATCATAAACGTTTATTGTTGCAGTGTATAATGGGGTGAAGACTACCTTTCTGTTCACTTCAATCCATCTTTAACTCACTAAAAAACAAACTCTCTCTTATTAATAAATGTTCTCAGTTGCTGTTGTTCTCAGATTGATTTGCACTTTTCGCACACAAACTATGTTCATCTCTAGGAGACAGAATGCGTCTCCTTCCTGAGCGGTATGATACCTGCGTGGTTCCATGGTATTTATACTTGGGTACTATTGTTTGTACAGATGAAAGTGGTACCTTCAGGTGTTTGGAAATTGCTCCCAAGGATGAACCAGACTTGTGGAGGTCCACCATGTTTTTTTTTTTGTTGAGGTTTTGGCTGATTTATTTAGATTTTCCCATGATGTCAAGCAAAGAGGCACTGAGTTTGAAGGTAGGCCTTAAAATACATCCACAGGTACACCTCCAATTCAGTACACCTCCTATCACAAGCTTATTGGCTAATTGTCTAAAGGCTTGACATAATTTTCTGGAATTTTCCAAGCTGCTTAAAGGCACAGTTAACTTAGTGTATGTAAATTTCTGACCCACTGGAATTGTGATATAGTCAATTAAAAGTGAAACAATCTGTCTGTAAACAATTGTTGGATAATTACTCATGTCTTGCACAAAGAAGGTCCTAATTGACTCGCCAAAACTACAGCTTGCTAATATGAAATCTAACTTCGCTGTATAAATATATATATATATATATATATATATATATATATATATATATATACACACACACACACACACACACACACACACACACACACACACACACACACACACACACACTAAGCACTTTATTAGGAACACTGTACTAATACTAGGTAGGGCCTCCCTTTACTCTCAAAGCAGCCTCAATTCTTCATGGTATGGATTCTCTACCATCTGTGTGCCTCAGCAGAAATCAAGATTCATCAGACCAGGCTAAGTTTTTCCAGTATTCATCTGTTTGGTTTTGGTGAGCCTGTGCCCACTGCAGCCTCAGCTTTCTGTTCTTGGCTGACAGAAGTGGAACCTAATGTAGTCTTCTGCTGTTGTATCCCATCGCCTCAATGTTTGACGTCTTGTGCATTCTGAGTTTCTATTAAGCTCACTACAATTGTACAGAGTGGTCATCTGAGTTACCATAGTCTTTTTGTCAGTTCGAACCAGTCTGACCATTCTACTCTTTCATCAACAAGCCATTTCCATCTGCAAAACTGGATGTTTTTTGTTTATGGCACCATTCGAAGTAAACTCTCATGACTGTTGTGGTGAAAATCCCAGCAGATCAGCAGTTACAGAAATTCTCAAACCAGCCCGTCTGGCACCAACAATCATGCCATGGTCGAAATCAATGAGATCACATTTTGACCATCTGAAAACACCACACACTAATCTAAAACGTCACTAAAACATCACAATTATTCAACTGACTTGCATGTTCTATCATAAAAAAAAACACTGTTACTGAAAAAAGAAAAAAAAAAACATTTAAAAGTGGCGGCCCCTGTACTAAATTTAAATTAATCATTTTAAATCAAATTCGGGTGCCAGACAGGTTTGGGCCCGTCAAAATTAATACCTTTATCCCAGATAGCCGTGCATTATATGTATTTTCAATTAATTCACAAAAGAGTGTTTCAATTTCTAAAGCATAAGTATATTATTCAAGATTCACAGTAAGCAAAAGGCAAGGAGTCTAAGACTCACAAAAAGAACAGCATATAATCATTAGCACATAAATTACAACAGAACGAAACACACAACAAAAATTACTAAAATGTGGGTGTATGTAAATGTGTGAGAGAGAGTTCAGGCCGTATGAGGGTTTTGAAATGGTGCACGCTAGGTCCTGGAGAGTTTGCATGTACCTGAGCTCTTTGGCAATTGAGGATCCTATGAACTCTTGTCACTCCACTTTCACTAAAGTTGTGCAATCAACGGCTATGTAAAATCCAGGCCTCACTCTCTGGTGATAAGCACTGTCAAATTTGTCCCTTTGGTGTTTCTTCCTCTCTTCTCCGATGGCATTCCTAATTCACATCACAGTAGACAAAATCACATTTCTTTCTCCTTACACAGATTGGCACACCTCAATTTCACCACATCCCAGTTTCAAATCTCTATTCTTTCAGTGCAGGACATCTCCCCTTCTTCTTCTTCTTCTTTATTGGCTGCTAACATTCTAAAATAGAGCATTACCGCCATCTACTGTGGGTTACGGATCAGAGTCTCTTTTCCTTCTCTCCCCAGACCTTTCAGGACTCACGCTTCCGATGACGCTGCATGTTCAGCTCCTCAATTTAAGCCCCAAATCCCTCACTGCACAGAGAGAGGAGGAAAAAAATTATTATAAATTTATGGCCTAGATACATTCTTTCAATTAACCAAGTCCTATTCAGAAATTGCATTAATATACTATCCCCTCTTACTGGATTTAAAAGCTTTAAGGTGAATTGTTGTTCTCATTTCTTCTGTAATTCATCTGTTAGATAATTTCTTTCCTCTGTATATCTGTTACACTGTATTAATACATGTTCCACTGTTTCTCTAACTCTACACCAATCACATAATCCTGTAAGATTTTTTTCCTCTTATATACATTGTTAAGTTCTGTATGTCCCAGTCTGAGTCTATACAAAATACAATCTTCTTTTCTCCTCCCACCTGAATTCCTTCCTCTTCCTACTAATGGCTGTATTAAATGTAGACGCCTACTCCTTTGTTCATAATACCAATCAAATTGCCGTTTTTTATTTAATTCCTTTTTTATTATTGATTTGATTTCTGATTTACTATATTTCTAAGTCTATATTTTCCTTTGCCATAACTTGTTTTGCTAATTTATCTGCTTCCTCTTTCCCTGATACTCCAATATGTGCAGGAACCCATAAAAACTAAGTCTTATTTGTCTGCTGGATTATACATAATATCTGAAGAATCTCCATCAATATATCTTGTCTAGTTTCACTGTTGAGCTTCCAGACTTAACAGGGCAGAGCTTGAATCTGAACAAATGAGAGTTTTGTTTAATCCCATATCTTTTATTTTGTTCATTGCTAGCAAAAATGCTAGTAATTCTCCTGTAAACACTGAACTTGATCTGAGATCCCTTTTCCTTCTGCCTCTTTCAATATTGGAATGATGTATGCTAACAACACCTGACCTTTCCCTGGATCTTTAGATGCATCTCAAGTGTCAAGTGGTTTTTATTGTCATTCAAACAAATACAGTTAGTACAGTAGACAGCGAAATGAGTAAATGTTCCTCCAGGACCATCTGTAAAAACCTGAATATATCTTTCATACATAGTCCATATATACTCCTTTGTTAATTCTGCCTCTAATGCATTTTGACCCTTATCTTGTCTTGCTTCCAACAAGAATAAATCGTTTGGCTGTGGTAAGAACCATAGAGGTATTGATGGTAATATTACCACTGAGGTAGTAACATTATACTAATTTAATTTCATATTCTGCACTAAATCCTTAATAATCCAGCCCAAACTATACATTTTCCCTATCCCATGTTCCCAACATGCCACAGTTGCAGGGTGATTATCCTTCTGACCTTTTAAGTTTGCCCAGTTTATCAATATCAGTTGTTTCCTTCTTAATTGGATTGGCATCTCTGCCATCTCCACCTGTAATGCTGGCACTGGAGAAGAAGGATAAGGAAAAAATATGTAAAGATTATTTTCACATTTCAAAGGTTGAAGTAAGTTCCTGGTGGATAGAATGGCTTACTACAGGTGAGATTTTTACAGTAAGTCCAATTATTTGGGTACAGTATGGTAATATTTTTAAATAAATAAATTAAAAATAATGAAAGTATGATTTTCAAATTCCAGAGGTTGTAGTAATTCCATGTGGATAGACTAACTTATAACAGGTGAGATTTCAATTAAATTATTAAAAAACTAAAACACCAAAATGTATCTAAATTACATTTGGACATTTTAAAGGCTGAAGGCCCAGCTGCGCAAGATCCCCTAGGAATATGTGGTTGAGTTTAATGTTTTTATATATAGTATTTGTTAATGCTTGTTATATGGAACAACACTTTTATGGTTAGAGTGTTTTTCTTACAAAAAAGAGAGAACAGTCTAATCCTACTTCAACCCTAACCTCCCTGGGCATGCTCTATGAGACCAGGTTAGCCGAAAGCCTAACCTTTAGAATGTGCTACTATCATTTAGGTGCAATTTGTTTTAAATATTTAAAAACTGCATCTGTATAATTGCACATGCTGGAAAAATACACCTGTAGTACAGTCTCAACTGTCTATCAGTCAATCAACTGGGAATTACCTTACAACAACCTTTGGAATGTTAAAATACTGTACTTTTACTAGGTTTTTAATGTTAAACTTGTACATCAACTGAACTGACACTTCCTTTATTTTAGCATAGTGAGTGAAATTTCTAAATGGTCTATTGCATACACATCGGTGCATTTTCAGTCATAATTCTGCAGCCACACAAAGGGTTAGCTTTTCTGCATAACATACAGTACAATGAACAAACCTGTCCCTTACTGGACACTGTGGTTTTGCGCAGTCATTTTATGACCATTTTGCACCTTTTTCTGACCCATTTGGCCCTTTCACTCTAAATGTGGCATGAAAAAGAAATTACCAACAAATGGCCATTTCATACTTGTCATCAGCAATTTCATGCTGGTACAATAGGTGCTGTAACGCAAAATCTCTCTAATATCAGCATTTAAAATAAGAAACGGTGTCTGTTCAATAAACACTCAACAGACAGACATGCTCCGTTTATCAGAAAATAAGGAAGCTGTGCATAATGGGTGCTGTACAGTGATACAAATAGTAGCTTGTGGTAAAGATGTCAAAGCTGTGCTTTATCATGAACAAAGCACGGCAATTGGCCAGGACCGGAACTATAAATTTTTTTTAAGAATGAATAGAACACTGTTCAGACATTTAACTTGAGTCATTTGCTGTTTTTGTATGGTAGATGTTAATAAAGTTTAAGGGTGCTGCATAAAGTTGTTGTATTATCTAATTATTTCAGTATTATTTCATTATTACAGTTTTCTAAAGAGGGTAGTGCTTGCATTTCTCAGTGCCTTTTGATTCATTTTGAGGAATATAGAACCTTAGTTCATTGTGCAAGTGAGCCTATATATTATTATTATAGCCTACACTTGCACATATATTTTACTATGAGTATAATTCACACGAAATGTCGAACCCCTTCTTACATTTTTGTTCTGTTTTTCTTTCCCTAAAAAGGAACTGTATGCACTAAAATAACTACAATAAAATATTATTTTATTAATTGTGATTATTTTAATGGATTGGGAATCCTACATTTATTAAATACAAGGGTCATTTAGTGCAAAGGGGAAAAGATACAAATGTAAGAGATCTGGTGTAAGAATGTTGAAGGAGCGATGTAGGTATGTGTAAATATACATAGATCACAGAATCTAGACACAAAGGAATATTGAAGGGGTTAATTGTACGTTTCACACACAAAGCAAAGGTGTAAACATTTGCATATTTTATTACTTTCCAAAATACACAAATTTTCTTACTCTTTTCTTTTCATTTGAATTCTTTATCTGTTGTTGTAATTGCAATTGATAATGCCCTCACATGTGCTGATAAGAGTATGGCAACAGCTCGAAGCTCATCACCCAAAGCTTTTATCTTATTGGTCCATGGGATTTTATTGCACTCATCTTTGAATAATAACCTCACTTTGTCAACAGGTGAATTATCGCTACTGATGTAAAAGGTTTCATAGGAATCAATTGTTTCTATTCAAAATGTTAACCGTGACAAGTAATCGCAACAAGAAAGCATTTGGTTTGAAAGTTCATTAAGAATTAAACAGGCCATTATTTGCTGCTCCGCATTTAAGATTCCCATGAAAACACCCTCTTTGCCTATAAAATTAGAAATATGCTTTGCTGCACTTAAGCGTGAGCTGCATGCATGTGGTCAGGACCAATAAAGTTTTTAATTGCCCCATCCATCAATAACATCCTTGTATATATTTTTCATCCTCTATGAATAGGCATACCAAGGAATGCTCCCTTGAATGTTTTGCTGTCCACCTATCGTCTTTAGTATGATTTTGCACCCCTATACAGTATTGCAAAAAATTGTAGTTGCACCCCTGCATGTTCTGTTTATGTGAGTGTCATGTGAATGTGTTCAAATGTATTGCTCTGTTGGACTTCAGAAAGATAAAATTAATAGTATTGAATAAATGTCCCTTTTAACTGGAAGTAAAAAGTTAAGTTACAGTTTTTTTCAAAGTACAAAATTTGATTTTATCACACAAAAACAAGGAATAAAAAGATCCCTTTAACTTGCATACTTAACTGGAACATTCCTTTAAGGCACAAAGCTGTTCTCACAAAAGCTTGAGTACCCATGACAGTTTGGAGAAATTCAACAGTTGGAAAAAATATAAGTCGAACAAATAATTATTATTTTTTTAAATAAAATATATATATATATATATATATATATATATATATGAAGAAATATAATATACTACTTTTCTATAATCGTGAAAATGAAAGGAACACTGCAGAAAACAAAAAGTAATGTCAAGTACAATGAGTCAAAAGGATTAATAAGTGCAAAAATTAATTGGGTGGTCAAGGATGCCTCATTTCCAGTAAGTGGAAGCTACATTTCTGCTACATCATTCTCTCATTGCTTTACTTCCACTAGTCCTTGCCCTAAAATTTAACCCTGTCAATTCAGATTGTTGTGGCTCTTTTTCAAATAAACTTCAATCAAAACATTTCAAGTAATCACTTTTTGTGTCTTTATACAGACTGACTAGGATTTATTTTGGTCAAGGTAAGATTGTCTCCCAACAGTCTGTTCTGTTGAGTGCACTGAGATCAGTGTCTTAACTTTTAATCTTATTAACAATCCTTTGCTCCTAAACTCTGTTTCATGACAAAAATACTGCACTGTGGAGGAAGAGTGGCGGATGGATAAAAAAAAAATAAAGAAGAAAAAAAACGCCAAAAAAACATAGCTTCTGTTTCTTTTCTGATAAGGGTCTTAAATACCAATCTGTTAGCTGCTTAATAACATCCACTGTAAACCATGCACTCTGCCTGGCAGATCCAGTGTAGGAGTAAAAAAACGAAAAGAAAAGAAAGGAGAAAAGAAATGGAGTGAGAGGAAAAGTTAATTTCTTGGCTGAGTGATTCCATCGCTAGCTGCAGGGCAAAGTAGAAAGTGTTGCGCTAAAGTAGCAATTGATTCTTCTATCAATCTGCGGCACGCGCCTGCTCTTCCAAGGAATATATTAAATATGAAAATCATATCCCGTTATCATGGCTTCCCAGCTTTCAGGCTGGTAAGCTCCCCTTAATGAATGCTGCAGCCTCAGGGACATGCACGCAGCCAGTGGTGGCGCGTATGCATAATGGAGTGATTCCTCCCATCTCTGCTCATTACAATATCGACAGGCATGGGGGGGGGGTTCACAACTGAATGCTCTAGATGCTCATTGACTGCATGCTCTAAGTCATTATGAGCTGTCTTCCACATTTCATCCGAGAGAGCTCGAGCCGCTTCAAGAGAGGAGAAGCTGTAGCCACGGGCTTGAACTACATCGGTGGTTCAGGCGAAGCAGCTAGGATTAGACACCTGCGGCACCACAGATACGATGAGAAAAATGAACAGGCTCATGGTCACTGCCGAGAAATCTGCATAACACTGACTTTTATTTGATGGACTGCAGGAAAGAGTTTTGACTCCTGTTGATTTAGCTGTCATACTCATGATATGCGATAAACATTGCATATTGCCTCAAAATAAAATGTCATGCATGGTCAGTTAGGTTGGATTAGTGGTAAGAGTAATACTCTTTTATATTTTTAATTTTTGTGTAATTTTAAAGAGCGTTTTAAAAGTGTGTAATATAATTTAATTTTACGACTATAGCACTCTTTTTTTAAAGCAGTCATTTGAAGTAATTTGAGCAAAACAGTAATTACTTCAATTACTTTCCAGTTTGCTTTTGATTATAAATTAATAGTGCCCTTTGAACACTGATACCCTATATAAACTGTTAAAAGTGTTTCCTGAAGAGGGAGGCTGAGCTGAATAATGGCTGTGGTATTTTGCTCTACAACTCTCAACTTTCTTCTTTAAAAAAAAAAAAAAAAAAAAAAGCATGACACTTCCATTGGATCCCATCACAGCACTGCAGTTTTATCAAAGGCACACAGATAGCTTTGTAAATTCCCCAATGAACTGTACTTTCCATAGATGACATGATAATTTTCTCTTACCTCGTCTGCTTCTGATTACCCCCTGCTCTCCGTTTTCTTTCTGTCTTTCTTCAGTATGTAATATGATTCTTGTCCTCCAACTGAAATTAATTCAGTCAAATCATTACTAACACAGATCACTATTCATCTACATAAAAATAAATAAATAAAAATATAGGTAAAACTTTATTTTAGGGATCAGAAATTAGACAGTAAATAATGACTAATAATTGGACTTGTAAGGGACTAGTTACGGACTTGTTTAGAATGATAAGGTATTTATTAGGCCTTTGTTCACTGATTTCTTACACTTGCCTAATAGTATCTTTTACATTAGTTTTTTTCCTAACAATGAATTTTATTAAATAAAAAAAAGAAACCAATAGCTGGTAATGTGCAAAATACATCCTTTATAGGTTCTTATTACATTGTGTGAATGTACACTGGTGGCCATTAGTTTGGAATAATGTACAGAATTTGCTGTTTTGGAAGGAAATTGGTACTTAAATTCACCAAAGTGGCATTTAACTGATCAAAAAGCATAATCAGGACAATACTGATGTAAAAAACAGCAAAATCACTATTTGAAAAAAGTCCTTTATGCAACAGACTGGCATGTCTTAAGGTCAATATTAATAAGGTAAATAAAAAAAAAAAGAAACAGCTTTCTCTAAAAACTCATCAGTCAATCATTGTTTTGAGGATTGAAACTGGGAAAAAAACGAAGATTTCATACAAAGGTATACACTACAGTCTTCAAAGGACAACTGGCTCTAACAAGGACAGAAAGAGATGTGGAAGGCAATGTCCAACTAAACAAGAGGATAAGTACATTGAGTCTCTAGTTTGAGAAATAGACACCTCACATGTCCTCAGCTGACAGCTTCATTGAATTCTACCCACTAAACCCCAGTTTCAATTACAGTAAAGAGAAGACTCAGGGGTGCAGGCCTTATGGGAAGAATTGTAAAGAAGCCTCTTTTGAAACAGAAAAACAAAATGAAAAGGTTAGAGTTGGCAAAGAAACAGATATTGGACAACAGATAATTGAAAAAGAGTGTTATGGATCTTAACCCCATTGAGCTTTTGTGGGATCAGCTAGACTGTACGGTGCATTAGAGGTTGGGCTGGGTATCGAGTTTGATACATTTTAGGCACCAACCGAATTGCCTCTAAACATTCGAGTATCGAAAAGTGTCTTGTTGCTCGGTACCAAATTTCGATACCTAAGGGGTTAATCTCATCAACGTCAGTAAAAAGCATGCTAGATGTGCCCAAATCTAAAAGTGCTGATGATTGGCTGTGTTTAGGTATCAAGGAAAAACACTAGTATCAAAAAGGGTTTGAGTTCCAGGGCTGAGAAAGAATGTTATAAGTAACATTGCTAACACTGTTCTACATTACAGAGAAATACTAAACCGTAATAATAAGCCTTTAAAATATAATTTTTACAAGCACACATTCGAAGCAAGCCGCAGCAACACCAGGAAAAGCGGTAATGATCCTAAATGTGTCTGAAAAAAACAGCAAGAGACTGTATGAACATTTTGTTAATTTATAGTGAGAAATGCACATTCGGGTTCAGCAAACAGACGATGATCTCAGGATCAATGATGGTCAGAGTGATCACCAATAACGTCTAGGTTACGGATGTAACCTCCATTCCCTGATGTAGGGAACGAGACGTTGTGTCGGAGAAGCGACACTAGGGGTCTCTCTTGAGCACCGAATACGGGTATAAATGCGAGGCAAATACTAGAGTTCATTCAGGATTTTTCTGAGGAGCCGTAAATGGTTCAGGCCACCTCTTTGACTAGAAGAGTAGCAATCTCCGTGCGCAGGAGTTTGGCATGTTGGCCGTGCACTGCGTTAAAGCGGACGCCCGCAAAGGGGGGCGGGGGTCTGGCAAACTGAATTGCGTAACCGAGTCAGATGGTCCGGGCCAGCCAGCGATATGGGTTGGGAAGTGAGAGCCACGCATCCAATCTCCGTGCTAGGGGCACCAAAGGGACGGTTATTTTTGACATTCCCGGCTGGGCTTCGCAGCGGGGTGGAGCAGGTAGTACGCCGTCGGGAGGCGTGGACGTGTCCCGAGGCTCTGGTGCTGAGAAAAGACTCGAAGCACTTACCTTGCTCCGCACATCCGGCAGGGGGCGGGTTAGTGACTGAGGAGGAGGTCCTGTAATGGGGTCCTCTGGACTCATCAGAACTGGCCGGCCGGGGAACAGTCATGGGGCTGAAGGCAGACCTGGGGCCGCGTCCAGCGTGCCGGGACTGCTGAGATCTGGGGGCAGGGTGCCGTGAGAATGGCAATTGCAGGCCAGATGACCCAGAGACAAAGGAAATAGCTCTTTTATTGAGAATTTGGGTACCCCTGCCCCGGTTAAGGGGAGCGGAAAATGAAACGTTTTTAAAGACAAATTGTCCTCCCGGCCCTCCACCGGGGGATCATCTCTGGAGCTAACGTTTTGGACTCTGAGTCGTCCTTTCAGGAGCGCCTGGGAGCCTTCCGGGTCCTCGAGGGGGTCTGTGAGACAGGGGGCATCTGCTTCCTGTGGAGCGCTCGACGCGTGGGCTGGGAGCTGGGCCCAGGTTGAGGCGGAGCAGCTTGTTGCAGGGGGACACCCTTGGCGAGCAGACGGGGCAGGGCCCGAGGCAGCAGGTTTGTGGTGGGGCAGGATATGTGATATCGCCTCCATCTGTTTCTTCACCACGGAGAACTGCTGGATGAAGTCCTCGACAGTGTCGCTGAAGAGACCGAACTGGGAGACTGGGGCGTCGAGAAAGCGAAGCTTGTCGGTCTCACGCATCTCGACCAGGTTCAGCCATAGGTGTCGTTCCTGGACCACGAGGGTGGCCATCGCCTGCCCGAGTGACTGCGCTGTGACCTTCGTGGCTCTGAGGGCGAGGTTGATCGCTGAGCACAGTTCCTGCAGCACGTCGGGATCAGGGCTACCCAAATGCAATTCTTTAAGCGCCTTGGCCTGGTGGACTTGCAGGAGGGCCATGGCGTGCAGGGCGGAAGTGGCATTTCCGGCGGTGCTGTAGGCCTTCGCTGTCAGCGAGGATGTTGTCCTACAGGCCTTGGAAGGGAGTACAGGGCGACCGCGCCAGGTGGTAGGGTTACCGGGACATAGATGGAGCGCAACAGGGGGGATCACGTGTACCCGTGGGCCGCTCCGCCGTCGAGGGTAGCGAGAGCGGATGAGCGTGTGGCTTTGTGATGTCGTGTGGTGAACGGTGCCCTCCACAGCGACGTCAGCTCATCGTGCACTTCCGGGAAAAACGGGAACGGGGCGCGGCTGTGAGCGGCGCCCAGACCCCAGGAACCAGTCATCCTGTGGCTGTGGGGAGGACGGGGGGTTCCAGTCCAAGCCCACGCTGGCAATGCGGGGGCGGCTGGAGTGGCTTGCATTCGGTTGAACGTGGATGGTCATGTTCTCGCAGTGAGAACATGAACCATCCACAAACGCAGCCTCGGTGTGATCGCTGCCAAGTCACGAAACAACGCCTGTGGCCGTCTGAAGCGGAGAGCAAACTACCGCATCCAGGAACTACACAGGGCGGAAAGGCATCTTTATAAAGACGCGTCCTTAAAAGGACGTTCAACGCCACTGTGTATTTTGCTCTTTTAGAGAAAATCACTCTTTTAAAGGAATTCACTCTTTTAATTACTCGTTTGAGTTTTATACTGCGCTGTCGAAGCGCCCAGGGGCAATATGCACTGCCGTGCAAGAAGAAAATCGCCGCTGTAATGCACCCTCAATCCAACAGCATGCAGTAGCGTCAGAGGAATACAGGAACGGGTGTGTTTTCACGAGAACAGCATGCACAACCATCGGCTCTGAAGAAAATTTCTGAATGAAATCTAGTATTTGCCTTGCCTTTATACCCGTATGTCCAGGGGCGGAGTATGCAAATACTGACTGCCAACTTCTCATTGGCTTTTTTTCATAGATCAGAGGTATATTCGGTGCTCAAGAGAGACCCCTAGTGTCGCTTCTCCGACACAACATGGAGAGAGCGACAGAAGGGGAACTGATGCCTTTGAACATGTCATGACGATTTTTGACTCGTTTTCCCATTAATCTATTAAATTATTCATATTATTATTATTAGACTATTAATATTATCAAATTAAAATTATGAATATTTTACCTGTAGACACAGACATATATGACATGATACAGAAGCGTGCAGTCTCGTAGAACATGCGCATCTAAGGATCTCACACTTTGTTTCTGCCTTCCGATTTAAATTTTTTATGAGTGCTGCAAATGACCTCAGACATCTCAGTTCAGGAGGTGCTTCAAGTTCAGTTCACTTTATTTCCACAGAGCAGTTTATTTTGAATGCAACTCTGCAGCCTGTAAAATAATACAAACTGTATAAAATAATACAAAAACACGTTCACCTCGAACCATGATTTATATTTCAGTGATTATTATCATCATTCTAATTATTATATTTACATTTATAATTGTTTTTATGTCTTCATTTGTATAAGTAATTGTAAAACAATACAAGGAAACCAGCGTCAACTTAAAGGGTAAGTCTTTTTAATCTTTTCTTTAAAGGGTATGCAGAGACAGTCTTTGCTTCTTTTTTTCTCCCCTGCTCCGTCGCTCCTCCCCTTTTTATGCCGCTCTCCTCATGTTACTGCAATCAGACACAGGTGTTAGTCATCATTTAGCTCAGGTGTGGCGCCCTTACCGCTTTCTCTCCCGGACGGGCGCTTGACCACGCCCCGCTGCCACATACCCCCACCGCCCGACTCAGGCCGAGGCGTCATCCGACCTGCCTACCACTCCCCCATTTCTGGAGAGGAAGTCAGCGGCAGCCATCTGCACCCCGGTCTGTGGACCACCTTGAACTTAAAAGGCTGGAGGGCCAGATACCAGCGGGTGATCCGGCGTTCATATCTTTCATCGCGGTGGAGCCACTGCAGTGGGGCGTGATCCGAGCAGAGGGTGAAGGCTCAGCCCCAGCAGGTAGTATCGGAGGGTGAGGACCGCCCACTTGATGGCCAAACACTCCTTCTCTACGGTTGCTGTACTTAGTCTCCCTCAAGGAGAGCTTCCGGCTAATGTACAGCACCGGGTGCCTCTCCCTCCACCAACTCGCGAGAGCACGGCCCAACCCTCTGTCTGAAGCGTCCGTCTGCAAAACAAAAGGAGAGAGAAGTCAGGTGCATGCAAAAGCGGCCCCCACAAAGTGCAGCTTTAATCTCTGTAAACGCCTGTTGGCACTGCTCTGACCACTGGACCGGATCTGGAGCCCCCTTTTTAGTAAGGTCAGTCAGCGGGCTGGTGACATCCGAATAATTAGGTACAAACCGTCTGTAATAGCCAGCCAGCCCCAGGAACTGCCTCACCCCCTTTTTGGTCTTGGGTCTAGGGCAAGTCGCTAGTCGCCGTGGTCTTGTCAATTTGGGGTCGCACCTGGCCATGACCCAAGTGGAACCCCAGATACCGTACCTCCACCGCCCAACCGCGCACTTTTTCGGGTTTGCCGTGAGCCCGCCCGCGCCAGCGATCTCAGGGCGGCCCTCAGATGTTGCATGTGCGCTGCCAATCATTGCTATAAATGATGATATCATCTAGATAAGCAGCGGCGTAAGCAGTATGCGGTCTGAGGATCCTATCCATGAGGCGCTGAAGCGTGGCTGGTGCCCGAACAAACCGAAAGGAAGCGTCACGAATTGGTGTAATCCG
Organism: Xyrauchen texanus; assembly: GCF_025860055.1. Lineage (NCBI taxonomy): Eukaryota > Metazoa > Chordata > Actinopteri > Cypriniformes > Catostomidae > Xyrauchen > Xyrauchen texanus. Next base: position 5,988,840 of record NC_068291.1, on the reverse strand, counting down.
AGCGGCGTGGTGAAGGCCGTTTTTCACGGGATATTGGTGTCAAGGGGATCTGCCAATAACCCTTCGTTAGATCCAAGGTCGAATAAAACCGAGCAGAACCTAACCGATCGAGCAGTTCATCAACACGGGGCATTGGAGTGCAGCGTCAAATTTAGATACCGCATTGACTTTTCTATAATCCACACAGAAGCGTACAGATCCGTCGCTCTTGGGAACAAGGGCGACCGGGCTGGACCAATCGCTATGAGATTCTTCTATTACTCCCATGTCCAGCATCGCGTCCAATTCTTCGAACTATTTTTTTTATGCTCGGGCAAGCGATAAGGGCGACAGCGTACCACTACGCCCGGCTCGGTCTCGATGTGGTGTTGTATGATGTCTGTACGGCCCGGTAGAGGAGAGAACACGTCTGCAAACTCCTTTTGTAGTTCGGAAACCTCTGCGAGTTGGCGTGGTGAGAGGTGGTCTCCACAAGGAACCGGGGTGTTAGGATCGCAGGCTTTGTTTACCTCCGGTCCGAGCTCCGCCCTCTCGGAACTACCGTTGCCAGCGTCACAGAGGCCGCCTCTTCCCTCCACAATTTCAGGAGGTTGAGGTGATATATTTGACGCGCCCCTCTATCGGTGCGTTTAACTTCATAATCGAGGTCCCCTACTGGTCGTGTGACCTCAAAGGGTCCTTGCCACTTGGCGAGTAATTTTGAGCTTCGATGTTGGGAGTAATACAAGCACTTTATCTCCGGTGCAAATTCCGTAGCTGAGCACCCCTGTCATACAGCCGGCGTTGGCGTTCTTGAGCCTGGAGCAAATTCTCCTGTGTTAATTGCCCCAGTGTGTGGAGTTTTGCTCGAAGATCAAGAACGTATTGAATTTCATTTTTGGCACTAGAAGGTCCCTCCTCCCAAGTTTCACGGATGGCGTCGAGGACCCAGCGTGGGCGTCGTCCGTACAGCAGCTCAAATGGGGAAAACCCAGTGGAGGCTTGCGGGACCTCTCGTACTCGCGAATAACAGGGGTCCAGCCACTTATCCCAATTCCTAGCGTCTTCGTACGCGAATTTCACGAATCATATTTTTGAGTGTTTTATTAAATCGTTCCACCAGCCCATCCGTCTGCGGATGGTACACGTAGTCTTGAATCGACTTAACGCCCAATAATTCGTAAAGTTAGCGAAGTGTTACGTGACATAAGCGTAGTGCCTTGGTCGGTGAGGATTTCTTTCGGAACCCCCACCGGGAGATTATCTTGAAGAGTGCCCGGCAACACTGCGTGCTGAGATGTTGCTCAGAGGCACTGCTTCCGGATATCGGCGTTGCGTAATCCACCAGGACTAACACAAAGTGATGTCCGCGTGGCGTCCGTTCTAATGGCCCGGCGAGGTCCATTCCAATTCTCTCGAAGGAACCTCGATCAACGGAAGGGCGCAAAAGCGCTTTTGGGGTGGCGGTGGGTTTACCAGCTGACATTCGCGACGCGCCGCACACCACCTGTGGGCGTCGCCGCCAATGCCCGGCCAATAGAAGCGGGCTATTAGGCGGAAAAGTGTTTTCCGTTCCCCTAGGTGACCGGCCATAGGATTATAGTGAGCCGCCTGGAAAACCATTTCCGGCGGCTCCGTGGGATCAACAATTGTGTCACCTCCTCCTTTGTTTGAGCGTCCTGCGTCACTCTATATAACCGATCTTTAATAAGCGAAAAATACGGATATGAAATGGCGACACCCGGCTGGAGTTGTTGACCATCGATTACTCTCACTTGGTCAAAGCGTGCTTAAGGGTTTCATCCCGCGACTGCTCCAAGGGAAGTCCCCTCAGGGAACTCCCTGAGAGGAGGGGTGACCCCTAGCCCCTTCCCTCGTCACTCGGAGCAGCCGAGGGCGGCCCGGCTCCGCCTCCCCTGCCAAAGCATCGCACATCACACACCTCTTCACTTTCATGCAGGACCCATCCGCACAAACTCCCTCTAATACATTTCTAAAATTCGGCCAATCAGTACCCAAGATTAGCGGATGGGTGAGGCGGGAACTAACCGCTGCCTCCACACTATGTTTTTCTCCCGAATTTGATTGCTAAAATCACCATGGGGTACTTGTGAATATCCCCATGCACACACCTCACCCTCACCCATTTAGCTGTGCCCAAAGCCCGGGTTGAACCAAGCGTTGGTGGATGGTGGTCTGATTACAGCCGGTATCCATCAATGCTTGGTATGTACCCCCTGGATCCTTACCGGGACCCGATGCGCTCCAGCCCGACCGGGGGCAGCCTGCGGGACATCGGAGACCGCACCACCATCCCCACCTCCATCAGAGGACACTGATCCCGGAAGTGGTCCGGTCTCCGCACCTCCAACAGACCGGCCCAGGCGCCGCGGCCGCACCCGTGCTGGCGAGCGCCACCACCTGAGGAGGAGGCGGCTGAAGGGCGGGGAAGGGTTAGGCGGGTTCTCCCACGGCCGGGAAGTTGGCCTGATGTATCCTCCACGCCTGCGGGGGCAGGAGCGGGCCCTGGGGAGAGAGCAGAGCGAGAGGGAACAGGGGGAAACAGGGGAAGACACAGGGGAAGGGGAGAGAGAGGGGAGGGCTCATCTGCCCTCGGCATCGCCGCCAGGTGGTCCTCCGTGAGCTGAACAGCTGCCTCCAGCGACGCCGGGCGGTGGCACTGGACCCATTCCGCCGTTCTCCTGGGCAGTCTTTGCGTAAATTGCTCCAATACCACCTGATCGATGACTCCCTCGGCGTCGCGGTCCCCGCGAGCAGCCACCGCCGACAAGCGTCCGGAGCCGTTGAACAAAGCGCCAAATGGGCGGTCGGACTTCTCCAGCTTCATGCTCCGGAAGAGCTGGCGATTCTCTTCCGGGCTCCGACCAACCCGCTGCAGAATGGCCCTCTTCAGGTCAGAGTAAGCCAGGAGGTTACGTCAGCTGGCAGTTCTTGTGCCATGAGCTGTGCTTCCCGGACAGGAGAGGAATTAGGCGGGCTGCCCACTGTTCGGGCGGCCAGCCCCAGATTTCAGCCGTCCTCTCAAACAGGTCGAGGAAGGCCTCAGGATCATCTGCCACCCCCATCTTCTGTAACATGGGCGGGGGCAGCGTGGCGTGGGTGTCCGGGGTCGCGGCTTAGGCTGACGCAGCCTCCTGGCTGAGGAGGCTCCGGATAGCGAGTCGGTCCTCTGCCTGAGCCCGCATGATCTCGAAGAACCGCCGATCTTGATCCTGCCGGAGCTCAAGCAGGGATTGTTGGTGGCCTTGATGGAGATTAGCGAGGGACTGGAGGATTTCCGCCAGCTGGGAGGACTCTATGGGGCGACCTTGTTCCATCATAAAAAAAATGGTCCCGGGTTTCTGCACCAATGTAAAACAATACAAGGAAACCAGCGTCAACTTAAAGGGTAAGTCTTTTTAATCTTTTCTTTAAAGGGTATGCAGAGACAGTCTTTGCTTCTTTTTTTCTCCCCTGCTCTGTCGCTCCTCCCCTTTTTATGCCGCTCTCCTCATGTTACTGCAATCAGACACAGGTGTTAGTCATCATTTAGCTCAGGTGTGAGTGCCCTTACCGCTTTTCTCTCCCGGACGGGCGCTTGACCACGCCCCCGCTGCCACAGTAATTTTCCGCCTGCATGTTTAGACGGATTCTTGCTGACGGTAAATGGAAAGGTGGTTACGTATATAAACATATATATTTTATCACTTTATTATTTATTTATTTGCTTTTTCATTTTGTTTGGATTGCAATTAGAATTTAGAAATGTATTTGATTTAAGTTTTTAATTTTTTTAAATAAACGTGGAGGGAGTACGTGAGTCTCGTTCTAAAGAAACTCGGGGCCGACGAACCACCCCTCGAGATTCCAGTTTTCGAGCCTGAGCCCATGCCTACCCAGATCGACAAGCCAGCGCTGCCAACTTCGTCCGCCCGGAGGAGGAGAAGGAAAGCCTCCGCTCTCTGCTCCCACCTGCCACGGTCAGCGAGCCAGCACCCACCACGGTCAGCGAGCCAGCGCCCACGCCTGCCACGGTCAGTGAGCCAGCGCCCACGCCTGCCACGGTCAGCGAGCCTGAGCCCACGCCAGCCACGGTCAGCGATCCAGCGTTGCCAGCCTCGACCGTCCCTGAGCCAGCGCCTGTAGCCTCGACCGTCCCTGAGCCAGCGCCTGTAGCCTCGACCGTCCAAAAGCCAACGCCAGTAGCCATGACCGTCCAAGAGCCAGCGCCAGTAGCCATGACCGTCCAAGAGCCAGCACCCCTCGAGCCTTCCAAGGCTCTGCCTCCCAAGTCTCTCGAGCCTTCCAGGGCTCCTCCTCCCGAGCCTCCCAGGGCTTCGCCTCCCAAGTCTCTCGAGTCTTCCAGGGCTCCTCCTCCCGAGCCTCCCAGGGCTCCGCCTCCCAAGTCTCTCGAGCCTTCCAGGGCTCCTCCTCCCGAGCCTCCCAGGGCTCCGCCTCCTAAGTCTCTCGAGCCTTCCAGGGCTCCTCCTCCCGAGCCTCCCAGGGCTCCGCCTCCCAAGTCTCTCGAGCCTTCCAGGGCTCCTCCTCCCGAGCCTCCCAGGGCTCCGCTTCCCAAGTCTCTTGAGTGTTCCAGGGCTCCTCCTCCCGAGCCTCCCAGGGCTCCGCCTCCTAAGTCTCTCGAGCCTTCCAGGGCTCCTCCTCCCGAGCCTCCCAGGGCTCCGCCTCTCAAGTCTCTCGAGTCTTCCAGGGCTCCTCCTCCCGAGCCTCCCAGGGCTCCGCCTCCCAAGTCTCTCGAGTCTTCCAGGGCTCCTCCTCCCAAGCCTTCCAGGGCTCCGCCCCTCAAGCCTCTCGAGTCTCCCAGGGCTCCGCCTCTCAAGCCTCTCGAGCCTTCCAGGGCTCCGCCTCTCAAGCCTCTCGAGCCTTCCTGGGCTCCGCCTCTCAAGTCACTCAAGTCTTCCAGGGCTTCTCCTCTCAAGCCTCTCGAGCCTTTCAGGGCTCCGCCTCTCAAGCCTCTCGAGCCTTTCAAGGCTCCGCCTCTCAAGCCTCTCGAGCCTTCCAGGGCTCCGCCTCTCGAGCCTTCCTCGGCTCCGCCTCCTGAGCCTTCCTCGGCTCCGCCTCCTGAGCCTTCCTCAGCTCCGTCTCCTGAGCCTCCCTCGGCTCCACCTCCAGAGCCTTCCAGGCCTCCGCCTCTAAAGCTGCCTACGGCGCCACCGCCCTTGGCTCCACCTCCTGAGCCATCCTCGGCTCCGCCTCCTAGGCCTTCCTCGGCTCCGCCTCCTGAGCCTCCAGAGCCTCCCTCAGCTTCGTCTCCAGAGCCCGTCTCAGCTCCGCCTCCGGGACCTGTCCCTGTCCCGAGGCCGCCTCCCAGGCCTCCTGGACCTGTCCCTTTCCTGTGGCTGCCTCCCAGGCCTCCTAGACCTGTCCCTGTCCTGTCCCTGTCTTGTGGCCGCCTCCCAGGCCTCCTAGACCTGTCCCTGTCTTGTGGCTGCCTCCCAGGCCTACTGAACCTGTCCTGTGGCCACCCCCCAGGCCTCCTGGACCTGTCCCTGCCCCTTGGACTGCCCCCTTGCCCTCTGCGCCCCCCGGACTTCCTGTCTGCCCCATGTGCTCCCCCTGGACTGCCTCCTTGCCCTTGTGCCTCCGTGGACTTCCTGATTGCCCCTTGTGCCTCTGTGTCCCTTGTGCCTCCTTGGTCTGTCTCTGTGTCCCTTGTGCCCCCTCTGGTCTGTCTGTTCTCCCCCTCATCTAGCCCCCCTCTCCTTGAACTTTTGTTTGTTTTTTTCTATTATTTTGTTGTTGTTTAGGACCGGCTGGAATCCGGTCCTTTTGAGGGGGGATTATGTCACGTTCCTGTGTTGTCTGCCCCGTGTTTTCTGTTTCACTCAGCATGTCACATTCCATGTCACGTTCCTTGTGGTCCGGTCTGTGTTTTCACCAGTCATTGTCTAGTAAACTACACTTCCCAACTGTCCTTGCCCTCACCACCTGCCAGCACTCACTCATTGTTTTCACCTGCGTATCGTTTAGTTCCATCACCTCTGTGTGTATATAACTCTGTTTATTTCTCCATTTCCCTGTCAGTCTTTAATGTTTGTGGATGCTTGTTTCCATGCTCTCCGTCATTGTTTCTCCTACCCGTTTAACCCTTCTAATGTCTTTCGTGTTGTTTTGGTAGTTTTGCTTTATTTTTCCCCATCGCGGGTATTTCCTTTGTTCTTGTATTGTTTGTTTCCTTTTGTTTTGTTTCAAATAAAGAACCCCTGCATCTAGATCCTCGCTCCTTGTCTGCCTTCACCTACATTCAGTGACAGTATATATATATATATATATATATATATTTTTTTTTTTTTTTTTTTTTTTTGACTGTATATCAACCATTTTGATCTGGTGCAAAACAGCAAATACTTTCAATCATTCAAAGTCAAAGTTTGTTTATTAAAAAAACATTGACCGCCTGTGCTTTTTAGAGTAAAAAAAAATAAAAATGATATATATATATATATATATATATATATATATATATATATCATATTTACTAAGATTTAATACCCTTATCAATCTTTGCAAATGGAGTAGTGGAGAAAATGAAAAATAAAAAAGCCCCCTTAACAGTGCATGCCAAGACTCTTCATTAGTTTGGTGAGCTAACCAGAGCACTGGCTGACATGAGGCCCACATCACCCATTAAGGGTGATGTACAAGCAATCAAGCAATAAAGTTCAATTTAGTGTCCTAAAATCTAAGAAATATTCTTTGGCAAATAGATTAGCAGGTATCTCTTACAACTGCAATTCAGAGCGACCATGCAGCAACACGAATAGCCTACAAAGAAAAAGCACAAACAAAACAAATTTCACAAAAAGAGAAATTCAGAGGCACTTTATTATCTGAATAAAAGGGAATTAATTTGTGGTAGTGTAATTAAACAATTTGTCTAATTTGATATTAAGTTATGGAGCACTGTTCAGTTTTACGTGACAATCTGACAGAGCTTTTTTCTTTTTGCGTGCAGTTATAAATGAGTGTTGGAGTGTTTATGACTTTTACCAAACAACAAGTGTGAATACTTAAACACTGGAAGACAATTAGACAGGCAATTACAGGATTATTGCAATGGTCTAATTAAAACTCAGGATATATGTGGGGGGCGGAACAATGTCTCAGAGGAATTTCCTAGTTTTGGGAACAGCAAATAATACATGGATTAGGCTATTCTAATATTTGTGGAACTGAACAGCTATCAAATGGGTCATTGCATCTGATGGGAACTATAACACACAAGACTTCACAGAAAAATGATTGAGGATTTAAAATTAGGACTTCTAAGGAAATTAGTATAGAACATTGGAACCTCATTAGCCCATCAGGAACACAGACAATGTAAAGTCCACCTCTGAACTGAGCCTTTGTAACTGAGAAACATAATAAAGCATTGCTTTACTGGCAAGATTACTTGCTATATCAACTACTAAATAAAATTGCTCTTTGGCTGAAAGTGATTCAATCATGGACAGTGGTTCCAAGTTTTTGAAATGCATTTAATTAACTTAAAATTACTATGTAATCTCAACACGAACACTTTGTTTAGAAAGAGCCTAGTTAAATTGAGTAAACACAACAAAATAGATGTGTCAATGTAACTCAAATAAATCTTTTTTATTTCTTTATGTACTAACTAGTGAATGTGAATGTTAGCATGTACATGCTAAATACATGCTGATTGGAAGCTCTACAGAGTGTAGTTTAATAACTAAGCTATGGTTAGCACAGCAATTGCTCAACAAAGCAAGCAATCAATGTCATGTGTGACATTTACCTGTCTGCATCGTTAGCTCAAGCTCCACTCTTCATATTAATGGTAACCCCCAAAACTCCAACATAACAGAAAAACTTCTAAATCTCGAAATAACAAAACACTGAACACAAACCCCTTTATATTTATCTTGCACGATAACATAAAATAACACGGAATTTTAACATTTACTCTCCCTATCAAGTCCCATGCTAGGCATGCTGTGAAAAGGAATTAATGCAACATAAAAACCACAAAACATATGTTGTCCCAACTAAAAATGTGAATTGATAGAATGCAATGAAATCAAGTTGTGACAAAATGTTATAGAATTGTGTTGCTTTAGTTCATTTTTACGAAGTAAATGATTAGATGGCCTATTAAGCATTCTATAAAAAAAAAACACTAATTTAAATTATTTGTTTATTTGCATTATTGTTATGGCAATTGATTTTGTATTCAATGATACTAACATGTCACCTCAATCATGATCACACATGCATTTTAGGTATGATAATAATAATAAAAACAATAACAGCACAAAAACGGTACAATAAAAGGTATAAAAAGGTTTGACAAATAAGGAGGCTTGGCTTTATACAAAGAAAATATTCATAAAATAAAATGTGAAATACAGCCAACATTTTGCATAAACTGTGCACAGTCTATAATACTACTGATTATTAGTAGTAAAACTATTTTGGGGAGCACATATATTGGGGCAGATGCAGCTGCCCAAGGTCGTTACCATCTTTTGAAGCAGCCTGCTGCAATCAATGGGTAATTCTTTCAGCTCTGATGCCAAGCTCTCCACATTCCCAAGAAGCTCAAGGTTGCGTGTCTTTGCTCGCTGCTCTCTCTCGTGCAGCTCCTTGAAATAGCAGTGCATCTTGGCACACTTAAGCTTAGTCCTGTAAGCAGAGAGAGCTTTTATTATCGTAAAAAAAAAATGCTTCAATAGAGAAAGATGGCGCCATTGTGTGTGGCTTGCCGTCTGTCACTGTCATTGCTGTATGTGTTTTTGCTGTTTGTCTTGCTTTTTGCTCGGGATGTCGATTCCCTGCTGGTGTATGATTGCCAAACACTACTGGATTTGCGATTTTCTGCAGAAAATGTAGTAAAATTGGATGATGGTGGACGTGAAACCTTGCCCCCGCTCCTGGCGAGGTTCCCGGCTCACCTTTGGCACGCCCCGGCTCCACCTTCTCGGCGTGAGTGCCGAAGAAAGCGCACCCGCCGCCGGGGAAATCGGAGTGGCCGGCTGGTGAGGTTGAAGGCCCGTCTTGCATGGTGTTCTAGGCCTTTTTGGACTGAGTTTGGAGTCGTGACTAGCCTCGTTATTCCTCGACGCTCGCTGGACCCTGTCGGCGCCTGGCTGATACCTGTCGTCGGCCCGGAAGAGGTGTTCCAGCCCCGCGGACCCTGCTCTCCTCGTCCCCGCTGGCGCGGAGTCAATCACAGCAACTTGCGGTCTTTGTGTCGGGTTTCACGAACATCCAGCGCCGCGGATACGCCGGTTCCTGCTAGGTTTGGGCTGGTAAATGCTAGATCTCTAGCAAATAAGACTTTTGTCTTAAAGGATTTTTTCATGTCCCGAGGACTGGATTTCCTCTGTGTTACTGAGACATGGCTGAGTGATGGTGAGTCCAGCGCTTTCACAGAATTTTTACACCATGATTGCTGCTACCTTAACTCCCCACGAAAATCTGGCCGAGGAGGAGGAATAGCGACTGTATATAAGAGTCATTATAAATGTAAGCAGATATTGCTGTCATCCGCTTTCAGCAGCTTTGAGCTGAGTTTATTTGAGATTGGTCGCTCTCACACAGTGTTGTGTGTTGTGGTCTATCGGCCCCCCAAGTACAATAAGGACTTTTTAAATGATTTTTCTGATTTTCTGGCTGAAATCATGCCTAAATATGATCGTGTTCTTATTGTTGGGGATTTTAATGTTCATGTGTGTTGTCCTGATAAGCCAATGACAAAGGGTTTTCTAAACCTCATTGATTCTTTTAATCTTGTACAATCTGTGTCTGGACCCACACAAGAACATGGACACACACTTGATCTTGTTTTATCATATGGTTTGCCTGTTCTTAATCTAGAGATATGTGACGCAGTGTTTTCTGACCATATGCCGGTATTATTTGAGACTGCTCTTGCCTGTCATACATTTAAACCTCGCGCTGCTGCAAGGCGCTGTCGCATGATTAACCCTTCCACTGCTGCTCAGTTCTCGGCTGCTTTCAGTCAGAACACCATCACCCCTGAGTCTGTATTGCACACAGAAGAGCTTAGCTCATGGTTTCACTCCACCTGCCAAACTGTTTTAGACACTGTGGCTCCATTAAAATCCAGGCAGCCAAAAACTAAATCTGAGCCCTGGTTAAATGACGTAACTCATGCTGCCAGACGTGAGTGCCGTAGAGCTGAGCGCAAGTGGAAGAAGGACAAACTGCAGGTGTCTCTTCAAATGTTAAGGGATTGCTGGTGTCATTTCCAGGAAACTGTGAAAGATGCCAAAAGAAAACATTTCACAGATATTATTCTGGCAAATAGTCACAAGCCTCGTGTTTTGTTTAACACCATTGACTCACTTTTAAATGCACCACAGAATGCTTGTATGGAGGCATCCCCTGCTATGTGTGAAAATTTCCTTTGCTTTTTTATTGATAAGGTCACTTCTATTAGGTCTCAAATTAGCCTTCAGCTTCAGACCCTTCAATCTCTGTCCCTTGCTCGGTTGTTTTTGATCATTTTGAGCCGGTGACTTTTTCTTTTTTAGAGGAGGTAGTTGGTCACTTGAAGCCCTCGGGTTCTCCAAATGATGATGTTCCCCCTCGACTATTTAAGGAGGTTTTCCCCACTGTAGGACCATCTGTGGTTGCAGTTAAACAGTAGTCTGACCTCGGGTGTGGTCCCTGAAATTTTGAAACATGCAGTGGTTCAACCTCTGATTAAAAAACCTGCTCAGGATCCATCAGTTCCTGCTAATTTCAGGCCTATTTCCAAATTGCCCTTCCTTTCAAAAATCCTGGAGAAGATTGTGCACAGTCAATTATTGACCTTTTTGGAAGAACATAATATACTAGAGGTTTTCCAGTCCGGCATTAAAACCTTGCACAGCACCGAAACCGCTCTTTTAAGAGTTTTTAATGATATCTTTATAGCGACTGACTCTGGCGACTGTGTTATCCTTGTGCTTTTGGATCTAACTGCTGCATTTGACACTGTGGATCATGAGATATTGATTTCACGTTTAAGGCAGTGGGTGGGCATCAGTGGCATGGCACTGGAGTGGTTTAGGTCATATTTAGCGGATCGAACTTTTTGTGTCAGCATAGGTGAATTTGTATCCTCCACTGCTCCTCTCTTGTGTGGGGTCCCACAGGGCTCAGTCCTCGGCCCTCTACTTTTCTCTTTGTATTTGCTTCCACTTGGTTCCATACTTAGAAAGTACGGCATTTCATTCCACTGTTATGCAGATGACAGTCAGATTTATGTACCCCTTAAAAAGAAAAATGATAACTCTGTTGGACAACTACTCAATTGTCTCGACAACATAAAGGCCTGGATGGCTCTGAACTTTTTAAATTTTAATGATAAAAAAACAGAAGTGATGGTTTTTGGAGGCACCACTGGGACCCCGCCTGTAGATCTGGGCTCCTTGGCACCCTATATTAAATCTAACATTACAAATCTAGGAGTTAAAGTGGACACTGAGCTTAAATTTGACAGTCACATCAAAGCTGTTGTCAAATCAAGCTTCTTTCATTTGAGGCAGCTGGCCAAAATAAATTCTGTCAAGACAACATTTTGAAACTGCAATCCACGCCTTTGTAACTACACGGCTGGACTATTGTAATTCCCTATATGTGGGGGTTAGTGGGTCCTCCATCACCCGTCTCCAGATGGTACAAAATGCAGCAGCACGTCTTTTAACAGGAACACGTAAACATGAGCACATTTCCCCTATTTTAGCTTCATTACATTGGCTGCCTATTCAATTTAGGATCCATTTTAAAATTCTGTTATTTGCTTTTAAATCTTTAAATGGTCTTACCCCGCCATACCTCTCTGAGCTTCTACACTCTTATAAACCCGTCCGCGCTCTCAGGTCAGATGATCAGCTGCTCCTGACTGTGCCTAAAACTAAGCGTAAACTCAGAGGGGACCGTGCCTTTGCTGTGTCTGCCCCTAGACTATGGAATGATCTGCCTTTGCATGTAAAGCAGGCCTCCTCTTTATCTGTTTTTAAAACCCTTCTTAAAACCCATCTTTTCTCTGTGGCTTTTGACACCTAGTAAGAGGTCGATTTTATTTACTTGATTGTATTTGCTACTTTGTTTTTATTGTATGGTTATTAATTGTACATATGTTTATGTATATTTTTCTATATTTTTCTGTACAGCACTTTGGTCAACTTTGGTTGTTGTAAAGTGCTTAACAAATAAAGTTGGTATGGTATGGTATGGTATGGTAAACTGAAACAAAATGTAAAAAAGCATTTTCGTAAACTGAACTAATTAAACTAGGCCCTAATTAACGAACTTAATGAACTAATAAAAATAAAAAAATCAACATAATACGAAAAACAGAAACTAAACTAAAAAACATTTTCATGGCTCTGAAAAAACTAAACTAAAATAAAAGTATTCTTGAAAAATATTTAGTTTTTGTTTTTGTTGCGATAGGTTTCTAAACCTTTAAAGGTGCTATATGTAATATTTTTAATGTACTAAATCATAAAATGACCATAATATGTCATTACAGATTTAAGAAAACATGCTGAAAATACTGGCTTCTCCGATAACAATGCTACAGTCAGTATATTCTACTTTGAAGTTTCCATTCAGGCCAGAATTTCTGTTTGTGTTTTGGCCTGTGTGATCCCGCCAACTGCCCACTCACCAATAGTATTTTGACACTGCCGGGTTGCCAGATTTGAAGGCAAATAACACTGCCTGCTGCAGCCATGGAAGCCAGCAAATGAACTGGTCAGAGGTGACGGATTCCACCCGACCTAAAAAGCCTTGCATCCATCTAAAAACCACCATGACCAGAGAAAACCAGTATCCAGTATCCAGTAAAACATGGATAATATTAGAGATGCCTTTGGAAGATGGAGACAGCTTAAAGCCCAGAAATCCTTTCAAACGGATGCTGAATTTGCTAATTTACACGTCAACATTCTGGCAACCTGCATGAGCTTCGAGCCTGGGGTAGGGCAGACAACTCCAATATTTAGAATTTGGACTTCAGTACCCATTTCAAATGCTTGTTGTCAATCTTACATATAGCACCTATAAACACTATCACCTTAACATAAAGATGCCACAAGATGGCGATACCACTAGAAGATGGACTATTGCCCTTATTACATTAGCAAGACAGAGCAGGAGGGAATCACTACAAGTATATCATGGAGAGAAGCAGAGCAGGTAGAAAACTAGGGTGACTAGAAGTCGGTCATGGTTTTTACAAGGTATGACCCGGTGTACCGTCATTTCTCTAAAAAAAATTATATTGTCCCGGTTTTCAATATTTTATTGCATTGCACTTGATTACAATGATTTGACGATACTTTCATTCTACTGCACTTGATTACAATGATTTGATGATACTTTCATTCTATCAATCCACAGCAATCAAAACACAAATTAGAAATGCCTAAATGAAAATGCATGTTCAACACACTGAAAGAAGACAATCTATTTCATTGCACAAAAAATGTTAGAATTAAGTTAAATAATTTAATACAATTTATATGTATGTATATATATATATATATATATATATATATATATATATATATATATATATATACACAGATCAGCCACAACATTAAAACTACCTGCCAAATATTGTGTAGGTCCCCCTCATGGTGCCAAAACAACACCAACCCGCATTTGTACTCATTGTGAGAACATGACCATGGCAGCATTGCGGTCGAGTGAACGCCACTTCAGCCCACTTCACCTCGCGGCCAGCCTGCATTCTTCCTTGAGCCACCTGAATTGGATGAGGACATCGCTGCTGCTTCGGAGAGCATCCAGGCATCTGACGCAGAGGACTCGCCCAGTCTGAGGCTGACGCGCAGATGTCCGACATGCTTGCCCGGGCTGCCGTGAGTGTGGGCTTAGACAGGAACCATTCATCCTCCCCACAGCCTTCATGGCTCGAAGATTGGTACCTCGGGTCAGGATGCCCCCCCCCCGGTACCTTTCTTCCCGGAAGTGCCTGACGAGGTCGTAGGCCTGTAGGATGATGTCATCACTGACTTCGAAAGCCTACAGCGCCACCTCTGGCTGAACATGGTCGAGATGCGCGACGTTGACAAGGCACGCTTTCTCAACGCCCACGTCTCCCAGATTCGCCTCTTCGGCGACGCCGTCGATGACTTCACCCAGCAGTTTTCGGCAGTGAAAAGGCAGACGGAGGCTATCTCTCACATCAAGAGCGTATCTCGCCCCAGCGCACCCCGCGCTCGGCCTCCCTGCCGAGGGCGTCCCCCTGTGGCCAAACAATAGCCAGCTACGCCTCAACCTTGGCCCAGCTCTCAGCCCCAGCATCAAGCACCCCACAGGCGGCATACGCCCCACGTCTCTAGGAGGAAAATTCTTGTTTTCCTTATATATTATACTTTATTTTCCTTGCGTGCTGTTCTCACGATGCCCCGGCTCCAAAATCCTACAGTCCCGGTTCCCCGGACGCAGTCATCTGGCTTCCAGAACCGTGACTGCCCATCCCCGGCAGGCCAGCGCTGACGAGTTCCCGAAGATGATTTTACAGGATCTCTGCCTCAGCCTCTAACCCGCTCCTTGCCAGAAGCGCAGAGCAAGGTAAGTGCTTTGAGTCTTTTCTCAGCACCCAAGCCTCAGGATGCATTTTTGCCTCCCGACGTGCTTTTACCTGCTCCCCCCGCCGCGAAGCCCCACACGGCACGTCAAAAACAATTGTCCTTCTAGTGGCTTTCACATGGCTTTCACTGTCCAACCCCTGCATTGGTTGACCAGGACCATCCAACTCGGCTACGCAATTCAATTTGCCCGGCTCATGCCTCATTTCAGCGGTATTCGCTCCACCACCATACGTGGTGAAAAGGCCAGCACTTTACGGGCAGAGATCACGACTCTGCTTCTCAAGGATGCGATAGAGCCCATCCCTCCAGCCGAGATGAAGAAGGGTTTCTACAGCACTTACTTCATCGTACCCAAGAAAGGCAGTGGGTTGTGACCAATCTTGGACTTGCGAGAATTGTCGGTGGAACCGCGTCTCCCTTGGGCAGTCCCACTGCCCCAGGTCACTGTGTTTGTAGAGCTCCTCCCTTATCAGGTAGGACCTACCACCGTGCCGCTCCCACACGTGGCTTGACAACCCACATGGTGTATTAGCCACATATCACCTCCCCCTAGTCTGGGCAGGATGTGGCCTCCGTAGGGTCTTTTCCCCCTGAAAGAATAGGACCAGGAAAGACCACTGTGGCAGGGTGGAGGGCAGGGCTGGGTCGTGATCCTACACACCCGGGCCCGTATTAGGCTAATCAAGCCTCCCGAGAGGGATAAAGGTCGACTGCAGAGGATCGTGCGGGAGAGAGAGATAGTTTACGGACATGTCTGTCGTGTGTGTTTGTGTCCTTGTTTTAAGTTTCTCATTAAAATATTATTTATATTGTCAAGCCGGTTCTTGCCTCCTCCTTTCCGTTGATCCCTTTACACTGGTGCCGAAGCCCGGGAAGGAGGAGGGATGCCCGTTGCGGAGTCCTCGACACTGCCGTCTACCCTGGGGAGCGCCGCTGCCATCCACCGGGGGAGTAGACCGACCGCCCGGACGCGGTGAACGACCTCCGTCCGCGAGGCGAGTGGGGACTGGACTCTCCGACTGCCATCCCCCAGAAATGTGGAGGGGTCGATGGAAGACCGGCATCCGCGAGGGGAGGAGGGAAGTGTCTCCCCGACCGCCTGGAGCGGTAGGGCCACTGCCAGGGGCAGAGGAGAGTCCCCACGAGTCGGCGAGAATGCGGAGGGGCGTTCTTTCCGCCGGGGGTCGTGAGTCTGACTCCGGTCTGCCCGGGGAGAAGCGGCTGTCGTCCGCCTGAGAGAGTGGAGTAGTGATTGAGGACCATGTGACGGTGTATCGGAGAACCGACGAGTAGGTTTTTTTTTTTTCATCTCTGTCTCCTCTCTCTCTCTCCCTGCCGCTCTGCGTTGGCCTTTTCCCTCTCTTTTAAATTTTACAGTGTTTTTTGGGGAGTTCTACACTGTTACAGTGTAGTACCCCCCCCCACACATTTTAATTATTTCTGTTTCCCTCCCCTTGTCCCTCCCCTCCCTCGTCCAAGTAGACGGGGATGACCTGCCGGCAGATGGGGCTTAGGGCATGCCCTCCCCCAGGGAAAGGGGGGGTGTACGTCATGCTGGGGGCTCCCCAGCCTGAGAGAACGAGGGAGGAATGTGGCAGGGCGGAGGGCGGGGCCAGGTCGTGATCCTACACACCCGGTCCCGTATTAGGCTAATCAAGTCTCCCGAGAGGGATAAAGGTCGACTGCAGAGGATCGTGCGGGAGAGAGAGATAGTTTACGGACATGTCCGTTGTGTGTGTTTGTGTCCTTGTTTTAAGTTTCTAATTAAAATATTATTTATATCGTCAAGCCGGTTCTCGCCTCCTCCTTTCCATTGATCCCTTTACAACCACCTTCCCCGACGCATTTCATAGCGTTAAGATAACATAACATAGCCCCAGCCACTTTACACTCTATGCGAGAGACATAGAGAGAGAAAAGGCCGCGGCTGCCGGGCTTGCTACCATGCTGGTCATGTAGCACCTGTTCCCCCCTCAGGGGTTCTGGGAACCTACGGTCTGTATATGACACCTTTTCTGGGGGCGTTGTGGAGGGTTACGTGCGACTGACACAGTTGCTTCTAGCATGCAGCAGCTTGCTTGCAACTGTGTCGCCAGTTCATGTAACATAGGCTAGTGCATTGTGCTTTTGAACGGGACCCCTTGTGTCACTTCATTCGACACAACGTCGAATTCCCTGAGGGAGGGAACGAGACGTTGTGTCCCTTCTGCCACACCACTAGACCTACCACTGTAAATGGCCATACCTTATTCTCGGCTCCTCAGTGCAAAAATCTGACTAACAAACACACGCCCACTTCCCTTTATATCCGTATGTCCGGGGGCTCATTGGCCTATTCTCAAGTTCAGAGGTACACAAGGCTCCCAAGGAAGACCCCATGTGTCACTTCATTTGACACAATGTCTTGTTCCCTCCCTCAGGGAATGGAGTTTACAACAGTAACGTGATGATTTGGGTGTCCAGCTATATGACCCAATTTGCAAAAATGCCTGTTTTCTCCATTCTATATTTATCACTCAATATAAAAATTTAAACAAAAAATAAATGTAATAAAAAATAAAACTAAACTATAAAATATTTAAAAACTATATCTAAACACTATATCTAAACTAAAACTAACAAAGAACTAACAAACAAAATGAAAACTCAACTAAATTGGAGCTAAACGAAATAGAAATAAAAATGTAAAACTATTATAACATTGCAGGAGACAGACAAAGTAAATGGAAAGCTTGGCTACTCCCATTTTAGAAAAGGTTGCATGGACTTCATGTTAATGGAAATAAAAAATAGAAACTTGTTACAAATAGGTCAAACATTATTAATAGGTTAATGCTTGCTTATTAGGATTACTAATCGCTCCTCACTATGCATATTACAGGACAAACATAGCATATTTTTCAAGGGCCACTTTACAGTAGTACTAATGGATTCTCCGCAGATAAGATGAAGATGACTCGCAAAGGGCGAAAATGGATAATGATGGCAGAAATTTTCAAATGAATGATAAATGCTGATCTTCTAACCTCTCACACACCATTGACCATCCTGGCCTCATATCACTTTTTTTCTTCTTCTTTTTTTCCCCCCACAAATGCATTTAATAGAGCCATCATAAAAACAAACCAGTTTCAAGCACTTAAACAGAAACAGATGACAGAGTAAGTATCATTAAATCATCAATGATTGTGTTTTGGTCCTGAAATAAGCATTTTACTGGAGATACCCTACTATTCAACCAAAATGTGGGATATGCAATAAAATTTAAAATACATAAATAAAAAGGATTTTAAAAATTAACATGGCAAAAAAAACACTTACATCACTACAAAATGTAGCTAAATACAGTGAAAATACATCAGAGAATAACAAAAATTATTATAAATCTTTTTTTTTTTCACATAATAAGTGAGAGTGCCATAAACAAATATAACCTGCAATTAAACAGTGTATACATTTATTTCAGGTTGTGCAAGCAGTCCTGAAAACTCAAGATTGTACAAAGGGCCAGTATTTTTACATAATGAGTGTGAGTTTATAATTTGGAGGTGAAGGTCCAGGAAACCCTCCTGTATGTAAAAGATATCAAAACGTATGCTTTCAATAGCTACTATCATTTTTGAAGGGAATCCATATTCATCAGGGTTAGGGCTGCACGATTTGGGGAAAATGTGATATTGCGATTATTGAGGCTAATATTGCGATATTCAATTGCGATATAATAAACAAATGTATCATGAGTCAACTTGCTTGGTTGTCAAGGAAAATGCACAAATAGATTACTGATAATGCTGAAACGTGTATTTCTCAACTCAAATATACAAACTAGCAACAACAACAAATATAAATGCAGTGTTTTCAAATTAAAATATTTTTACAAAATTAAATATCTTTGCATTACTGCAAACTTGTTATTTTCTCAATATTACACCTAAATAAAATGGAACAATAAATAAGAACATACACATTTTCATGAAAATAAGATTGTCCAAACAAACAGGGACATTTAATCAGGATGTAACATGTACTTTCTATAAACTCTTTTGAAAAGGAAACTGGATATAAAAGGGTGGTTCACTCAAACCACTAAAACTGTTGTTGTTGTTGTTGCTGTTTTTTTTTGTTGTTGTTGTTGTTGTTGTTGTTTTTAATGACCAACTGGTATTTCCAAATCCTCTTTCTAAAAAGTTCTACTTATCGCTGGTACCTCTTGCCCAGTGTGTGGATCATTTTTTGAAATCCCACTTTGCTAACGGTGTATCATGTCTCTTTATATCTCTGTGAAGACTTGTCAGATGGCGTGACACTTGCAAACACATCTGTAATTGTGCTTTGTTTTGTTTGGCTTACTGGGCTTTTTAATGTAGTTTTAGTCAATGAAAACTCTTGACATTTTAGTCATATTTTAGCCACTGAAAACTGTAAACATTTTAGCCATAATAGTATTATTGATAAGCATTTGTCAATTTTGTCTATCCAAAACCTTGAATTAAGGATTAAATAAAGATATATCACCAAGCTATGATCTGTGTTATTTTTTCTGGCCACCAGTTCAGTGTCGGTATGCTCGGCGTCCATCTTCACCTGATTTCTACGCTGCACACCGGAAACTCACATAACATGACCACACGTGCCACTCCCTTAACTGAGACTGACTGGTCATCTTTTTATTAGCGGTGTAGAAAATGGGCAAACAGCTCTCAGAGAGAATGGGCTGTCACGTCCACACACATGCACTTGTTTATTTAATAATAATTGCAGCATTTTGCCATCATATAATCGCACAGGCTGACACTGCCATTGCGATTGCGCTATGATTAATCGTGCAGCACTAATCAGGGTACATGAATTTAATTATTATTAAATATATTTAATATAGATCTTCTGATATGATGCTTACATTTTTCTACTGATCTTATGTAATTAAATAGGTTTTTTTTCCAACTGTTCTTCCCTATACAGAAAAAAATATCTTTAAAATGTTTGCAGCTGTCACTGCTTGTGTAGTTTTGATCACGTACTCATTTTAACTCACAGAGACAAAATTAGATTCTAACACTAAAATACGGTAAATCGATGCACAAATAATTCTAGGATTTCATAAAATATTATTTATCGCTTGAATAAATTGGTCCAGAGCTTAAACGAAAATGTATCGAAATACCTCACAAACAGGAACTTTATTATAGTAACCTTAAAGTATATATATATATATATATATATATATATATATATATATATATATATATATATATATATATATATATATATTAAAACGAAAACAGATTGTCTTAAAATGTAAGAAACTGGGAAAGTAAATTTTTGCACGTATTTCATTCTGGAAAAGGTATAAAGATATGCCAGTATGAACCTGACAAACGACTTGAGCTCACTAAAACAACTCAATCAATAATTATTAGCATATTCTTTATTCAAACATTTTAAATGAATCGATCTGCGCCGTCTCGGCGGACATCACTCTCTTGTTCTCACCAAGTTCTACAGCTGCATCACGACGAGAGCTCAAAGCTACCTCGCTGCCTCTTTCTAGGCCTACTTTAATTTACTCCCGTTTCAAAACGTATACACACACGCACACACGGAGTGAAATGCATTCTTACCGTTGATGTACTCTTCTGAATATTCCCAATTTGATCGAAATACTCAGTGTTGCTGATAGCCATTGCCGTTTGGTTTCGTCTTAATCTTCACTGTGGAAGGCTTATTGTTTACACTGGTTGCCATACGCAGCGTTACCAAGGAGACCGCGCGAGCATGTATGGTGAAAGGATGGAACGTTCTTTCACTTCAGGAGGTTCGAGGCACACAATTTTATTTTTATTTCTATATTTTTTTTTACCTCAGGTTCCGAAACATCCACATTAACACCAGAGAAAAGGTACCAACAAAACATTCACCTCAGAGGTTAACATGAGAAAGGTACAAATGAAAAGCGAATTGTATGTGATTATTCCTCTGACAATGTCAAAATAAGTCTTACACAAAGTATATTTATGTCATTAATATATTATAACATTATTTAGGGGAGATGCTATTACTTAATAACTACATTCAATAAAATGAAGAGTAAATGAATTGCCTTGATTCACTAAAAATGAAAAGATAACCTAGGAAAAAATAATAATAAATAAACCCCAGGAAATTAAACAAATAAATAAAAAACAAAAGTGTTCACCTAGGCCTAGATTTTTGTGAACTTTGAAGCCACTCTCTCTCTCTCTCTCTCTCTCTCTCTCTCTCTCTCTCTCTCTCTCGCTCTCTCTCTCTCTCTCTGTCTGTGTGTGTGTGTGTGTGTGTGTGTGTGTGTGTGTGTGTGTGTGTGTGTGTGTGTGTGTGTGTGTGTGTGTGTTTTAACGCAATTCAACAGGGCTTCAAAATTCTGGTTTGAGGTAAACCTTGTTTTAATCCTAAATAAAAAAAAAAAAACTAAAACATTAATATAAAAAAAACATTGGAAAATCCCAAGGGTATCCCACGGTGAATTCCCTTCCAGGTTTTTGAACAACAACCTGAACAGCTCTATAGGCTTCTTAATGCTGCTTTCCAGACAAATTCGGAGGTGGGAATATCCGAGTTGAAATTTCCCACTTCCGACTTCAGTGCGTTCCAGTCAGACACACTTCCTGGTCACGAGAACAGAAGCCTGTTATCTAGCTGGCTGACTAGTAGCTATTTCACAAGCAAAATAATTGAAAGTGTAGGCATTAAATGTTACACAAACAATTCTTCTCTTGTACATTAATTGTATATTTAAAATCTTCATGTTTTCGTGACTGAGCTCTGACACTCATGTTTAGTGTCTTGTATAGTTAGTGTCGTAGTCGTTTTGCCATCTGTTGCATGCATCACATGGTATTTGCTTTGCAGTGTACGCTCAGGTTTCATATAGTACGAGAGTGCATGGCCTTGTCTCGTTTGTTGTTTGGCATGAGCACGTTGCCTTGTAGTTTCTGGCGATATGCGCTCATGTCATTTGTGTGTTTGTGTGTTTCTTCTTTTACCATTGTGAAAGTTATTGGTTATGTTTGTTTTCTTTTTTCTTTTTTTAAACAAAAGCTAATTTTTGTCAATATGCGTTTGGGTTCGCCTGTTATGTGTTTTTGCAGTGAAAATACTTAAAAGCAAATGTCCTAATGTGGCTGGTGTCTTGATTGATTACAGCAGCAGCTAATCACATGCTTGGCTACATGCATAGTGATCCTGTGTCTGACAGGAATAGACCTTATTCACAGTAGCACCATCTTTGATTTTTGATGGGAATGACAACGAGGCTGTGAGGGATAGACGTACAGTCTCTTCAATGGGCTTCACTGACGTTTAAAGAGTTCTGCAGACAAAACATAGAAAAAACATCTTTCTAAGAACATTCACCCAAAAACTCAGGACAACATAACTTCAAATTGTGCTATATAAATAAATAAAAAATAAATATGTGATCTAAGATTTTATCCATTTTATACCTTGCATGCCATTGAAGAGATGGTAAGTTGATCCCTCTCAGTCTTATTAGCATTACCATTCAAAATCAAAGATGGCGCTACCATGAATAAAGTCTATGGAGCGTCAAGGACTCTGAAGTAATGGCACTCGTGAAACTTCTCATTTGTAAACAAGCTGGCTGATATGGTGCATGTACCGACCTACTGAATGAGAGGAGCACGTTGTTTATTCACTTCGGCATTGCTTTGTGAGTCTACCTGGTTCATCAAGGAGAGAAAGGAACAGAAGAGCTATTGACCCCATTTCCATCAGGTATTAAGATGCGTTTTGAGTGATCCAATCACATATGGTTAGCCCTAAATACAGGTCTAAATGCAGCCGTGACCCATGCATTTTAAGTCTTGGCCTTCAGTGTGATTCATGCCATTAAGAAAACGCAGTTTCACAATGAATAAGACACTGTATCATACATTATGTGGCAGTCAACTAATAATACCTATTGACATTTTAAACACATCCACGCATGAAAGCCAGAAACAAGGAGGTCTAATACCAAGAAAAAGCTCTCTAATAATATTGCAATTGAAATTTAGCTTGCAATAAATTTTGTTTCGTCAGGGTACACGGTTACTTTTCAAAACTTGATCTGACACTGAATGCTCAAGCAGCCTAATTTACACTTAAAAAACTCCTGATGTTGCTATAACAATGCAAAAAGCACTTACCAATTAGCTTGATTGAAAATCAGTCCTCCTTTATTGATTAATTAATCAATCGCATGATCATGCAGAACATCTCAGATTTTTAAATCCATAAGGATCTCTTTCTCAACCGCAATACCAGCAGTGATGACAGCCGATTCGTCAGCAATATATTGCGCTCTTCGCTTTCACATTACGTAAATCATTTAAAGCATTATTGTGTCACTCAAGGCCAGCTAAAATGCCTGGACTAAGAAATATCCTAAAGACCACACCCACAAATAAATCATTCTGATTGGCTGATGAATCTGACAATATGACTTTAGATGCCTATTCACTGCAGTGATGAGGGATTCTGTGGAATTCTGAAGGCTTAATGGGGTGGAGCTCAGACTCATACTCTGCTTCAGCTAACAAGCATGGCTTCGGGCATGTGATTTGTGAAACAGTTGTCACACTTTGCTTGTAAGCATTCTGATTGGATACTTTTTTTTTTTTTTGTAGATTAATTAGGAATTGAAATTGAAAATTGAATTGAAAATACATAGTCAAAAAGGTCAATGTTATGCCAGCAGAGAAGGCTTTGCTGGCCCTGAGAAATCACCATTGTCTAAATGGGGTCTAAAATGTTTTGTGATCAGGTCACAAAAACAACACTTGAGATGCATTTAAGTGACCAGGTGTAAACAGAGATGTGTCTCACCTGACCACATGTGATCAGATCACCCGAGATGCATTGTAATATCAGGTGGAAACAGGGTCATTAATGTGTAAAATATACTGATGTTCATACACATAAATGGGCTTTCACTTAACGTTTTGTTTCTGAGAATCCAGAGACCCCAGTTATTGAACTACAGTTATTATAGTCACAAAAAACATTAAAACCATACCATAAACGAGTCCTCTATATACTTTCTTCAATCAAAGCAATTGCCAGTTTTTTCTCTCTTCCAAATACATTATTTCAATATTTATTGTGCACATCTCTTGCATGGCAAACTCATAAACTGCCTCTCTGTGATGCTTTATGACAGGGTGGAGGGCGGGGCTGGGTCATGATTCTACACACCTGGTCCCTTATCAGGCTAATCAAGCCTCTGAGAGGGATAAAGGCCGACTGCGGACGGTTGTGCGACAGAGAGAGGCAGCTGTCTGTCAAATGTGTGTGTTTGTGTCTTTTGGTTAAGTTCTTAATTAAATATCATTTATATTGTCAAGCCAGTTCTCACCTCCTCCTTGCCCATCTAAACCCCTTTACATGGATGCCAAAGACCCGGGAAAGAATGGTAAATGGTCTGCACTTATATAGCGCCTATTTAACCTTAATGGTATTCAAAGCACTTTACACTGTGACTCATTCACCCATACACACACACATTTATACACCATGCAAGGTGCTAGCCTGCCATTGGGAGCAACTTGGGGTTCAGTGTCTTGTCCAAGGACACTTCGGCATGTGGAGTCGTGTGGGCCGGGATTCAAACCACCAACCCTGCGATTAGTAGCCCGCTCTACCACAGATGCCCCAGAAGGAGGGATATGCCGTAGTGGAGTTCTCGCTGCTACCATCCACCCCAACGGAGCAGCTGTGGTCATCTGCCTGGGGACGGAGGAGCCTGGCTGCCTGGCCGGAGGAGCCTGGCCGCCTGCTTTATGAGGAATGGCCGCCGACCACGAGGGGAGAAGGGGCTCCTTGCCGACCTCCTGAAGCGGTCATGGCCACTGCCAGGGGCAGGGGCTAAACGCGGCAGGGTCAAGAGAGGACTGCCGACTGCGAGCAGGGAGGAGCTCCTGGCCAACCGCCTGGAGCAGGAGAACCGCTGCTAGGGACAGGGGAGACCCCTTCTGTTACCCGAGAATGCGGTGGGATGTTCCGTCCACCAGGGGCCGGAGGACTGCCTCCGATCCGCCTGGGGAGGTGCGACTGTCAAGCGTTAGAGGTGGAGGAGTGGCCGAGGACCAAGCTACAGCGTATCGGAGAACTTGCTAGTAAATGTTGTTTTTTTCTCTCTCTCTCTCTCTCTCCTCTCTCTCTCCCACTGTGGCCTTTCACTACCGCTTGGAGCAGTAGGGCCACTGCCGTCTGCCTGAGAGGGTGGAGGAGTGATTTGGGACACCGCGACGGCATATCAGAGAACCGGTGAGTGAGTTGTTTTTTTCTCTCTCTCTCCTCTTTCTCTCTCTCTGTCATTCCGTGTTTGCCTTTCCCTCACCTATTTTGTTTTTGTTGTTGTTTTACCTTCCTGTCTCCTCCCGGCTCCTTAGCACACCAGATACAGCGGCTCTGCATGAGGGGCTGAAGACACAGCGAGACATGGTGCAACAGTCAAAGATGTCCGTCCAGCACATGTTTACATAGAAAAACAATCGAAAAACAATGCAGATGCGCACAAAAACACGTCCGGTGTTAACAGCTCCTTAATCATACGTTCATGCATATCTGTGAGTGAGAACATGTGTGAGAAACAAGTTAGTTAGGCCTGGTTATTTTTTCATGAATTACACACCTAAAACCGTCTCGAACCAGTCCCAAAACCAGATGGTTTCTCGGGTCCCATTGTGCACGGTTTGGGTTGCAGACCTCTAGTTTGAACATTTTGGCCCACATATGCTAGGGTGACAATACTTCCTCTTTTTCCCGGACATGTCTTCTTTTTCGGACTTTAAAAAAGCATCCGGGTGGGATTTCTAAATTTGCAAAAGTGTCCGGAATTCGGCTTTAGTTGCATTATGATGTGCATCTGGTCAAATACTTAATTGTGTGTGCTCGCATATTTGCATTGCTTTAACACCTCTTTGTAAGTTACGCCTTCTTGTCTTGAGCAACTATTGGCCAAATTCCTGCCTGTCAATCAATCCACGAATGCGCAAAGCGCTGTTGTGTTCAGCCTCAAACAGTTGCTTGAAAGTGCAAATTTACAGAAGATTTGCACAAAAAATTCCCATGCTTTTGTCCAGGCCGAGATCCATGGGAAGCAGAATGTATTACATGTAAAGATGGCACTCATGTGTCAGTTGCTAATAAAGGTGCAAGTGATTTAGAAGCACACATTAGCTCTGCAAAGCATAAAGGGTCAGCAAAAATTAACAGGTAAATCAGGTAAATTAACTGACTACTTTTTGCCACCAGGTAAAATTGTTATCACATTGCTTAATTTTCCATGGCCATTCAAAATAATTGTAATAGTAAATCAAGGTACACTCATAGCATCAAATATGTTATGTTAGTACATGGTTATTCAAAAGAATGTTGGAAATTTGTATTTATTTATATATATATATATATATATATATATATATATATATATATATATATATATATATATATATATATTTATGTTATGCTAATAGAGTGTCTTTTTCACTGTATTAAAGTTTGCATTCATAGTAACACTGTTTTGAACCCTATTATTCCACCTCACCCCAATCATGTGAACCAAATTAACAAAGCAACAAGGCAGGAATAATGCTGCATTCCATTCAACTCAGAAAGATGGATTTTCCAACTTCCTACCAGGAAAAGTGCAATGGAATGCCGCTCGAAGTTGGAATTTCAACTGGGAAACTCATGCAGAAATGTTTAAACTCTTCACTGAGATTTAGGTGAGTGACATCTGTAACATCTGAGGTTGTTACCCATCCTACCAACCACCAGAGGGAGCCCTCTGCCGAATACTGATCTTCACCCATTTCTTCACTGCTCATTTAATGTTTACCACATGTATACATCAAGTGTGCCGCACAAGCCCTCAAAAGTGAAGCCAAAACGTCTCGATCGCCCCCCAGTGACTGGTCCTAGTATAGGTCATAAACCCCGCCTCCCCATGTTATTCAATGGGACGTGAGACCAACTAAACAATTAAATTACACTTCACATATCTTTTTTCCAAAGATAGTTTCTGTCATTTACTGAGTTTCTATCACGTTGATGTAATTTCAAGTGTTTGTTTTCAAAATAAGTTTGTTTTTAGTTAGTTATTTGATGCTATAAAAACGGTGATGTGACATCATGATTGACAGCTGTGATTGACAGGTTCTCTGAGCGAAGTAGTCACTGAAGCACCAACAGACTTTTTTTCGGGATCTTCGGAGGACTGAGGAGATTGGAGCTTTAAATTGAATATCTAAATTTCTATAATTAATTATTTCACACCGTCATAAGTCAAAAGTGCAGGGGCGTGCGCTTGCGATTGATTCAGCGAGAGTGAGGGCGGGGCCTTGATTTACTTCCTGTTCACTACTGCGCAGGTCTGGTCCCGAAATCGCAACTGCGCAGACTCAAGTCCCAAGATGTCAGCGCCATATCGGACACTGGCGGCTTCAGTTCTAACCAATGGAAAAGAGCGAAGGGGCGTCGTCCATCTTTTTTTACAGTCTATGGTATACATAGCCATCCATAGCATGCCATTCCATTGTTCATTGTGAAGTATAGCCAGTTTACCCTGCCTTACCGAGCATTTTTCCATTACCATTGTTTCTTGATTCATGTTATGACCATTTCCTGTTTTTGGATTAAACTTTGTTTTGTTTGCCTGTTTGGACTGTCTGTTCGGTTTATTGGATTTATCTGCCTGCTTTATGACTACGTCTCACTGCCTGCTGTTTTGGATTGTTTGCTTGCATCTCTTTTAATAAACTTCCTGCACACTGATCCTAACACCATCTCCATGGCCAGTTTAATACAACGTTACACAAACATGTTGGCACTCAGGGAGAAATACAATGGAACTGATACAAATTCACTTTTATTGTAGATAAATGAGTCAACGTTCCTTCATAACATGAAAAGCTTGTTTAACAAATGCCTGCAGGAACAGGTGTATACAACATGGTATATTATACTCTCTTTTCATAATCGCACACCTGTAGCACAAATGCTAGTGTGGCATGGGGAGGCGTGGTCATGTGTCGGTCTGCGGGAGAGAGCGGTAAGACTCATCACCTGGTTCTTAACTATCTCTAACACCTGTTGTGATGGCGGAGGGAGACTTAAAAGGCACGCCAGAGCATTGGAGAGAGATAGAGAGTGACCGACAAGCACGAGTATCCACAGTGCTTCCCTTTTGTTAAAACAAGTTATTTTGTTCCGACGGTTACCGTTGTTTGTGTGTAAAGCTGAAAATTAAAAGACTGACCTTGAATCTGCTTCGCTGTCTCCTGACTCCTCCATTGCCCGAACTGAGAGCTTTGCTACAGTGGTGCAGAAAACTCGGCTTTGGAGGAGAACGCGGCTATGGAGTCTTCACCGCTGGGCAAAGTCTTCAAGACCCTCACCAGTATCCAGCAATCCCAACATTATGCCCTCATGGAGGTACGCCTGGAGCAGGAACAACGCTTCCAAGTCCTGCTCCAGGCACAAGCGGAGGACCGGCAGGTGCTCCAGAGCCTGATCGCCAGGGAGGATCGCCTTCTCTGAGCCTGTCCCACCAGTGGCCCTTACCAAAATGGGGCCGAACGACGATCCAGAGGCCTTCCTCAACCTCTTTGAGAAAACCGCAGAGGTTTGGGGGTGGCCTCCCGATCAGTGGGCGGCCAGTCTGTTGCCCCTGCTCTCCAGGGAGTAAAATGGGATAAACATCAAACTTTGGTGGATACTGGTTGTTCTCAAACATTTATCCATCAATACTTGGTGCAAGGTGGGGCATTGGATAAAAATAAACTGGTGAGGTGTGTGCATGGTGACATTCACAAGGATCCGGTGGTTACCATTGAGATACGATTCAGGGGCAAAATGCATAGAGTCAAAGCTGTGGTAAATTTGCCTCACCCATCCACAATTCTGGGAACTAATTGGCCTGGTTTTAAAAATCCATTGAGGGTAACGTGTGGATGGTTCCGGCAAAGTAGTGGGGCGGGGTGTGATGTGCAATATTATGGCTGTGGTGCCAGGGCCATCAGCGGCTTTTAGTCACGTGACGAGTCCCTCAAGCATGCCTTTGATCAAGTGAAAGTAATTGATGGTCAACAGCTTCAGCCCGGTGTTGCAATCATACCCATACTTTTCTATTATTAAAGAGCGGTTGTATCGAGTGATGCAGGACACTCAACCAAAGAGAACACAACTCAGCTGTTAGTGTCAAAGAGCCGTCTGGAAACTTCTTGACGGCTCATTATAATCGAATGTCTGGCCACTTCGGTCACGAAAAGACTTTGAACCG
Source organism: Xyrauchen texanus (assembly GCF_025860055.1). Taxonomy (NCBI): domain Eukaryota; kingdom Metazoa; phylum Chordata; class Actinopteri; order Cypriniformes; family Catostomidae; genus Xyrauchen; species Xyrauchen texanus. Next base: position 5,959,923 of record NC_068291.1, on the reverse strand, counting down.
TATAATGGCCCGTTTCATTTGGCCAGGCATTCAAGTGGTGGCTGTGTGCCAGTCAGTTGGTGAATCCACCGACCACCCCAAAAGCGCCATTGCGCACGCTACCATTGATCAAGATCCCCTTCGACCGAATTGGCATGAATCTTGTTGGGCCATTAGAGCGTACTGCATGCTTTGTTTGAGTTCTGGTGGACTATGCAACGTGGTTTTCCAGAAGCAGTGCCCCTACACAATATCTCAGCACATAGTGTTGCGGAGGCACTCTTCAAAATGATCTCCCAAGTGGGGATTCCAAAGGAAATCCTTACTGACCAAGGCAAAACATTCATGTCACGCACACTATGCAAACTATATGAATTATTAGGCATTAAGTCGATTCGCACCAGCGTTTATCACCCACAAACCGACGGGTTGGTAGAACGATTTAATAAGACCTTAAAAAACATGATTCGTAAGTTTGTACACAAAGATGCTAAAAACTGGGATAAGTGGCTCGAACCCTGGCTGTTTGCAGTACAAGAGGTTCCGCAAACCTCCATCGGGTTTTCCCCATTTGAGTTACTGTAGGCGTACAAGGCGTGCTTGACATCATAAGGGAAACTTGGGAGGAAGGACCTTCTAATCGTAATACGTTCTTAACCTTAGAGCAAAACTTTACACTTTGGGGCAGGCAACACAGGAGAATTTGCTCCAAGCACAGGAACGTCAACGCCGACTGTACACAGGGGCACTCGACTACTTAAATTTGCACAGGGAGATAAAGTGCTTGTATTGCCGCCCACTTTGTGTTCCAAATTACTCACCAAGTGGCAAGGACACTTTGAGGTCACATGACAAGTCGGAGATCTCAATAATGAGGTTAGATGAACAGATAGGAGAGGGGCACGTCAAACCTACCACCTCAACGTACTCAAACCATGGAGGGAGGCTGTACCTGTAGCCTTGGTGACAGTGGTTCTGGAGAGGGCAGAGCTCAGGCCGGAGGTATTCCCCAAATCAAGTTAATTCACCCCAGTCCCTTGCCCCGGTCACGCTGTTGCAGCTTACAGATATTGCCAGGTTGAAAGTGGAATTCGCAGACATGTTTTTACACCTACCCAGTCGCACGAACCTCATAGAGCACCATATCATACTGGGGGTGGTGGTTCGTAGCCACCCCTATTGTCTTCCTGAACACAAGAAAAAGGTTCTTCAGGAAGAATTAGAGGCAAAGCTTGAAATGGGCATAATACAAGAGTCACAAAGTGATTGGGGCAGCCCGGTAGTTCTGGTACCAAAGGGTGATGGCTCAGTCTGGTTCTGTGTTTACTACTGGAAAGTGAACACGGTGTCAAAATTTGACTTATCCAATGCCGTGAATTGACCAGTTACTTGATCGGTTGGACGTGGTTCAATTTTACTCAACTCTGGACTTAACGAAGGGTTATTGGCAGATTCCTTTAATGTGGACAAGATCCTCAGACCGCACACGGCATATGCCGCCGCATATCAAGGGGACATCATCATTTAGAGGAATGCTTGGCAGCAGCATATGCAACATCTTAGGGCTGAGACAGGCAGGACTCACGGCAAACCCGAAGAAGTGCGCAATTGGGCGTGTGGAAGTTAGGTATCTGGGGTTCCATTTGGGGCACAGGCAGGTGCATCCACAGGTTGACAAAACTGCAGCGATTGCATTCTGCCCAGCACCCAAGACCAAAAAGCAGGTTAGGCAGTTTTTGGGGCTGGCTGGCTACTTCCGAATGTATCGGTCTGCGGGAGAGAGAGAGTGGTAAGGCTCGTCACCTAGTTCATAACTATCTCTAACTCCTGTCTCTCATTATAGTGATGGTGGAGGGAGACAAAGGGAACACTAGAGCATTGGAGAGAGAGAGAGAGTGATCGACAAGCACTAGTATCCACAGTGCTTCCCTTTTGTTAAAACTAGTTATTTTGTTCTGACAGTTACCATCATGTGTGTGTAAAGCTGAAAATTAAAAGATTGACCTAGAACATCCTGACTCATCCATTGCCCGAACTAAGAGCTTTGCTGCAGCTAGTGTTGCAGCATTGTTTAGCAATTGGGTTGCAGGGAGATGTCTCTGGTTACAGTCAAACAAGAGGAGTTTTCAAGGAGCAAATAGGCAGGTGGAACACATGGCACACAAAAATAAAGACTGTGTTCGGAATTGCATACTACTATATTACTCTTACTATTTCTGCCAAAGACAGATATGACAGAAGTAGTACGGGTAGTATGCAATTCTGAACTCAGCCAAAGACCGCATGTAAGCACACACAGATGGAAATGCAAAAACAGATACTGTAAATAGGGAAAAACAACTGGATTATTTTCGCATACAGTTTAAACCTTTATCATCATCCATGTGTTGTCACATCAATCTTTTTATAACTGTTATAAAAATAAAATTCTGCCTGCAATGGTCCCAGTTTTGCTAAATTATTTGGCCTAAACTTAGTTGAAATTGACAACATTTTACATTTTAAGTTGTTAGTTTAGTTTGACATGGCAAGAATTTTTTTTTCTCAAGAAATCTAAACATACAAGAACCCATACATTTTTTTTATATGAGCAAACTTTTGGAGTAAATGATCTAACTGAAATGTTTTATTGAAGTGTTTACATAACATTCAGCAGAGCTTGTATCACTGAACCAGTATGGATTTCTTTATAACATTCTAATACACTTATGGCTCATTTTTTTCTAAATTTCTGCCATAAGGCATGGTCACACATACCTTTGCACCGCACAATTCCATGGGATAAATACAATCATCTCAATGGGAATGTATAAATGGCAAAGAATTTCCCCATTCAAATTTTGGGTTGAGTTCAATTTTGGTGAACTTTGACAGGTGAATTTCAAATTCAAGGATATCATTATAGCAGTGAGTTTCTTTTTATCTTGAAGGCCTTTGCACACCAAACGTAAATTTTCGGCCTGATTTCTTGCCGCAATCAACATTTTGAATTGTAACAATGGATTCCTAAAGAGCCAATCTCACTTAGAGTGAACGTTTGTGCCGAATCACACGGCTACAAAGCAAAGGTTTTTTTATGGTGTGTTGATTTTTTTTTTCTTCGCCAGGCAAAGAAATGCCATAATCAATAATATATAATCTTTAGACCACATGTCTGAAGCCATTGCAGTTACTAGAATCAGAGCAGCTGGTTGCACTAAAGCAGAGAAAGCTGTTTTCTCCACTGACAAACGCTAAAGTAACTTGAAGAAGAAATCATAAACCACAGGTGAGGATGTGAAGTTAATTTGCATTAAATGTCTTTAAAACTGAGGAAAAGTTTTTTTTTCCCTCATATGGGTTCTTAACATGTGAATTATATTGCTGAATCAATGCCTTGCATCCCCTTTAAAAACGATCTTATGTGGATTGTCTTCATAATTTATTCAAATTTGCTGCATTGTTTTGCTTTTGCAACTCATACATGAGTTCTCTTATATCTTTAATATAAAATATATCACAGCATTTTTGCCTTTGTATCACTTTTTAATAAACAACTTTACTAGACCTTGGTAGCTCAGCGAGTATTGATGCTGACTACCACACCTGAAGTCAAGAGTTCAGACTCCTAAGCAACCAAATTGGCCCGGTTGCTAGGGATGGTAGAGTCACATGGGGTAACCTCCTCGTAATCTCGATTAGTGGTTCTCGCTCTCAATGGGGTGCGTGGTAAGTTGTGCGTAGATCGCGGAGAGTAGCATGTGCCTCCACATGCGGAGATGTGCGAATTGACGGTCTCAGAAGCGGAGGTAACTGAGACATTTCCTCCACCACCTGGATTGAGGTGAGTAACTATGCCACCACGAGGACCTACTAAGTAATGTGTATTGGGCATTCCAAATTGAGAGGAAAGGGGATAAATAATAATACAAATAAAAAAATGAACAAATTTACTGATCATAAGTGTTCCCCTTCTGTCACTCACTCGACATTGTGTCGATGTAGTGACACCAGGGATCTCTCTTGAGAGCATCGGTTACCTCTTATCTTTGAGAACAGGCCAATGAGAATTGGCAAACATAATGTGCATCCCCCTCCCCCGGACATACGGGTATAAAAGGAGGGAATCGAGCATCTGTTCAGACAGATTTTTTTCTTCAGAGCCAATCGCTGCCTCTCGTGTCCGGGCAGAGATCACACAGAGGCAGCGTTTGTGAACGGCTCATGTTCTCACTGCGAGAACATGACCCTGACAAGGCTCGCTTTCTCAACACCCCCATCTCCCAGATTGGCCTATTCGGCGACACTGTAGAGTGCTTTGCCCAGCAGTTCTCGACAGTGAAGAAACAGATGGCGGCCATTCAACACATCTTGAGGGCGTCCCCCTGCGGTGGTGAAACCCCAGGCAGCTCCGCCCCAGCCCGAGCCCAGCTCTCAGCACCAGTGTAGAGCTCCCAGTAGGAAGTGGACGCCCCCCGTCTCACAGACCACCTCCTGGATCCAGAAGGCACCCAAGTGCTCCAGAGATGGGCAACCCAGGGAGAGATGTCTGCCACGGAGCTGGTATCCAGAACACTCCATTCCCCGGTGGAGGGCCAGCTAGAGAATCTTTTGTTTCCTTTCCTGGGTCACTTAGCCAGTGCCCACAACTGGGACAATCAGACACCGAGAACTTGCAGTTGGGCCCCCATGAACGCGGACCCTCCGCCTTCACGTGCCCAACTGCACCACAGTTGCACCTCAGGCTGGGAGGTGGTGACGATTCTGGAGGTCCTCCCTACAGAACGTCCTCCTCAGTGGCCTACCCGCCCCAGGCCTCTCCTCAGCACAACCACCTCGGGATGAAGCAACGTGACATCGCCTGAAAATTGCATTAGCTATAAAATACGTAATGTCACGGAATTTGACATATTTGGGATGGAAATAAATGTTAAATGCACAATTAACCACATTAAACCTGTGATATGTCCTAGTGTATTTATTAAACTGCGCAAGGCTGTGATTTAATTTAATAAATGTGTATGAGAACCGCTCTAAGACTGCTGAATCAGTGTCATTAGCCTCATGTATATGTATAACACTACAGATCAAAGCGGTGCACAGAAGATAATCATAAACTTCTGTGGCCAAAAAATCGGAAAGCATGCTCAAAGGTTAAACAGTAATTGTCAGTAGCAAACTTCTTTAGAGAGTGTAATAGGTCACTTGTGTGAAATAATCAGAAATAAAATTGGAGTTCGGCAATCATCTGTCATAGCACCTCAGAAAACAGTGTCTAATAATTTTCCTCACATGCAACGTCAATCCTTCACTGTCATAGGTCAAGAAGAGCTAACAAAACTAATCGAAACATCAAAAGCTACAACATGTTTGTTAGATCCAATAACAACTAGGCTCTTAAAAGAGGTATCTCCTGTAATTTCAGAACCTCTTCTTAATATTATTATTCCTCGCTATCCTTAGGACATGTCCCAAGAAACTTTAAAATGGCAGTTATCAAACTGCTTTTTAAGAAGCCACAACTTGATTCTGGAGAACTGGCTAATTATAGACCGATTTCAAATCTCCTGTTTATGTTGAAAATACTAGAAAAGGTAGTATCCTCCCAAATATGTTCATTTCTACAGAGAAATAGTATATATGAACAATTTCAGTCTCTTTAGGCCTTAGGATTTTAGGATTTAGGCCTCATCACAGTACAGAGACTGCACTTATCAGAGTTACAATTGACTTGCTCATATCATCTGACCATGGCTGCATTTCACTTCTAGTGCTTTTAGATCTTAGTGCTGCATTCGACACGATAGATCACAGTATTCTCATGAATAGGCTAGAGAATTATATTGGCATCTGTGGAGTTGCATTAGCATGGTTTATGTCCTATTTAGCACTATTTATGTAATTGAGGAATTGTCAAACCTAACAAAAGAGGGATCAGTTTTAGGGCCTCTGCTTTTATCCATCTATATGCTTCCCCTGGGAGATATTATCAGGAATTATGGAATAAGTTTCCACTGCTATGCCGACGATACCCAACTTTATATTCTTCAAAACCTGATGAGATTTCACAATTCTCCAAATTTGTGTATCAATGAAATAAAATATTAGATGGCCAGAAATATCATTCTACTCAATTCCAACAAAACAGAGGTACCAATTATTGGACCAAAAAACTCTAAAAAATAAGCAGCTAAAATATAACTTGACTCTTGATGTACTGTTAAATCATCTTCAACAGCGAAGAACTTAGGTGTTATATTTGATACTAATCAATGTTTGTAGAACAGCATTCTCCCACCTAAGAAATATTTCTAAATTACGGCTCTATGTTGCTGATGCCGAAAAACTAATTAATGCGTTTATGACCTCAAGACTAGATTATTGTAATGTATTACTGGGAGGATGTCCAACAAGATCAATAAATAAACTTCAATTGGTTCAAAATGCAGCAGCCAAAGTGCTAACGAGAACAAGAAATATGATCATATTAGCCCCGTTTTATCATCGTTACATTGGCTGCCTGTTCAATTCCGTATGAATTTTTAAATTCTGTTAACTATATACAAAGCTTTGAATTGTCTAGCTCTGCAGTACTTAAGTGACCTTCTACCACGCTATATTCCATCACGGTCATTACGATCGCAAAATTCTGGCCTGTTAATAGTTCCTAGAATATCAAAATCCACAAAAGGAGGTAGATCCTTTTCATATTTGGCTCCTAAACTATGAAATAGTCTCCCTAACACTGTTCGAGATGCAGACACACTCCCTCAGTTTAAGTCTAGACTTAAGACTCATCTATTTATCGTTCAACACACAATTAGGCTGCTTTAGTTTGGTCTGCCAGAACCAGAAACCAGAAACATTGATCGTGATCTATAACTCTGCAAGAAATTGAATGGCATCTAGAATGTTATTTTATTTGTTTCCCTCTCTCAACCTCAGGACTCCTATCCAGAACCAGCTGGATTCAGCTCCATTCCTGCTTTGTGTTGGACTCCACTGCTACGTGTCTCTGAGTGATGATGACTACATGCAGCCGGTGCCAGCCATACATCACTTCAGTCGATTATGATGGACTTCAGTGGATGAACTGATGCCAACTCCAACCATAAGACATTCATATGCCATTGTCTGAACCTTGGACGGACCACACCGAACCTCATCAAAATTACCGGCCAGGTTGAACTGCGATGCACCTCACTGATCACTGCCTGAGTCACCTCGGTATATTGATGGACTGCACTCTTGAAATGGAATACATAGACTATCAATTGCCAACAAAACACTTCATCAGTCAATTAACAAGGACAATTGCATCTATGTGAACTTCTGCAGTTAATGTAGGATGGACTTCAAAGACATTAATCATTAATCTTACAGTTCATACAAAACCTATGTTTGAACACTGTCCATTAACACTTACTTAGTTTAATAGTTTTAAACCATGACTTGCACTATACGTAAGTAATATTGGCATTAAATTCATGATGTTAGCCAGAGGGGAACTGGCCCCCACAGTGGGCCTGGTTTCTCCCAAAGTTAATTTTCTCTCATTAACCAAGATCTTATGGAGTTTTGTATTCCTTTTCACAGTCACCTTGGTTTGCTTACTGGGGTTATAAATACAATTATTATTTAATTATTTATTTTTAAACACAATTCAAAATCGTATTTGATCTAATTACACAATGATGACTCATCGACATTATAGACATTACAGTTTTATCTTCTGTTAATGCCTGATTTTCTGTAAAGCTGCTTTGAAACAATGTGTGTTGTGAAAGGCGCTATACAAATAAAATTGTACTGACCTGACCTTGTGTAGAAAATGTACTTCAAAAAAGCTTGTGATTTGGTCTGTTATCCATAGACAGCCTGTACTGAACACTTTACCTGGATGCAGTTTCTGCTTGCTACCTCATTAATATCACAGACGGTTATGCACAATTAACGGTGAAAGGCAGAAACCGTGATTTCGGTTAAAATACGATTAATTGTGCAGCCCTAATCATAATCATCATGCTCGCTTTGTGTGTGTAGTTTGTGTGTGTGCCTCACAGATCACACCACGCCACGCACCCATGTCTTGGAAATGTCCTTGAAAATTGAGCCTTGAAAAAATTGGAAAAAGTAAACGTCTATTGCCGATTTAACTAGTGGGTAACTTAATTGTTTTAGAATTAGAATTATATTAGCTGTGTTCGGTTCTTGAGTTCAGTATAATTTTTTCTTCTTTTCAGCACTCGCATTTTGATCCTCTCTTTGCGCTCCTCTACACTCTTCTTAATGAAGTCATGTCCACAAGGTAAGCACACAGGTATCACTGCCCACAAACATTTACCAAAAGTACACAATCCTGCCCTTCATCAAAATGGTCCACAAAACTTGTTTTATGTCTCTAGCTGTATGGTGTCCCATAAAAAAACTGCATAATGTGAGTTTCATGTGTCTATTGGGTTTTCTATCAGCACAGAGGCAGACATTAGTTAGATAAGTGTCTCTCGAGTTGATAGAGGTGAGTAATCAAGAATTGTCAGGAATTTGGGAGCAACACTACTGGCTGTCAATTGTGATTAGGTTTAGGTGGTAATTTGGATTCTTACCATTTCTCTAAGATAAAACAAAAAGAAGTTAAACCCACTTAATTGCATTTACATTTTGTAGTGTGCTCCCATCATTTATATGTTTATTATTATACTTTAAGTGGGCATCCACTTTTAAATAAACACAAATGAATAGAATAGATAAGTATATATATAGAGAGAGAGAGAGAGAGATTATAGTAGGTGCATTCTAGCATTCTGAAGAATGATAACAGTATCTAATTAAAAAAAAATGCTAAAAAAATAATTTTTGAGTCTTGTTATTGACAGCTGAGGCTCAAGGTCTGGTACTGTGGGGTTCTGATTGTAATCCCCTTTAAATGTGGCCTCTAATCAAGCAATTTCCCCAATTCTAGCCCAACTAAATTACTCTTTAGCAGTGAACGAGAGAGTTTTGCTATGCTTTTCACATGCTAATCTCCTCCATTCATGGTCCCCTTGTTTGCCTCCTGCATGTATAATTGATATTGTCACAGGGCTTTTTGAGCAGGGGAGAGCTGAAAAATGCTATTTTGGAGGAGATGACAGTAAAATTTTCAATGTACGTCTTCCACAAAGATCCAACAGAGCTCAATGAAAGCAATCAATCCTTGACAAATGTGTCATTCAGCAAGCACTCATAATGTAGGAGTGGTTTTTGATATTGTACTAAAGGATGCGCCGTAGAACAGCACTTGAGTTGAATAAGACAGATTCTGTTGTGAGGAGAGAGTCTATACATTGGAGAAAGGGAGTTTTGACCCATTTATATTTACTGTGACTCTATCGTTTCACTTTGAATTGGTTTAAATATATTTTGAATTAGTTACTTTTTTGACCTGGCTACTTTGCTTGAACTGTAAAGCATTACATTCTTTTCAGTTAACACTTTCTCTCTATTTCAGAAATGAAATTACTTACAGATGTTGGGGAGGGTTGAAAGCTAACTGAAATGCTCTCATGTCAGAAGCAAAGGGGGTATATTATTTTGTTCTTCGTATTTCAAGGCAGCAAGAAAAAGGCAGTGTCTTTAAATTGTATTTGACCATACAAAATGGAGTGTGCAGTATATCTACACTGTCTCTGTTTATTCTAATAGCTTGAAAAAAAAGCCCTTTATTCTACCCGACAAATTATAAATGCATGGAATTTTGAATTAAGCATATATGGAAAAATACTCCATTGTCCTCCTATTGTATCAAAGCAGTTAATTTGTGTTTTGTTATAGTCCTCTCTCTGCCACTGCTTGTTGTCCCTCAGATACAGTATGCAGGGTAATTGATATGCTTTAACGGAGGTCAAAATTTGCATGTGAATTAACGGCAGTAAATTAAATTGATATTCTGGGCACATCACAAATGATTCCTTCAGACCTTTGTTTTGGTTCCTGACAGGGTGAAACTGTGAAGCAGTCACAAACATCTGTCTGCTCAATAATTTGATAAACAGGTCATATAAATAGTCTTTATATTATTCCCACTGAAGGCTATGTTTTGTCCCCAGTGTGAAAGCTGGAACATAGAGCTCAGCTGAATGCAACATGTTTTTTTATTATTATTTTTAGTATTATTATCTGCCAGTTTTTCAGAGTAGCACATTTGTTGTAAGGGCTGTCTCTTATGTTCACTTCACATTTAGTATAATTGTAGAGCAATATCTACGGATAATTTAACCAGGAATGACAATAACTAAGGACAAACACTTCATTTAAAATGGTGTACTGTATATGAAAACATTTAAAGGACATGTTCATGGCAATGCATGATTCTTCACATGCATAACCAACATTTACTGCAAAGAGATCTTTCTTCTAAAAACAATAAATGCATTAATGCAAAGAAGTGTTTATAAGGGTACATCTCTATGTGCTTGCATGACAATTCTCTCGTGCAAGAATATTTGTGGGTGTGGGTGTGTGCACATTTGTGTGTGTGTCTATATGAGTGTGCAGGAGAGTCAGAAGCAATTAATGAAGTGCTGTGAAGTGGATAAAAAGGTTCAAAAACCCTCAGTTCAAAAATGTTTTGCTAGAAACGTTAATAAAGTAAAATGGAGTGTCTTGATTAGAAGCTTTTCTTCAAAGCCTAAAATAGAAGAGAAATTGAACACAGCCTGTCTCCCAAACAAATGTCAAGACTTTGTGTTACTCTTGCCAGTGACAGCATTTTTCGTGGTTTAGGCAAAGAATTAAAAGTTGACTCGTAGAATAGAAGAGCCCTCACATTTTGAATAGATGTGGTATAAAGCTAATTCAAAAACAAAGGCCTCTGCTGTATGGGATCTCTTCTTGTCTAATTATGGGGGATAATTTGAAATGCCTTTGGAAAACGTAGCCCTTGTAAATGTAAAGCAGTTTAATTAGGCCAAATTGATCAGAATCAAGAGGACTGCTAAAAGCATATGCTGTCACAATGATGTAACCTGCACAGAATTTGCAAAGCTAACACCTAGGTGTGAAAGCAGTCCATTATTACAGAAATTGAGTAAATTGCATTTTTAAGGGATAGCTTTTTTGTTGTCAGACATAGTTTACATTATAAGGCCTAAATCAACTGGATGGTTCAACCCGATCTAACGAAAATTCTTACATCATTTTCAAGTTAGCTATTTCGGATGGTCTCGCACAATGTTGATGCACGTGCAAATTCCCGGATGTCTAATACGGAAGTAAGCGCGAGTTCCGCACACGAGGTGTTAAGGACATATTATGCCCTTACCCAAACCCCTTATCTATACTTAACCAATCAGTAGAGTGTGTAGACATGATAGAAAGCTGTTGTGTGTGACAGAAGCAAGTAATAGTCGCTTATTACATGGAAACATTTGCCCAGCAACGTCATTGTCTGTAGTGAAAGTCGTTGGAATTCAAACGAGTGCAGTCGCACAATAACATACAAATTAGCCAAATTTAGAAAAGTCGTACGAATCCTGACAATTGTTGGATTGTTTGAAAATGCTATTACAGTCCTTAAAATGTTGTTTGTGTATTGTTTGGAAATAGGGTTGGAAATGGGGTAGTCTACTAATGTCTTTCTCTTTTAGTGATTCACTGCATTTTATCCCTAACATATAAATTAAGGAAAAGTAAAAGCTATAATTTGTTTAAAACACCACAAATGTTTTACATGAATAAGTTGCACTGGATGTGATGTTCAATGCAGACATTTATATAGTTAAATATGGATCACAACCATTTTCATTCTAATTAGTATAAATTGTATTTACAGGGTTAATATTTCCCCAACCTATGTCTTTTTAGCTCCAATTTTTGATTAGGAGGTTTCTTTTTGGGAGCGACTTGAGTGAATGTTTAACAATTAACATAATGGTTTAACAGTGTTGCCCAATTTTTAAATTGAACTGGGTTGGCTGTTAAGGTACTTATATAGTCTATATATATATATATATATATATATATATATATATATATATATATTTATATTTCGTTATTTGCAAACAATTACTAAAATGGAAAGACTAAACAAATCAGGAGAAACGGCAACTACCATCTAAAACACACAACATATTTTTGTTTAAAGGATTTGTGTGTGTGTGTGTGTATATATATATATATATAGTTTTGTTTGAGTAAATATAATGCTAAATAAATGTCAATTAATTTTTTTTGAAACATTTATGTATATGTCATTTACTTTTATATTAAATTGTGTGATGGCATTATATCAGCCTCTCAGCCACCCTGCTCTCTGGATATCGGCTATTAAAAAAAAAAACATATCGGTCGACTTCTACACAATACATAGTGTTTTTTCATGGTTTTTATTTCCAAATAAAATTGTAATTTCTATTCTTTGCTGTCACTGTGCACAATACAGTTTACAACAACAAACAGGGCCTTTATGGGGCACTAAGCAGAATTTGATTTGGGGGCCCCTCGGTGCCACCAATATGATTGAATATTGTCAATGCTTGATTATTCGCACACTATAAATCTAACACACCCTTATCAATTTTATTAGTTGTAGCTGTGTTGCTTACAACATACCAATGTCTGCCTGGCATGATTTTACCCTTCTACGGTTTTAAATGTAACAGTAGCACACCAATATTTTCCCAATCCTGTTGATCCTCTGTTATCAGTTTTGTGGACTTCCTAGAGAACAATTAGCAGCAGAAGCTGTAGACAGTATCATTTCTTTTTGAAAGTGAGCAGCTCCACTTTTTTCCCCATTAATTAACTTTCTGTAGGTGTAGTGGAAGCTTCTGCCATCAGGTTTTTCAGGGAATGTGAAGTTTTCCTTTATAGGCAGTGGCCCACTGCTTACCAGATCAGTCCTTTCTGAGTCAGACAGGATGGATGACCACATCAGTGGATGCACGTGCTGGGAAGTGCTCCTCGCCTGCAGAGGAAGGACCTGATGAAAGATGAAAATAATAATAAAAGCTAGCCATGTTAGATGTCATATTAGATGTAATGCAACTGTCTGTCAAAAACAAAGGCATGGTTTATCCATATAAATATAATGATCTGGGATTGTTGAAAAATCATCATCAGCTGTAGCACTGGAACTTGGGGCAGGTGGCGTTGGTTGTGCCCCACGTCCAAAATATTTCAACAGTGCTCCTTTCATAAGAGTACACATTTGACAGAATTTTTGACAAAATATGTTATTTTCTCAACACAAATTATTATACACAGCAGCAAGCCATCTGTACACCTAAACAACAACTCTTAATCTATAACTAGCTAACTGAGGCATAATGATATTGGAATATAACAGCAAAGACCCCAAAATGGTAGACTAATGTAAATAATGTTAAGTTGTTATCAGTACCAAGTTTTATTACAAAAATATATACCCAGGAAAGTTATATTTACACAGAAGACAAAAACTTTAATCTAAAACTTGCTAAGTTGTACTAATAATATATTAAGATGTCAAGGCTATTTACGGATGTTTAATCAAACTTTCCTAAAAAGAAGATATGCTACATAGGCTATGTTAACTAACTAGCCAGCTAATGTTAGCTCGTAACTTAGCCTAGCTACTTAACATACCTTTATCGTGCTGTTTTTTCTCTTCCTCTGTTTTCTTCTTTTTCCTTTTCTTTGCACCAGAGGATATGTCCATGTGCTGTTTTGCTGTCTGAATGTGCTTGCATCCTGCAGCCCGTTAACATAATATTGCATTTAATATTGCGTTTTTTTGTATAATTACCATTGTCCATTGACAGTATAATCACCCAAAAAAATAAATGAATGTGCTCTTTGGGGCCCCCTGGTGGCCACCAGGGCCCTAAGCAGCCGCTTAGTTCGCTTATGCCTTGGGCCGGCTCTGACAACAAACACTGTACTGTGACAATTGTGTCGGGTTTTACTGTAGAAACACAATGTTAAGGATTTTCCACATCACATCAGCATTTTCTATTGCATTGAATCCTATGGAGTGAAGTGTCAGATTTAGCAATACCTAAAGCGGTGTAACACCACTTTTTTTTTTTAAACAAAGTTTGTGATTTTTCACAAATTTTCACACATGAAAATATATATATATATATATATATATATATATATATATATATATATATATATATATATATTCATGAATATTTTCCTCACCTTTTCCTAGCATCCCAAGATTTCTATCATCCCCAGACTTTCAATGATCCTCTTGTTTTTTTTTGTTTGCAATGAATGTATCAAAGCAATTGCCAGGACATTTTTCTATTCTATGCTCAAATGCATGTTTTCAATGTTGCTAGCTTTGTTACTATGCACACATACAGCTTTCTGGCAAAGCACACTCCTATATCGACCTCCATGCTGCTATCTATAATGCTTTTCAAGTGAAAGTCAAAGTGGCGCAAGGTGCTTGCATTGAGAGGTGCATTACGCAAGTCATGTGAAATGGCCAAAAGGATCGCCATGTGATTGTTTTAAAATTCTGGTGTCATTAGCAAGATATTAAAGTAAATCCACCTGTGGGTTTCAGAGTTACAAGTTGATTCCTATGTCTATATTTTCCTATGAGTGCAAAAAAAGGATTGAACATGGACTTGAGTTTAGAAAAAGAAACTCATAAAAGCATTCACATAAGTTTTGTTCAGTGCTCAGCCACATAAATTGGTTATGGTCCAAAGAGTCTTTATCAAGCACTTTAAATATAGTGTCAGAAAGGCATTCATTCATTCTTTAAGTTATTATTTCTAAGAAACCTTATTCAGACTAGAGAGTGCAAGATGAGATTCGTCATATAGCATGCAAATTATGAGGTTCTGCTTTCATGTAATTGTGCAAATCTAAGTTGTAATAGATACACTATACAGCTCTGTAGGTGTGAATCAGCATGTATGTCACTTATTATTTTGTTATGCAGGATAGATGCATCTCAAAGCTATTTTTTATTAGCTGTATGATCTCCAAGCTCCCATGTGACTGATGATGTGGGTTAAGTAAGTATTTTCCTCAAGATGTATATAATTGATCAATCAATTGATCAACCATCAGAATTGGGAAAAAAATGTGATGTCAGTGATTTTGACCATGGCATGATTGTTGGTGCCAGATGGGAAGGTTTGATTATTTCTGTTAATCCTGGGATTTTCACACACAACAGTCTCTAGAGTTTACTTAGAATGGTGCATGTGAAAATCCCAGGAGATAAGAAGAAACAGAAATAATCAAACCTGCCCGTCTGGCACCAACAATCATGCCATGGTTGAAATCAATTAAATATTTTTTTTTCCTCATTCTGATGGTTGATGTGAACATTAACTGACCCTCCTGACTCGTATATGCAGGATTATATGCACTTCACTACTGCCACACGATTGGCTTATTAGATAATAGCATGAATAAGTAGGTGTACAGGTGTACCTAATAAAGTGCTCAGTGAGTGTATAAAGCTCATATATGGCTTATAAGACACATTTATTCATAAACAGATACATATTCAGCTTTTGACAATCACCACACTCTTCTGCAAAATTAAAAAAAAAATAAAAATAAAAACAATATATAGGCTACATAGCTTTTATTGTTTTACTTTAAGTTACCGATGCTTTCTGATCCACTCAACTGTTACTTAATAGAAACCATGTCATCATTGACAAATAATGTATTTATTATAATTATACTTTATTTTCTAGCCTCTACTCGGGTTCAATCAGCTCTGTACCAGATAGCCCCTTTGACATTATGACCCTCGATCTAAAAAAACAAAACACATAATGCTGTAAAGTTTCAGCATTTAATACAGGTAGTGTTTATTTGTGTGTGTGTGTGTGAGGGCAAATACACATTCTCAATCAATCGCTTGCCTTCTGCTGACACTGGAAATTGTACTTATGGGAGCTTTGTCTTGTAGGTCAAATTATCCTCCAGTTCATCCAGCACAGGTGAACTCCTCCAGTGAATGGGATCAGCCTAGGCCCTGCATCCTGCACATTAAGCCATCTCACTTATATAAGGCAAACTCATATGAACTCAGTCACCAGATCCCCTGCCTCCAATATCCCTATAACATAGCATGCATATTGATTGCAGATTGTGCATTTGAGAGCGCCCACCCACCCCCAATATCCATGAGAAGCAAGGGAATCATGTTACTCTGGAGCTGATTAGAAATCTCATGCATAGGAAATTATGCATCCAGCGCCTCTCCTTACCCTCTATCTGCCCACAGTGCAGGTGAAAACAATTTACACATTGGTGGCCTAATGGATACAGTCATGGGGAGTGGTGAGAGAAAGGAAGAAAAAGATGGGAGAGAGTGAGAGTGGCTGTAATGGGCCAGGCCAATGCAGGCCAGCAGCCTTAGCTAGACGGACGCTGCAGATAGCAGTGTATCAGATAACATCTAATCGTCAGGTTGCAGGCTAATGAGTGTGGTCATGCCCTGTCAGTGCTAGCTTTTGGCCTGCACTAAAGACACTTGTAAACAATTCGGCTGTGCACGCTTCAAACGCGCCTGTAATGTGTTGATTCAGCAGGTAATGAGCTGCTCCCAGAATCAATACCCTCCTCTCTGCACCCTGGATGGCCCTGCAGTCACAGGGCACAGCTCGCAGGGTTCAATGTTGTACCCCCCTCCCTCCATGACCTCTCTCATTGCGGTAAGGATGGCGCACTGTCTGAAGAGGACCATTCTCATATTGCGGAAGGCGCCCGAGTGTCAGAACTTTCATTCGCAGGCGAGCAAATGAACAGGCAGCCACTGCATGCTAATGAGGCGCAGGCTATTTTCCACCTTTTTTTATCTGCACATTATACTCTTGACTCTGGAGAAGGTGGGAATTAGGTTGGACCTTAGTGTCAGGCAACCTGATGGCTGCGCTCAGAAAAACTGGTAATTGAAGCCGATGGCTGCTACGGAGGAGGTCTGAATTTGGAAATAAACAGTTTCAAGCATCGCACGTCATTTCTGGAGAGATGGCAGGGGAATGGAAATGAGCTGTCTGGATTTAATGTGCTTGCACAGCAGGGAAAAAGGGGGTCGGCTTTGTGGATGACAATTCCACTCATTAGGTCTTCAATGCAACCGTAATGACAGGGAGCCTGGGACGCTATATTCAAAGAGGGCAATTAGGGGATGTCTTCTAAACTGTAAATTTAGACATGATGAAAAAAAGATCTTTATGTTGTTGTTATTTGACTTGGCGAGATACATCTAATGGCTGTGAAATGGAGGGCGAGATGTAACTAGGTGCCTCCCACTGAGATTACTTTTTCTTTTTTTTTCGGTGCTGGAACTTTGTTTATCATTATTGCTTGGTTATTAACATAATTGGAAGTGGACCAATTATTTCTCCTCTCATTGGCAAAGTGACTCATTTGTGTTTGTTTCTCTGCTCATTTTCTGTCAGGCCTGCTTGAACATCTTCATCTGTTTCTCCCTAAGAGAGTGTTATAGCTTGTTTTGCATTATGCCAGCATGATAACATTTCTATTGTTAATGCTTAGGGACAGCTTTCAGTCCCTCTCTCCATTGCCACCGGATTATTAACACCAATGCATTTCAGCATTGCAAAATTTTTCTCTCTTCAAATCTTTCTTAAATCCCACTGTTGGAGCTTGTCTTATATTCTTTTCAAATTTGATTTCCATGAGTCCAAGGTGCATGCTCTGATTATCCAGACAGTCAGGGCTCTCTTTCTGGGTGTTTCTGTTTTCCAGTCGAAGACCTGTCAATCAATCCCCAAATTGACTTGGGCCTATTAATCTCTGTTGCTTTTTAATGCAATATGTCAGTGATGCAACCTGGGCCCGATTTTAATACAGGAAAAAACCTTGATGTGCTGGAAGAGACTACAGGGGTTTTCTCAGCTGCCAGAGCCTTCATGCTTATGAATAAAACAGGGGCTTACCAGTTCTCCTGAGCATCGAGCCCTGTCCAATCTGTTTTTATGGTGCTTGGTTGGAACAATATTATTCCCCATTCCAGCAGAGAAAAGGGGATTTTTGTGTGGTCTTGTTCTGGAGCTGCAATTTTATATAATCAGTGTGTATTTGGGGTCTGTTCTTTGTGAATGGAGAGAAAGTAGGACGTTACATTTGCTTGCCCTCAAAATATAGACATTATAGCTAGGAAACAATGTTTGCATGTTTATGTTTATTTATTTATTTTTCCTATTATTACTATTATTGCACTTATACTAAACATTATACATTTTTAAAAAGCAAATGCATTGAGACATTGAGTGAAACATACCACATACTAACACACCAATTTTCTGATTAGATTCTCTGGTTAATAATCAGTTTTATCTACCAATAAATCAGTCTAAAACTAAAAGCTCTCAAAACTAGAATGTCATACAGGCTTATAAACTTCCTTCTTCTCTTCAGTGAAGTGTTGGAGCACAATCAGTCATGAGTGGCATGACGTTCCTCACGAGTCCTGTTTGCAGACTCATTACCAGACCCTGCTGGTGTCTCAGAGGCTGAGAGGAAGTCAAACAAAGCGGCACTCATATTCCTCCAGTACTCTGTGGCGTTGAACAGGCTCCGGCCTAGTGGCAGCACAGAGAAATGAAGGGCTGTGAAAACATACCCCAGCTACCTCACACCCTCTCACACATCTCAGAATGGACTGGGACTTGAGCTGCTCGGTGCTCGGTGCTCTAGATCTCCATTGGTCTGTGGTGTCATTAGCTGGTATTGCAGACAAACCTGTGCTCTTGAATTCAGCCTTGTATGGGTTTTCAACATTGTAAGCATCATTAATGTAAAACACAGGCCAATGGTTATATAGTTGGTCAATAGAGCGCAGAAGTGTCCGCCCACATTCTTAGCCATCTTTGTTCCGGAAGTGTTTTTCCTTATTAATTTTTTTTGCATAGTGATTTGTGATTAAAGAGTTCTAAGCCATGAACCAAACCAACCAGCTCTGAGGTGAATCACATGTTTACAAGCTTTGATTTGAAACAAAAAAGTATTTGAAAATCAGGCAAAAAGACAAAGCTACAAAACAGTTTTCTAAACGTCTTTAATTAGGGAATGAACTAAAAACTCTTGAAAACTCTCTTGAAGCATTGCGAATGCCATTCAGTAGTATGTGATATGCATGTAACGATACACATATTTCACTACATGATACGATGCAAAGCCTCACTATACGATACAATTTGATTAAAACATTTTTTTTTACAGCGCTTACAAATGTTTCACTTAAACTTATTCAACATACATGTTTTTTAAATCATAAATGACACAACAGTGTCTGACACTGGCAACAAATTGTAGAGCGCTATAATAAAGTCATTTAAACAACAGCACTGCATTTATTTTGATTGATTATAATGAACTAACAATTTATGTTTTTCTTGAGAAAAATTTGTTCAAAGTCATTTATATTTGTGCAGTACTTCTCACAATACACATTGTTTCAAGTCAGCTTTACAGAAAAGCATGCCTTTCCCATCTGGGAGACGCTATAGGAGTCTTCGCTGTTGCACCAGCAGACTAAGGAACAGTTTCTTTACCTCAGCTGTCAACCTACCGATCTCTAAGCTCAGGCGCTGAACACTACATCCCAGCCGAAATACATATTTGTATTTTTTGTTTATTAATTTATATATATATTTTTTTTCCGCACATTCCCTTGCACATTTCTTGCACATAACTTCTACCTCCTGATGCTGCTTGCACTGTTATGGCCACCCGGCCATATACATATATTTACACATTTACATATTTATACCTCATTCTGTACAATGCACCTTCAGTTTATGCTTCTTCATTTGCACCTTGTACTGTATTATAGACATTTGCATTGAGCTGGTCTCTGCTTCTCCACATCATAACTTTGCACTCAAAAACCCATATTGTATATACTTATATATATATATATATATATATATATATATATATATATATATATATATATATATATATATATATATATATATATATATATATATACACCGATTCTATGAGGTTATGTCAGCATAAATAAAACATGTTTGATGTACTGTAGTACCAGGGACATGACATGATTTGCCGTTTTTTGGCAAATTCAACAAGTTGTAACGGTATAATCCTCTTGCCATTTTCCATCGATCTTCTCATCTATGTATTGAAGATCTGTTGCTCTGTTGTCCTGTGAGCGCTCTGCTCTGCCTCTCTGGGGAGGAGACTGTTTCACAGCTCTTAATGTTGCGCTGCTTGGTTTTAATTACACTGTAATGTGTTAATGTATCCTACGATACTTATGGGATTGTATAGTGAGCACCATATCTTATGATACAATACAATATAATATTTCTTTATACACTTAGTATGAGAGTGTAGGGAGACCACCTGAAATGCATCAGTTGTGGTAGTGGGTGATCGCTGCAGAGCTTGTTTACCACGTCTCTGATTAGTTGGTCTTTCTCTTCAGGATTCACGGGTAGTGTATTTCTTCACCAGGAATTCTGCTATTAAACACGGTTTTAAAAAAATTAAGTTGAAATAACACCTTGAGCATATATTATTGATTAACAACATCAGAGCTCACGGTCGGAATGTCTTTAAAGGAGTGTAAGTTGTCTTTAATAATCAATTCTCTTATGAAAACAAAATGGGATTTTTACATCCAGAAACAGACTGTTGCGTTCTATTTCACTCAGTTTCAAAGATGGAGAGGATTTGTGAAACTCTGCTCTATGCAAATTCTGGTGTTAATGTGTGTGGTCTGCAGTGCTAAATGATCTTGCTTTTCTCATGTTTATGTTGAAACTGTTCTCACCACAGAGTGTCATGTGCAGGGGCAGAGCTCTAGAGGGGGGACAGAAGCCTGGCCATCCCATTGGCCACCACACTCATAGCCGCACCTCTCCCTTTGGACAATATAACACTTGCCACCCACCCCCACCCAGAATGAATCAATATAATGTAGTGGCTGTGTTTGGCTTAACTTTATATCCTTGCAGCTTTCTATCTCATATCAATGCATTGGCCTATATGTCAGTGCTCTGCTAAACAGAGGATATCACTGTGAAATAAAAGCTCTGACCGCCGCCATCCTGCATGGATCCCTCAGTCTTCCATATTTATCTGTGTTTAGCAAAATCAGAGATCCTTTTTTAAGGTCCTGCAGGAAGGGGAGCCAGTCATCCATGTGGGCGATTTTTTTTCTTAGCTCAGAAGATTCAAGGCTGTGTCAGCCACTATGTCAAAAATGGTATTTCAACCCTCAACTAATGTCAGAGACAGTTAAATTGCTTGCTTGGAAATGTACAAAGAACCAACATGGAAAATGTAGTAAAAACAGCAGATATTGAACAGTTTATTATTTTTAGAATGGGGTCGTTCTTTTATTAAGTTCAGTTTTGCTTTTAGTTGTTTATGATGAAGATAACATTTTTTACACAAAATATGAAAGGGACCAATTACATATTTCATATTCAAAGTACACAATACATTTTACATATTCAAAATTACACCTCATTTATGATGTGGTAAATGTTAGTAGATGTTTTGATCTAAAAGTAGCACTGTGCTTTGTACAGTACCTAACACAATCAGACACAGCTTTAGCCAGCTATGCGCAATCACTCAATCTGGAGACAAAATAACCAGCATTTTCCCTCACTTGCAGAAGTCTTATGACTGCTCTGGGTAGTCATTAACCAATCATATTGATGAGCTTTAATCCATCAGCTTTGTTTTTTTTTTTTTTTTTTTTACTATCTGAAACATAATTAGTGATTATGTAATATGCCGGCTCTTGCCGCTGTGATTGCTGTCCAATGTTTGAAAGGGTACAGTTCTTAGTCAATTAGAGACTGATTAGTGTATAGCAAATCCACTTAATTCTAAATATGTTAATTAACAGTCTATGCACTCATACTAGTGGTTAAAAGCACTAGTATCATCATGCAAGTTTTAAATGTGCTACTCTCTAAAATGCTTGCAGTAGATTTCTTTGAAAGGCTATATTTAATTAAATAATCTGTACTGCAGCCAGTTGGAGGGCTAATGGAAGTTACATTCTATGCAACAGATATGGTGGAGAATCACTTAACTATCACTAATGAATACAATTTGACTTCACAGCATTTCTTGATAGTTCATTTAAAGTGTTAAAAATAAAATTAAAGACAAGGACCAGATGTAATAAATCTAAAATGTAATTAGCACCATTTAGAATGCTACAGTATAAATGGAGGCTGTTGATTGTCCAAGGAAATTGTAAAAAATATTATGTTAAGAATTACAGATGCTGTCCTTTTTCTCTCTTTTTGTGAGAAGAGTAACACTAAATAACTACTCCACCACACTTTTTTCCTTCTTAAATGACAGCTTTGCAAACCGACATCTGTGTACAAGATACAATTATTTTCATTTCTGTTATGGTGTTATAAAATGTTGAATTGCAATAAACAATCTGCTGAAGCATAGCTAGGTACAAATGGAAGAAATCATGATCGTCCATCAATGCCTCATGTATTACAACAGAGCCATCTAGTGTTTTTAATTCTACATTCAAACCAGTCCTTCACATTTCCAGCTCGCTATTGTTCCGTTATTTATAAAGGTTACTCAAACCATCAGCTTAGCTTTTCAAGGTCATGACTAAGCATTATTGGTATTACTAAATGTATACACCACATTAAAAGAAAAAAAAATCCTGTTTCTGCACTGGTAGTAATTTCATACTAAATTCACATACTTATATTCATACTAATATAGATTGCTGAATGAACATGACTTATTTCATAATTTAAAATACCGGTAATATTTTACAACTTAAAAATCTATATATGTGAGCAATCTATGAAATCCTACCCTATAAGATTTGTTGCTCATTAAATATTTGCAATCATTAAGGCTATTAACACCTGTGTATATATTGTTTGAATAGAAAGCCTCTAGCAGTCCAGCTCTTACAAAGCAGTGTGTTTCAATAAAATTGGTTAAGGGTGCCCCCATCTGGCAACAGCTCTATTCTGTTTCTGACATAAAAACCCTATGTTGAAAGACTGCATTAAAACAGTGAGGCTCTGTTTATGTCCGTGCACATTTCAGTTTGTGAATTTATTTGCACATTAAATCAAGTATGATAATCAGTCAAACAAAATTTTAACAACTAAACTTTTTTAAATATGTTGATTAAAATATGCAATATAATATGTCAGTGCATTTGCAAATATACTATAACAAACACTCTCATACATTAGGTCTGTTGTATTTCAAGAAATGTACAGAGCAACCTTTGTTTTGTACAGGTTTTAAGAAGGGGGCCAGCATGCTTACTGTGCTTTCATTTGAAGCCCTGCTCCTGAGCCATTTTCTTTGAGCACGGGGCTATTCTGTTCATCTGTATGGAAGTGAGGCGAATTCGCACTGATGGACACTGAGCACCAAGAATCAGCTGCTCAATAAAGGCTCCTAATTGCTTAGCAACAGTGTTGCAGACCTCTCATTTGAGATCAAGAGTTTACGGGGCTGAAGACTTCACTTTGGAGAAATAGAGCTTGCGCCATTAGATAAGACAGGGGAAATGGGCTATATCTACATCCTTAACGCCCCCCCACCCCCCCAGAGCAACTCTCCACCGCTGCACCTCAGCATGATGATTGTGTTACCTTTCAAATGGCTGATGTATTCAGTTCACTAGATTATTCTCTGTCATCTCAGTTAATTGAATTCTGTCCATCACATTTGGATGATTTTACATTTGCATAAAGGTTAGAGTGGTGAAGAGTGTCAAACTTCAATTTAGACAATGTCAGTCAAATAAAAATACCACTGTATCTGCCAGGCAAGGTATTTATGGATTCTGACAAGAATTCAAATATCACCGCCTGCATTCTCATGGATGGCGACACTCCTATACATATAAATATAAATACAAAAATTACTGGAGGTGTCTGTAAAATGCAGCTTGTGCTAGAATGTGTTTTGGTGTGTTAGGGTACAGAGTGATACCATTAGTGTAGTCATCTGTTCCTGTTGGCTATGTAATAGTATGAATGAGCACTGTTGTCCTGCATCTTAGTCGACACCACTGAAGTGCTTCCAAACCCCCAAAAACCATTAGGAAAAAACACTGGGGTCAAAGCACACTTCCTGACTCATCAGCCATGTTTTTAAGTGCACTAGGTCCTGATACCTAAGCATTTTTTTCTCTGTACATTAACCAGCATGTAACCAGCATTTCATCTCTAAATAGAGGAGAGAACATTAGAGACTTAATGTTGCTAACAAGGAAAACATGTCAATATACTTCACCGTCAGCAGTGATTGCATTACTCAATATCCAATTAGCTTTGACAAGAAAAAATCATTTGTATGTCTTTAGTCACAATTTTCATATTAGACCCCCTTTTCAAGAAAACGTCTATTTCGATTTGGCATGTAGTATCTGCAAGTCTATAATGCCAGGGGCACTAGCAGCAGAGGTGGAATAAGCATGTGTCAGTTAGTCAATAAAGAGGAGCTGGAGACGGATGGGCGATTAGAGCTCTTATCTCTTTTCATCGCTTTTGAATGCTGGTTGAATTGAAGGTCAATATCTTGTGCTTCTTCAGAGCTGAGCAGGTGTCTAGAGAGCATGAATTCACTCTGGTATGGTGCATCACTATGCCTCTTGGAGTAGTCAGAGCTCGCTAAAAAAAGAAAGCGAAGAACTGCCAAAGACACGATCCCAAGCAGAGAAGAAAAAAGAAAAAACAACACTCAAAATGGTAGTGAGGCTATTTTGCTCTATGTCTCTTCCAGGCTCATCGTATGAGTTCCATTCAATTGTATGAGGAATGCAGTTTCTCTGGTTAGAGTTAAGATGATGTATTCTCTGCTCATTCAGTGTGGAGAATTGAGAGAAAGAGACAAGTGAGAGACAGTGAGCTGGTATCGATGAAACAGACCAGATCATCTGCAAGCTTGCTTAGAGCTCAGATGGAGAAGAATGTGCCGGCTGTTGGTAAATTAAAGCCTGCTACTGCAAAGTCTCCGGGCACAGAAGCGATGACATTCCATTCTCAATGGACCATCTGTTTGGAGGCATTTTCAAGGCTGCACATTATTGATTACATAGCTTTTTCTCTTACAAACATACACCATGACAACAAGCCAGGAAGGCAGTGGAATTCGAGATATATTCAGCTGTGTTTTTGCATATTTCTATTCTGTACTCAACCATTCAACACTGTAAAAAATAATGTGCTGAAATTGCTTAAAAATATAGTGCATCATTTTTGCAACCCTCTTTTTAAGCAAGTTCCACAATGAATTGTAAGCAATGTTACCTAAAAAACCTTAGTTGGCTATGCCCAAATTAATGAGCTTCCCTGCAAACATTTTTACTTAAATTACTGTGTGATGCCAGCTAATACATGTTTTTTTTTTTTTAACCCTAAAATGCAAACTATGCATTTTAAGCTGATTTGGCTCAATATTATGTGCTTTTAGCAGCTTCAATTCTAGGTTCTGTTCATTTACTTATTTTCTTCCCTTATTCACCCCAATTTGGAATGCCCAATTCACAATGCACTCTAAGTCCTCGTGGTGGCATAGTGACTTGCCTCAATCTGGGTGGTGGAGGACGAATCTCAGTTGCCTCCGTGTCTGAATCCGTCAACCCCCGCATCTTATCACGTGGCTTGTTGAGCGCATTACCGCTGAAACATAGTGCATGTGGAGGCTTCACGCCATCCACCGCGGTATCCACGCACAACACCGATAGCGAACAACATTATAGCAACCATGAGGAGATTACCCCATGTTACCTTGAAAACGCTAGTTACATAGGTAACTTTGGTTCTGTGAATTCCGGATGACAGTGTTAAACACTAGTGGAGTATCGCCATGCCAGCCAGATAGTTCAAGAGTATATACCAGTAAATTCACATGATGATGTGGGCTGAGCTCAGTGGATTATACACCGCGATAGCTCAGCACTCCACCTCGAAAGTCTTTCTCGCGCATTCCGAGTGACTAAGAACTTCTGGCGGTCATCCGGAAATCAAAGTTGCATACATAAACAGCATTTTGTTTAATTCCTCCTGACCGTCAAAGGCAGTGTTAACCCTTAATCAGGCATTTAAATTGTATGCTGTATGATCTAAATAAGATATATAATATGGTATAAAAATAATATGAATGTTTAGATTATATTTTAACTAGTGTTTTGCTTCCTCATCATCAACGAAGCTTGTGCTTGCAAAAATGTGTTCCGGTTAAATGAGTAAAATGCACTTTAAATATGCCCATATTAGAAAATCAGCATATTATAATGATTTCTGAACGATCATGTGACACTGAAGACTGCAGTAATGATGCTGAAAATTCAGCTTTGATCACAAATTGCATTTTACAATATATTCAAATAGAAAACTGTTCTTTTAAATTCTAAAAAGTTCACAATATCATTGTTTTTACTGTATTTTGGATCAAATTAACGCAGTCTTGGTGAGCATAATAAACTTCTTTTAAACGCTAATGTAGGTTTAAAATTAAGTAAAGTTTTATGTAAAGAAAATGTATAGACAGATTACTTATTTTAACTTAAAACTTGATCTTGATCATTAAGTCTTCACATTCATTCTCTTTCTGTCACATTCCTCAGTGACAGGCCCAGGGGAGGGGTCTTTGTCTCCTCAGGTGTGAATTACAATCAATACTATAAAAACTTTTTATAGTGAGCTCCCTCATCTAAAATGGCAGCCAGCCCCATATGTGCTTGCTTGAAATGTAATCACATTCTGCATCATGTGGTTTCCCATGGAATCTTAAACAATTTGGATGGGTTTACTTCAGATTATTGTCACTTCACTCAAAATAATTAGCAACGTTTATTATTATGAGTACAGCATAATCTCAATATCTTGTGTCACAAATATAGCATAGTGAGAGCAAACCCTTTCTCCTCTTGACCGTCACAAAATAATATGGACATAATAGCCTATGTTATGGACGAAGGCAAATATTCCTGGTGTGGAGGACCTCTTTTGGACTGTTTGTGGAAGAGCTTAGAGGCCTGTTCAAATGGGAAAGTCACACAACCTACTGGATCAGCCCAGGGATACTTGAGTGGTGGCACAAGTGTGTTTGTGTGTGTTGTTAGTGTGGAGTTTGGGTTTGGCTCGAGGGTCTTGTCCCCCTTGAGTGTCCTCTCATCTATAAGCCACACCTCTTAGATGCTACAGTGGATAGGCCTTGGCTTCTATCACAAAAGAATAACAGACAAACAACATAAAAATAGAGATGCTAGCACTTACTTTACAATTTACTTGTTCAAAACAAAACAAGAAAGTTTCCTTTATTCCATGTAGTTTGTCATAATATAACTGTAGGTGGATGAATGGATGAAAATTATTATTTTCTAAATTATTTCTAGCAATAAAACATTATTTTAACTAGCCCCTAACCCATTCGAAAATTCCTACCAAGAATGTTCCTACCATTGGAGCAATTTAAGCTTGATCTACAACCTTTTTTCAATGTACAATGTTTTTTTCTAATTTGTGGCAGTAGAGGAAGTCAGCACTACTCCAGCTGTACAGACAACAAGCCTCGTCAAATCAACAAGATCTGGCAGCATGGCCATCACAGATGACACACTCCTGCCCTCAAAGACAGCTGGACCGAGCACAACAGAACGCAGAGATCTTGTGAAACGTTTTTCAGAGGCAGAGGTAGATTTTCTAGTTTTACATAAGTCAAAATATACAGTAAGTGCTGCTGATTGGAGCATTGAAGCCGATGTGAAATATGCTTTACAATGACGAAAGGACATTTTTGAAACTTATTTTTATTAGACTTTTATTAGTGAATTATATTTGTATGAATCCGCAATGAATCATGATGAATTTTGACTTACAAATCAGGGGTTCTGGCTTGCTATTTGAGTGTGGACAAAGCATGCAGAATTGAGCAATAAAATAAAAAAATATTTAGTTTGGCTTGAGAATTTATTAAATTGTAAATGTATTGTGTAAAATAAGTAGGCCCTATCTTAAAATAATTGTTCCCCATCTGTTCGACGTTGTGTCGTCTTGAGGCTGGATCTACCACCGCGCCACTTCCATGTGTCGCCTAAAAACACATGTGATGTATTCGCCACTTTACCTCCCCGCCGGGTAGGTGTGGTCTCCGCAGGGTCTTTTGCTCTATGCGAGAAACATAGAGAGAAAAGAGGTCCGGCCAGGCTTGGCCCATTCCTAGGTTGGCAAGCGTCGCCTTGCTCCCCTGTCTAGGGTAACCAGAAGGATTCCGACGACTTTTTGGGGGCATTGGGGAAGGGTACGTGCAGTCTGACACAGCCGGTCATTTGGCACATAAGAAATACCTGCCCACTCCTGTGTCAGCAGAACACGTACACGGCTCAGCGCATGGCGGATTTCAATTGGACCCTTAGCGTCGCTTCTCCGACACAATGTCGAAGAGAGCGACAGATGGGGAACGTCTAGGTTACGAATGTAACCTCTGTTCCCTGATGGAGGGAACGAGACGTTGTGTCTTCCCGGCCACGTCACTGAGCTGAACCGCTGTAGTGGCCAGAACCATTTCCAGCTCGCCTTTGTACCCATATGTCCGGGGGCGGGGTATGCAAATACTGACTGCTAACTTCTCATTGGCCTTTTTTCATAGATCAGAGGTATATTCTGTGCTCAAGAGAGACCCCTAGTGTCGCTTCTCCGACACAACGTCTCGTTCCTTCCATCAGGGAACAGAGGTTACTTTCGTAACCTAGATGTTTTCATGTATTTTATTTTGGAATTCTAGTTCCTGTTTCATGTCATGTGATCCCCTTGTCATGTGATTTCATGTTTCCCTCCATGTTCATGTGTCTTGTTTTCATTGGTTTATTGCCTTATCAGTTCTGGTTTGTCATTGGTTTAAGGTTATTAGTCTTGTTATCTTGTTTATAGTTCTGTCTGTTTATTTGTTTTCTTGTTATTGTTTTACCCAATGTCTGTGTATTTAAGCCCTCATGTTTGCCATTGTCTCTTGTCAAGTATTGTTAATGTACCTTGTTTGCTAAGTCTAGTTTAAGTCACACTCTTTTCATGCAGGCTTGAATGAGCCGGTGCACTGGCAGTGGGAGTACCTTCAATCTGGCTCAATATATCGACTTTGCCCTGTGGATAAATGGTTCAACTTTCACTGTGGGTGAGGCAGATAATGAGCCAGCATCTCACGACATGGTCAATGAGCCAGCATCCCACGTCATGGTTGGAGAGCCAGCGTCCCACGTCACGGCCAACGAGTCAACGCCCAAGCCTGCCATGGCCAACAAGCTGAAAGCTTCGTCCATCCGAGGGCCAGCGTTATTCATCTTGTCCATCCCAGAGCCAGCATTGCCAGCCTCGTCCATCCCAGAGCCAGCGATACCAGCCTCATCCATCCCAGAGCCTGTGCTGGCAACTAAAAGCTTTCGTTTCCAAGTCTCTGCCCATGTTCATGACCACGGAGGTCATTTCCAAGTCTCTGCTCATGTTCACGACCACGGAGGTCGTTTCCAAGTCTCTGCCCATGCTCATGACCAGGGAGGTCATTTCCAAGTCTCTGCCCATGTTCACGACCACGGAGGTGGTTTCCAAGTGTCTGTCCATGTTCACGACTACAGAAGTCGTCTCCAAGTCTCAATCTATGCCCATGAATACAGAGGTCGCTCCCAAGACTCTGCTCATGTTCACGACCACTGAGGTATTTTCCCAGTCATCTAGGACACTTAGTTTCAAGCCTCCCACAGCTCCGCCTTCCATGACTTGACCCCACGTCATGGCCGCCAAGCCCGAGTTCCACGTCATGGCCGCCAAGCCTGAGTTCCACATGACATATCCTTCTAGGGGCAGCTCCAGACACCTAAAAAAAAACACAGTGTTCAAGAGGGAGCTGGGAGGAGGGGGGGTTCTGTGGTGACTTGATGTAGCAGATGTGTGCGCTGGACCGTGGAGCAGAGGCAGGTCTGGACCGTGGAGCAGAGGCAGGTTTATGACATGGCATAGAGCAGTCTGAGGCGTGGTTGTGACATGGCATGGAGCAGGCTGAGGCATGGCTGTGACATGGCATGGAGCAGGCTGAGGCGTGGATGTGACATGGCATGGAGCAGGCTCAGTCGTGGCTGTGACATGGCATGGAGCAGGCTGAGGTGTGGCTGTTACATGGCATGGAGCAGGCAGGCAAAAAAAAACATTGTTTGGCGGCCATTCTTTTAAGTATTATACCATCTCCAAACATACTCAGAGCAATAAATCCAGAACTAAACAGAACACTGACACATCTCAATCATTTGAAGACAGTTTTGTTCAGAATAAATTGAACATGGCATGCTGTTCTTACATGCTTATATATGAGTAGGGTTGGGGAGTAAAGGAATACATGTAATGGGATTACGTATTTAAAATTCAAAATATAAGTAACTGTAATCCACTACAGTTTCAAATTAAATAATTGGTAATTAGAATACAGTCACATAAAAATATATTTTGATTACCGGAAGAGTAAAAAGAGATTACTTTGCATTTTATTGTCATTTGTTTCATTTAATATTTAGTCCTTCCAGATGGAAAACATTTACACATATAAATAATGTGATCCAAAGTGCATTTCAACAGCATTGAAAAACTTTCTTATGATGAGTTACATTCATAATAGCAGACAGAGAAGTAAGTTTGAAGTAAGTCTGGAGCAAAAGAAATAGAAATAAACCTTGTTGTCAGCTTTATGCTAAGTTAAAATGCTATTTCTAGCCATTTTACATGTCATTTTCATGCAGAAGGTCTGCCTCCGATCTGTCCGGGGAGGCGTGGAGGAATGGCCGAGGACTTAACTATGGCGTGTCGGCGAACCGGTGAGTAAGTATTACTTACTGTCTTCCACTGCCACTCCATGTTGGCCTTTCCCTCTCTTTTTAAAATGTTTTGTTAATTTGGCACGATCGCCATTACGGCGTGTAGGTGCCACACTTTTTTTTTGTTTCCCTCCTCTTGTCCCCTCCCTTATCCAGGTAGATGGGGATGACCTGCTGGCAGATGGTGCGGAAGGCACGCCCCTCGCCAGGGTAAGGGGGGGGGTGTACAACATGCCGGGGCTCCCCAGCCTAGAGAACGAGGGAGGAATGTGGAGGGGCGGAGGGTGGGGCCGGTTTGTAACTCCACACACCCGGCCCCTAATCAGGCTAATCAAGCCTCAGAGAGGGATAAAGGCCGACTGGAAGCTCAGACAGAGAGAGAGATTTACAGACACCTTTGTGTGTTTGTCTTTTTGTTTCAGTTTTATTTTAAAACTATTATTATATTGTCAAGCCTGTTCTCGCCTCCTCCTTTCCCTTTAATGCCTTTACAAAGACATTTGATATTAGGGCAAAAATTGCATTCTTGATTGTAATTTTTATATTGTTTTCCTGTAAAAATTTAAAGAAATTCTTAAAACAAGATCAATTTTATTTATCTTGTTTTAGAAACAACACTGCATAAGATATTTAGGAATGTATTTTTAACATGTGTATTTTACTGTACTGGCAGAGTTTTTATTGTAAAAACAAGTAAAAAAATCTACCAGTGCTGAAGAAGTAATCCAAAGTATTTAGAATACATTACTTACCTTGAGTGATCTAATGGAATACGTTAGAAATGACATTTTACAGCATGTATTCTATAATCTGTAGTGTAATACATTTCAAAAGTAACCCTCCCAACCCTGTATATGAACACAATCTCAGCCTTACAAAAAACACCAGCATCTTTTTTATTGTTTTATAGCCCAAAACATATGTCCCTTCTGTGACAAAGCTACCAGCGTCTCTTACTCTGTTCCGTCTCCACAGTCCAAACACACATCTTTAGATAGCTGTCAGTGTTTATTATGTTGTCCACCATCACCCTCAGATAAGGCCAGTTAAAGTTTAATGAAATTCAGGCCAGTTAAACAGTCCCGCCTTTCATAATTTGTCACAGCCTCTGTGCTGGTGACCCACTGCTCGGTAAACACAGCGCTGACATTACTAGCCATTAGAGTCTAATGTTGTGGTCCTGTATGTGGGGCTGGCAACACAAATGCTCACTGCTGCTAGGGGCTGAGGCATTTCTTTGTTGCCCTGCATGTGAAAGCAGATCGCTGTACAGAGCACTATAGACCTGTGCGAATATTATATCATTTTGTTTTTATTAGGTAGTCATGTAATAAATTGGACAATGTTAATTATTTTTAAAGATCTTTGATGTCAAAATAATAATTCTGACATGCAAAGTATTCTCTCGCAATTTCACTGTATTGTAAACTGAGCATGCATGCAGATAACGCATGTTTGTGTTCAATCAATAGCCATATTGATGAGAAGGTCAAGCTCAAGTGAGAAAACTGACAATGGACTCTGCTCAGATGGCCATGCTGAGTGGTTATCTCCAGAGATTATTAAGCTCCAGGGAAAATGACTAGCTAGCCTGTTTTATTAAAGAGCTGATTTCAGGCATGATGTGTCTCCTCTCAGGCACAGGGCTGTGTAGCCTTGAGTATCCTCTTTCAACATGACAGCTGTAGCTGTTTGGCCCTATGGCTGTACTAACTACACTGGCATCGGGTTCAGTGCAGTAGTTTGGGCCACATTATAAAAAATTAAAATCTGTACAAACTCATTTGAGTCAAATTAATTTGAGTGAGTAATTTGAGTAAGTATGCTGGCACCCAGAAAGTTGTGGCATGAATAAATTATACAGTTACTATTTTCTGGTTTTATTTGCCAATTTCTTTTTTTACTACTGTTGTATCTGTTAGTTAATTGTTTTGTATTGTATATTGTATTTTTATATATGTATACCCCCATATTTGTATCTGAAAATAAGTTGTTAGTTGCTTGTAGGGTTGCATGATTTGGCAGCCCTACAATTTGCAAATAGTTTGTTAAATATTGTGAACGTGATTTGAACTGCGATATAATAAACATTAAACATCTCGTATTGCTGCTGCTTGGGTATCAAGGCTAAAAGAACTTCATATCATAAAATACTCATAAAATCTTATTGAAACAGCAGCTCTAATGTCCCACACAATGTGCAAAAACTATGCCTTTTGTCACCTAGATTGTCACAAAACTAAGTAATATGTTACCCATGCTTTACTGCCAATAGAAAGAATCACTCTTTTACAGTGTTCATACTTGTCCCATATTTAATAGAACAAAAATAAATATTAGTAATTATTATATTCATAATAATAATATTAACTATTATTGATATTATTAATGCTATTAATGTTATATTATTGCTTATATTTCTATGTAATATTGGATATTAAAATTTTATTCTACAATAGTTATATATTTCAAACCCTTTGGCCTTTTATTTTGGTGGAAAATTAAATCACTGTATCAACATAAATATGATTAATTTTATAATATTTAATAATTATTACTATTATTATATGCATACATTGTATTATTATTGTTATTGTTGTATATGATATTAGAATTATATCATCCAACAATAATAATATAATAATATAATAATAATATTATATCATCCAACATCCGCCTCCTGAGCCTTCCACGGCTCCGCCGACCACAGCTCCGCCTCCTGAGCCATCCATGGCTCCGCCACCAGAAACTTCCATGGCTCCGCCTACCTCGGCTCCGCCCTCGGAGTTCCCCATGGCTGTGGTCCTGTAGCCGACTCCCAGGCCTCCAGACCCTGTCCTTGCCCTGTGGCCAGCTCCCAGGCCTCCTGAACCTGTCCCTGTCCTGTGGCCGCCTCCCAGGCCTAATGAACCTGTCCTTGTCCTGTGGCCGACTCCCAGGCCTCTTGAACCTGTCCCTGTCCTGTGGCCGCCTCCCAGGCCTCCTGAACCTGTCCCTGTCCTGTGGCCGCCTCCCAGGCCTCCTGAACCTGTCCTTTCCCTGTGGCCAGCTCCCAGACCACCTGACCCAGTCCCCGTCTTGTGCTCCCCGTGGACTG
The DNA here is from genome assembly GCF_025860055.1 of Xyrauchen texanus. NCBI lineage: Eukaryota > Metazoa > Chordata > Actinopteri > Cypriniformes > Catostomidae > Xyrauchen > Xyrauchen texanus. The sequence goes on along the minus strand of NC_068291.1, from coordinate 5,926,039 downwards.
CCTGCCTGCCCTCTGTGCCTCCTTGGACTGCCTATCTGCCCCTTGTGCCCCGTGGACTGCCTGTCTGCCCCTTGTGCCCCCTTGTACTGTCTGGTTGCCCCGTGTGCTCCCCTTGGTCTGCCTGCCCCCCACTCCTTGGACGATTTTGTTTTGTTTTTTGTGTATTTTTTGTTCTCTTTTAGGAGCGTCTGGAATCTGCTCCTCAGGGGGGGTTATGTTACGATCCCTGGTTGTCTGCCCCATGTTTCTCGTGTCGCCGTCACAGACTTCAATCACCATGATTCCCGGCCCTCATCACTGTGTCATTGTGCTCACCTGATTGTCGTTTTGTCATCATCATGTCTGTGTATTTAAACTACTGTGCAAAAGTGTATATTACTCCTAAACAGTACATTTTCTCTATTAGAGCGCACACATTCTTTTTAAAGATGGACAGCGATCACACTGAGGCAACGTTTTTGGATGGTTCATGTTGTCAT